>NC_053035.3:462251493-462554523 GCF_002575655.3 Aegilops tauschii subsp. strangulata
AAGGAAATTCTTCCCGTGGTTGGCAAGGAAGTTGTCGCGGACGAGTTGTCGATTGTGCGGCCAGACATGGGAGCATTGCGGGGAGCGCCGGTGCGGGCCGAGATTTGGTGCAGGGACCCTTCCAAGGTCTCGTGCCTATTCGAAATCTTCAGGAATCTCTCCAGATTCATGATGCGTGTGGAGCGTGAGGTGGGGGGGCTCTGGCTCAGCAACCACCGTCCCCTCCGCGCCCGCGCCCTCCTACTGATGATGACGATCTGGAGGGCGACGAGGAACCAAGTCTCAACAGGGCTGAATGGGACGCACACTACTAGGAAAAGGGCTATAGATGATATGGCCACTAATGGCGCACCAGACATGTGGTGCGCCATTACTATATACTAATGGCGCACCATGTGTTGGTGCGCCATTAGTAATATATTACTAATGGCGCACCTGGTGTTTGGTGCGCCATTAGTAGTTTTGAAAAAAAATAAAAAAAATTATTACTAATGGCGCACCGTGGTATAGTGCGCCATTACTAGTTGACATAGTAATGGCGCACCTGAAGGAAATATGCCCTAGAGGCAATAATAAAGTATTATATATTTCCTTATATCATGATAAATGTTTATTATTCATGCTAGAATTGTATTAACCGGAAACATAATACATGTGTGAATACATAGACAAACAGAGTGTCACTAGTATGCCTCTACTTGACTAGCTCGTTAATCAAAGATGGTTATGTTTCCTAGCCATAGACATGAGTTGTCATTTGATTAACGGGATCACCTCATTAGGAGAATGACGTGATTGACTTGACCCATTCCGTTAGCTTAGCACCCGATCGTTTAGTATGTTGCTATTGCTTTCTTCATGACTTATACATGTTCCTATGACTATGAGATTATGCAACTCCCGTTTACCGGAGGAACACTTTGTGTTCTACCAAACGTCACAACGTAAATGGGTGATTATAAAGGTGCTCTACAGGTGTCTCCAAAGGTACTTGTTGGGTTGGCGTATTTCGAGATTAGGATTTGTCACTCCGATTGTCGGAGAGGTATCTTTGGGCCCACTCAGTAATGCACATCACTATAAGCCTTGCAAGCATTGTGACTAATGAGTTAGTTGCGGGATGATGTATTACGGAACGAGTAAAGAGACTTGCCGGTAACGAGATTGAACTAGGTATCGAGATACCGACGATCAAATCTCGGGCAAGTAACATACCGATGACAAAGGGAACAACGTATGTTGTTATGCGGTTTGACCGATAAAGATCTTCGTAGAATATGTGGGAACCAATATGAGCATCCAGGTTCCGCTATTGGTTATTGACCGGAGAGGTGTCTCGGTCATGTCTACATAGTTCTCGAACCCGTAGGGTCCGCACGCTTAACGTTACGATGACAGTTATATTATGAGTTTATATGTTTTGATGTACCGAAGGTTGTTCGGAGTCCCGGATGTGATCACGGACATGACGAGGAGTCTCGAAATGGTCGAGACATAAAGATTGATATATTGGACGACTATATTCGGACACCGGAAGTGTTCCGGAGAAGTTTCGGATTAAACCGGAGTGCCGGAGGGTTACCGGAACCCCCCGGGGAAGTATTGGGCCTTAGTGGGCCTTGAGGGGAGAGAGAGGGCAGCAGCCAGGAGGTGGTGCGCCCCCTCCCAGGAGGAATCCTAGTTGGACTAGGAGAGGGGGGCGCAGCCCCCTTTCCCTCTCCCTCTCCCTCTCTTTCCTTCCCCCCCTCTTTTCCTAGTTGGACTAGGAGAGGGGAGTCCTACTCCTACTAGGAGGAGGACTCCCCCCCTCTCCTTGGCGCGCCTAGGGCAGCCGGCCTCCCCCTTGCTCCTTTATATACGGGGGCAGGGGGGCACCTCTAAACACACTTGATATAGGATATTTTAGCGGTGTGCGGTGCCCCCCTCCACCATATTACACCTCGATAATACCGTTGCGGAGCTTAGGCGAAGCCCTGCGTCGGTGGAACATCATCATCGTCACCACGCCGTCGTGCTGACGAAACTCTCCCTCAACACTCGGCTGGATCGGAGTTCGAGGGACGTCATCGAGCTGAACGTGTGGAGAACTCGGAGGTGCCGTGCGTTCGGTACTTGATCGGTCGGATCGTGAAGACGTAGGACTACATCAACCGCGTTGTGATAACGCTTCCGCTGTCGGTCTACGAGGGCACGTGGACAACATTCTCCCCTCTCGTTGCTATGCATCACCATGATCTTGCGTGTGCGTAGGAATTTTTTTGAAATTACTACGTTACCCAACAGTGGCATCCGAGCCTGGTTTTATGCGTTGATGCTATGCACGAGTAGAACACAAGTGAGTTGTGGGCGATATAAGTCATACAGCTTACCAGCATGTCATACTTTGGTTCAGCGGTATTGTGAGATGAAGCGGCCCGGACCGACATGACGCGTACGCTTACGCGAGACTGGTTTCACCTTTGCGAGCACTCGTTGCTTAAAGGTGACCGGCGGGTGTCTGTCTCTCTCACTTTAGTTGAACCGAGTGTGGCTACGCCCGGTCCTTGCGAAGGTTAAAACAGCACCAACTTGACAAACTATCGGTGTGGTTTTGATGCGTAGGTAAGAATGGTTCTTGCTAAGCCCATAGCAGCCACGTAAAACTTGCAACAACAAAATAGAGGACGTCTAACTTGTTTTTGCAGGGCATGTTGTGATGTGATATGGTCAAGACATGATGTGATATAATTTGTATGAGATGATCATGTTTTGTAACCGAGTTATCGGCAACTGGCAGGAGCCATATGGTTGTCGCTTTATAGTATGAAATGCAATCGCCATGTAATAGTTTTTCTTTATCACTAAGCGGTAGCGATAGTCGTAAAAGCAATAAGTTGGCGAGACGACAACGATACTACGATGGAGATCAAGGTGTCGCGCCGGTGACGATGGTGATCATGACGGTGCTTCGGAGATGGAGATCACAAGCACGGTGCGTCGGAGATGGAGATCACAAGCACAAGATGATGATGGCCATATCATATCACTTATATTGATTGCATGTGATGTTAATCCTTTATGCATCTTATCTTGCTCTGATTGACGGTAGCATTATAAGATGATCTCTCACTAAAATTTCAAGATAAAAGTGTTCTCCCTGAGTATGCACCGTTGCAAAATTTCTTCGTGCTGAGACACCACGTGATGATCGGGTGTGATAGGCTCTACGTTCAAATACAACGGGTGCAAAACAGTTGCACACGCGGAATACTCAGGTTAAACTTGACGAGCCTAGCATATGCAGATATGGCCTCGGAACACGGAGACCGAAAGGTCGAGCGTGAATCATATAGTAGATATGATCAACATAGTGATGTTCACCATTGAAACTACTCCATCTCACGTGATGATCGGACATGGTTTAGTTGATATGGATCACGTGATCACTTAGATGATTAGAGGGATGTCTATCTAAGTGGGAGTTCTTAAGTAATATGATTAATTGAACTTAAATTTATCATGAACTTAGTCCTGATAGTATTTTTGCAAATTATGTTGTAGATCAATGGCTCGCGTTGTTGCTTCCTTGTATTTATTTTTGATATGTTCCTAGAGAAAATTATGTTGAAAGATGTTAGTAGCAAAGATGCGGATTGGATCCGTGATCTGAGGATTATCCTCATTGCTGCACAGAAAAATTATGTCCTTAATGCACCGCTAGGTGACAGACCTATTGCAGGAGCAGATGCAGACGTTATGAACGTTTGGCTAGCTCAATATGATGACTACTTGATAGTTTAGTGCACCATGCTTAACGGCTTAGAATCGGGACTTCAAAGACGTTTTGAACGTCATGGACCATATGAGATGTTCCAGGAGTTGAAGTTAATATTTCAAGCAAATACCCGAGTTGAGAGGTATGAAGTCTCCAACAAGTTCTATAGCTAAAAGATGGAGGAGAATCGCTCAACTAGTGAGCATGTGCTCAGATTGTCTGGGTACTACAATCGCTTGAATCAAGTGGGAGTTAATCTTCCAGATAAAATAGTGATTGACAGAATTCTCTAGTCACCATCACCAAGTGAGTAGAACTTCGTGATGAACTACAGTATGCAAGGGATGACGAAAGGAATTCCCGAGCTCTTCGTGGTGCTGAAATCGACGAAGGTAGAAATCAAGAAAAACATCAAGTGTTGATGGTTGACGAGACCACTAGTTTCAAGAAAAGGGCAAAGGGAAGAAGGGGAACTTCAAGAAGAACGGCAAGCAAGTTGTTGCTCAAGTGAAGAAGCCTAAGTCTGGTCCTAAGCCTGAGACTAAGTGCTTCAACTGCAAAGGGACTGGTCACTGGAAGCGGAACTACCCCAACTATTTGGTGGATAAGAAGGATGGCAAAGTGAACAAAGGTATATTGGATATACATGTTATTGATGTGTACTTTACTAGTGTTTATAGCAACCCCTCGGTATTTGATACTGGTTCAGTTGCTAAGAGTAGTAACTCGAAACGGGAGTTGCAGAATAAACAGAGACTAGTAAAAAGGCGAGGTGACGATGTGTGTTGGAAGTAGTTCCAAGATTGATATGATCATCATCGCACACTCCCTGTACTTTCAGGATTAGTGTTGAAGCTATAAGTGTTATTTGGTGTTTGCGTTGAGCATGAATATGATTTGATCATGTTTATTGCAATACGGTTATTCATTTAAGTTAGAGAACAATTGTTGTTCTGTTTACATGAATAAAAACCTTCTATGGTCATACACACCAACGAAAATGGTTTGTTGGATCTCGATCGTAGTGATACACATATTCATAATATTGAAGCCAAAAGATGCAAAGTTAATAATGATAGTGCAACTTATTTGTGGCACCGCCGTTTAGGTCATATTGGTGTAAAGCGCATGAAGAAACTCCATACTGATGGGATTTTGGAATCACTTGATTATGAATCACTTGATGCTTGCGAACCGTGCCTCATGGGCAAGATGATTGAAACGCCATTCTCCGGAACTATGGAGAGAGCAACAGATTTGTTGGAAATCATACATACAGATGTATGTGGTCCGATGAATATTGAGGCTCGTAGCAAGTATCATTATTTTCTGACCTTCACAGATGATTTGAGCAGATATGGGTATATCTACTTGATGAAACACAAGTCTGAAACATTTGAAAAGTTCAAAGAATTTCAGAGTGAAGTGGAGAATCATCGTAACAAGAAAATAAAAGTTTCTACGATATGATCGCAGAGGTAAAATATTTGAGTTACGAGTTTGGCCTTCAGTTAAAACAATGTGAAATAGTTTCGCTACTCACGCCACCTGGATCACCACAGTGTAATGGTGTGTCCGAACATCGTAACCATACTTTATTAGATATGGTGCGATATATGATGTCTCTTACCGATCTACCACTAGCGTTTTTGGGGTTATGCATTAGAGACAGCTGCATTCACGTTAAATAGGGTACCATCTAAATCCGTTGAGACGACATCTTATGAACTGTGGTTTGGCAAGAAACCAAAGTTGTCGTTTCTTAAAGTTTGGGGTTGCGATGCTTATGTGAAAAGGTTTCATCCTGATAAGCTCAAACCCAAATCGGAGAAATGTGTCTTCATAGGATACCCAAAGGAGACAGTTGGGTACACCTTCTATCACAGATCCGAAGGCAAGGCATTCGTTGCTAAGAATGGATCCTTTCTAGAGAAGGAGTTTCTCTCGAAAGAAGTGAGTGGGAGGAAAGTAGAACTTGATGAGGTAACTGTACCTGCTTCCTTATTGGAAAGTAGATCATCACAGAAACCAGTTTCTGCGACACCTACACCAATTAGTGAGGAAGTTAATGATAATGATCATGAAACTTCAGATCAAGTTATTACTGAACCTCGTAGGTCAACCAGATTAAGATCCGCACCAGAGTGGTAAGGTAATCCTGTTCTGGAGGTTATGTTACTAGACCATGACGAACCTACGAACTATGAAGAAGCGATGGTGAGCCCAGATTCCGCAAAATGGCTTGAAGCCATGAAATCTGAGATGAGATCCATATATGAAAACAAAGTATGGACTTTGATTGACTTGCCCAATGATCGGCGAGCCATTGAGATTAAATGGATCTTCAAGAGGATGACAGACAGTGATAGTAGTGTTACTATCCACAAAGCTATAATTGTCGCAAAAAGGTTTTCGACAAGTTCAAGGTGTTGACTACGATGAGAGTTTCTCACTCGTATCTATGCTTAAATCTGTCTGAATCATGTTAGCAATTGCCGCATTTTATGAAATATGGCAAATGGTAAACAAAACTGCATTCCTTAATGGATTTATTAAAGAAGAGTTGTATATGATGCAACCAGAAGGTTTTGTCAATCCTAAAGATGCTAACAAAATATGCAAGCTCCAGCGATCCATCTATGGACTGCTGCAAGCATCTCGGAGTAGGAATATACGCTTTGATAAGTTGATCAAAGGATATAGTTTTATACAGACTTGCGGTGAAGCCTGTATTTACAAGAAAGTGAGTGGGAGCACTACAGCATCTCTGATAAGTATATGTGAATGACATATTGTTGATCGGAAATAATGTAGAATTATTCTGCAAAGCATAAAGGAGTGTTTGAAAGGAGTTTTTCAAAGAAAGACCTCGGTGAAGCTGCTTACATATTGAGGATCAAGATCTATAGAGATAGATGAAGATGCTTGATAAGTTTTTCAATGAGTACATACCTTAACAAGATTTTGAAGTAGTTCAAAATAGAACAGTCAAAGAAAGAGTTCTTGCCTGTGTTACAAGGTGTGAAATTGAGTAAGACTCAAAGCCCGACCACGGCAGAAGATGGAAAGAGAATGAAAGTCATTCCCTATGCCTTGGCAATAGGTTCTATAAAGTATGCCATGCTGTGTACCAGATCTATTGTATACCCTACACTGATTTTGGCAAGGGAGTACAATAGAGATCTAGGAGTAGATCACTGGACAGCGGTCAAAATTATCCTTAGTGTAATAAGGATATGTTTCTCGATTATGGAAGTGACAAAAGGTTCGTCGTAAAGGGTTACGTCGATGCAAGTTTTGACACTAATCTAGATGACTCTAAGTCTCGGTCTAGATACATATTGAAAGTGGGAGCAATTAGCTAAGAGTAGCTCCGTGCAGAGCATTGTAAACATAGAAATTTGCAAAATACTTACGGATCTGAATGTGACAGACCCGTTGACTAAAATTATCTCACAATCAAAATATGATCACACCTTAGTACTCTTTGGGTGTTAATCACATAGCGATGTGAACTAGATTATTGACTCTAGTAAACCCTTTGAGTGTTGGTCACATAGAGATGTGAACTATGGGTGTTAATCACATGGTGATGTGAATTATTGATGTTAAATCACATGGCGCTGTGAACTAGATTATTGTCTCTAGTGCAAGTGGGAAACTGAAGGAAATATGCCCTAGAGGCAATAATAAAGTATTATATATTTCCTTATATCATGATAAATGTTTATTATTCATGCTAGAATTGTATTAACCGGAAACATAATACATGTGTGAATACATAGACAAACAGAGTGTCACTAGTATGCCTCTACTTGACTAGCTCGTTAATCAAAGATGGTTATGTTTCCTAGCCATAGACATGAGTTGTCATTTGATTAACGGGATCACCTCATTAGGAGAATGACGTGATTGACTTGACCCATTCCGTTAGCTTAGCACCCGATCGTTTAGTATGTTGCTATTGCTTTCTTCATGACTTATACATGTTCCTATGACTATGAGATTATGCAACTCCCGTTTACCGGAGGAACATTTTGTGTGCTACCAAACGTCACAACGTAAATGGGTGATTATAAAGGTGCTCTACAGGTGTCTCCAAAGGTACTTGTTGGGTTGGCGTATTTCGAGATTAGGATTTGTCACTCCGATTGTCGGAGAGGTATCTTTGGGCCCACTCAGTAATGCACATCACTATAAGCCTTGCAAGCATTGTGACTAATGAGTTAGTTGCGGGATGATGTATTACGGAACGAGTAAAGAGACTTGCCGGTAACGAGATTGAACTAGGTATCGAGATACCGACGATCGAATCTCGGGCAAGTAACATACCGATGACAAAGGGAACAACGTATGTTGTTATGCGGTTTGACCGATAAAGATCTTCGTAGAATATGTGGGAACCAATATGAGCATCCAGGTTCCGCTATTGGTTATTGACCGGAGAGGTGTCTCGGTCATGTCTACATAGTTCTCGAACCCGTAGGGTCCGCACGCTTAACGTTACGATGACAGTTATATTACGAGTTTATATGTTTTGATGTACCGAAGGTTGTTCGGAGTCCCGGATGTGATCACGGACATGACGAGGAGTCTCGAAATGGTCGAGACATAAAGATTGATATATTGGACGACTATATTCGGACACCGGAAGTGTTCCGGAGAAGTTTCGGATTAAACCGGAGTGCCGGAGGGTTACCGGAACCCCCCGGGGAAGTATTGGGCCTTAGTGGGCCTTGAGGGGAGAGAGAGGGCAGCAGCAGCCAGGAGGTGGTGCGCCCCCTCCCAGGAGGAATCCTAGTTGGACTAGGAGAGGGGGGCGCAGCCCCCTTTCCCTCTCCCTCTCCCTCTCTTTCCTTCCCCCCCTCTTTTCCTAGTTGGACTAGGAGAGGGGAGTCCTACTCCTACTAGGAGGAGGACTCCCCCCCTCTCCTTGGCGCGCCTAGGGCAGCCGGCCTCCCCCTTGCTCCTTTATATACGGGGGCAGGGGGGCACCTCTAAACACACTTGATATAGGATATTTTAGCGGTGTGCGGTGCCCCCCTCCACCATATTACACCTCGATAATACCGTTGCGGAGCTTAGGCGAAGCCCTGCGTCGGTGGAACATCATCATCGTCACCACGCCGTCGTGCTGACGAAACTCTCCCTCAACACTCGGCTGGATCGGAGTTCGAGGGACGTCATCGAGCTGAACGTGTGGAGAACTCGGAGGTGCCGTGCGTTCGGTACTTGATCGGTCGGATCGTGAAGACGTAGGACTACATCAACCGCGTTGTGATAACGCTTCCGCTGTCGGTCTACGAGGGCACGTGGACAACATTCTCCCCTCTCGTTGCTATGCATCACCATGATCTTGCGTGTGCGTAGGAATTTTTTTGAAATTACTACGTTACCCAACAGCACCACACCCACCGTGCCCATTAGTAGTTTTGAAAAAAAATAAAAAAAATTTGTTAGTAATGCCGAGCCCCACCTCCCCTCGCCCCGTCGCCCCACCGTCCCAACCACCCGCCGCCGCCGACGCCACCCGTCACCGCCCCGGCGCCCCTCGCCCGGTCGCCCCCCTCCCCTCGCCGCCCCCTTGCCCCACCTCCCCTCGCCCCGTCGCCCCACCGTCCCCACCACCCGCCAGCGCCCCGGCGCCCCGTCGCCCGAACGGCGCCCCCCCTGGTGCCCCGCCGCCCCCACCACCTGCCCGTCGGCCCCTGCGCCCGCGCCGCCCCCGGAGCGAGGCTCGCCGCGGGCCCCCTGCGTCCGCCTCGCGCCCCCCCCCCCCCCGGAGCCAGGCCCGCCGCCGCTGGCCTAACCGCGGCCGTCCACCACCACCCCCTGCCCCCGGAGCCAAGGTGAGCATTTTTTTGTTTTTTCTACTGTTTTTCTTTGCTGTTTAGGTTTAATTAGGTTATTGATAGGTTTAGGTTAGTGGTTGGTTTAGGTTAGCGCTAGATTTAGGTTTAGATAATTAGAAGAAGAAGAAAGTTGAAAAAAAGAAGAAGAAGTAGAAGAAGAGGAAAAAGGAAAAAAAGGAAGAAGAATAAGAAGAAAGTTGAAAAACAGAACAAGAAAGGAAGAAGGAGAAGAGGAGGAGGAGGAAGGAGAAGAAAGAAAAAGGAGAACAAGAAAAGAAGAGAGGTGGAGAAGAAGAAGATGGAAAGGAAAAGGAAGAATGCATAACCAAGAAATATAACCAAGAAATCATACAAAACATTAAAATAGTGGAAACTACGGCAAGGTTTTGACATCATTAAACCCACCCACATGATTTGAAATAAAAAAACATAACTCTGCATATGCAAAGACAGAAGGCATAACAGAGAAAATGTTTATTTGCTGCTTCCTCATAAGCAACAAGACATCTCTGAGGACAGAACATCATTTTAGTAGGATGTAACAATCATTAGTCTTCGAGAAGAATGATTTTAAATAACATAGTGGCCTGTGATGTATTTTCATACCGAAAATGCATTTGGCACTAGTCCTCGCTTAACAACATCATGGGTGGGAAGCGGGAACTTCGGAAGTGCATTGGTGTAGTTGATTATCTTCTACTCAAAATTTATGCAGCTATAATGTTGTATGATAATGTTGTAAGGGTACTAATTGGTCTCTTCTGCTGCTTATCAGAGATGGGGGGAAGCAGCCACCGCCGCTCTGCCTCACCGGAGTACGAGTTGGATGCTTTCGAGTTCTTCAGTGTCATACTTGGGACTTCAGTATCAGCCACGAGGCAGGTATATAAAACGAGAGATCTCCCCTTCACCCATCTCATTATGATAACTCTGTTGTTTGCTACATCACTCCTTGTCCCAAATTGCAGAGGCTGCCTGACACTTTTATGAACATGCTGGGTGAAGATCCGCCAGATAATGTGAAGCTCCGACAGGCCGGCAGCGGGGTTCGCAGGCTGTGGGACGTGGAGTTGGTGATCGAGGAGGGCCACATGTACCTGTGCCGTGGCTGGGAGAAGTTCTACAGTGCCTACGACCTGCGGACCGGGTACTTTCTTCTCTTCAGGTACGACGATGACGCCACAATGCTCATCGTGAAGGTTTTCAACACGACTATGTGTCGCATGCGCTACGCTGACGACAAAGATGCCAATGCGTTCTGCCTCTTCTTATTCCTCTACATTTGGCTTTGTCTCACATCGATTGTTAACGGTCATTGTTGCATTTGGGCAGGCAATGGGAGCAGCAGCAGCGACACTGGCTACAGCCAAAGCAGCAGCGATTATGGCTGTAGCAAAAGCAACAGCGATTCTGGCTTTGGCGAAAGCAGCAGCGATTCTGGCAGCAGCAAAGACAACAAGAAGGATGATCCGGACTGGAGTGGAGGAGAAGAGGAGCAGAGTGGGGATGAGGAGCTGCAGGATGACGATGGGCATCAGGTTGAGGATGACCTAGCGCTGGTGGTGGCTGAACAAGGGCAAGAGATGGTGGTGGCTGAGGATGACCTAGCGATGGTCGTGCCCGTCCTGCCTGAAGGTGGCCTCGCGATGGTGGTGGTGCCTGACAATGACCACGCACCGGTGGTGGCGCCGACAATCCCACAGCTGGGCAACATGACCACGCCAATTGTGGTAGAAGACTACATCCCACAGCTGCCTCCACCGCCTCGCCGCTCTTGGCACATCAGGCTGAGGAAGGAGAAGGAGAAGAACAATGAGAACTAAACTATGTCAGGTATGTCAGATCTCCAAAATGATATATATATATATATACTTAGTTACCTATGTTATCTCTAATATGCTTAGTTTCCTATAGGTTAGCTCCAAAATTACTTATGTTAGCACAAAATGATCAAGTTTACATAATAAGCTTATAGTCTTCTTCTTATTCTTCTTACTCTTCTTCTTTTCCAAAATGACATAGGTTAGCTTCATTTTACCTAAGTTGGCTCTAATATGCTAACTTAGAGAGCTTATATGCTTAGTTTCCTATAGGTTAGCTCCAAAATTACTTATGTTAGCACAAAATGATCAAGTTTACATAATAAGCTTATAGTCTTCTTCTTATTCTTCTTATTCTTCTTCTAGTATTCTTCTACTGTTCTTCTTCTTCTAGTATTCTTCTAGTCTTCTTCTTCTTCTTCTCTTCTTCTTCTTCTTCTTCTAACTTCTTGTTTATCATTTTGCAGATTTGATTTAATTCACGGAAGCTTGCATGGACGGAGTGCTTCTTTTCCATTTGTGTTTTTATTTTGTATCAATGTGAAACTTTTGTGAATTGATGGATAACGGTGTTGGATGAACAATGTGAAACTTCTGTAATATGTAACGATGGAACTATGTGTTGGCTATGTATGTATATATGATGAAACTTGTGTGTTGGATATGATTGTTATATGGATGCTTGTTGTATATATATGTGTTGGATATCTCATATGTGAAATAGTGACCCGAGATTAAGAAAAAACGATTTTTAAAAAAAATTGTTACTAATGGCGCACTTCCATGTGGTGCGCCATTAGTATACCAGATACTAATGGCGCACCTGTGGTGCGCCAATACTAAAATATTCTAGTGGCGTGGTACTAATGGCGCACCTATAGTGCGCCATTAGTAGCCAAAATAGGTGCGCCATTAGTAGGCCTTTTCCTAGTAGTGGCAGCGGGCGCCAAGTCGAAGGCGTCCTCGACGAGTGGCACGTCAACGTGGTGGTGGTGTCTTCTGGTCCAGCGGGACAGAAGGCAGCCGCGGTGGGGCCGGCGGATGCGGCTGGTAGTGCAGACAGGGTTCAGGAGGTGGCGCCAATCCTCCCGGTAGTGGATACGCCGCTGATGCTACGTCGCGAGTCTGTGCCGCTACTGCTTGAGCTGGATCAATACGGCTCTAACCTACCGGTCGCTTCTCCGGCCCAGAGCGATGTCGGGCTGATCAGCGGGAAGTTTCCCCCTGTGTCACCCTGTTCGGGCAAGGAGTTGGTGGTGGGCGGTGGCCGTGCCGTGGGCTCGGGTATCACGACCGCGGAATTCCCCATCGGGAGTGCCACCTCGACCCCGCGTTCGGTCACCCCGCTCATCTCCTCCTGTTCGCTCGGCAGCTTCCATAGCGGCTCAATACGGGGCAGAGGCCACGGCGCGAACATCGGTCATGGCTCCGGTCCAGCTCAAGGAGCGCTTCAAGGGGGAGGCGTTCACTGATAACCTAATGGCGTTGGAGGAGTGTGTGGCGGTCTTCGACAGCATTCGGACGAAGTCGGAGCAGGTCCAGGATCGGTCCCCCGTCGAGCAAGTGGGCGCGAGAGCTTCTCCGGTCAAGGCCTCTCGCACCAGTTCCAGGACGGCGGCATCCAAGGTGGCGAACATGATGGGCAAGGCCATGACCCTCAAGGCAAACAAGGGACTGCAAGGTATTATGTCGAAACCCATTACACGATCCATGTCTTCTTTCAAGGTTCTAGCATTGGCATCGGATGCACATCTGTTGCGCGTGGCCAAGGAGAGTAACGTGATTCTTGGGATGGCGGATCGGTCCCCTTTAGAGGTGCTGGAGTCATTCAGAGCACAAGAAGAGGCTCAGGCTGGAATTGCGGAGGCCGTGGCCCATACTGCAGCGGCTGCTGCACGTGCACGAGGGCCGGACGACCCTACTAGGGAAGAGGTAGGGACGTCTGGGCGCGCGATTTCCAGTCGAGGCCGGGGTCAGGGCCGTGGTCGTGGCCGAGGCAGGGGGTGCGTGGTTAGAGGTGATCACAGCAACATCGGGGCGGGGACCCAATCCCCTCGGGCAGCCCAATGAAAGGAATCATCTGGAATATTAGGGGGTTCGGGCAGCAAGATAGAAGGAGACAGCTCATCCAGTACATTCGCGATCAGCGGCTAGATTTTGTGGGTCTCCAGGAAACATTCCGTGCGTCCTTCTCGCAGGTGGAGTTGGACTCCTTGGCCGGAGTCGTGCATTTCATTGGGAATGGGCTCCTGCGGCTGGTAGATCTGGAGGGATCTTGTTGGGAGTAAATAAAGATACTTTTGAGGTGGTAACGTTTTTCCAGGGGTGAGTTCTTTGTGGGGGTGGAGGTGATTCAGAGAAATAGTAACTTTAGATGGGAATTGTTAGTGGTCTACGGTCCGGCTGATCATGCGAGATCGTATGATTTCCTGCGCGAAATATATAGCAAGATTCATACCTCACCTTTGCCGGTGGTGGTAGGGGGGATTTTAACCTGATTCATTCGACGGAGGATAAGAGCAATCATATCATTAACGATCAATGGTTGGTAGATGCGTTCAATGATTGGGTGGCCGAGCTTGAGCTCATCAAATTACAAAGGGTAGGGGCGCGATTTACATGGACAAATAACCAGGACAATCCGATTAGATGTGTTCTGGACAGAGTTTTTGTTGCAACTAAGTGGGAGGCAAAATTTCCCGTATGTTCTCTCGTCGCGGAGACACGCCTAGGTTCCGACCACGTGCCACTTATTTTACACTCTGGGGAGACGCATCGTCCGATTCCTAAGCGCTTCTTTTTTGAGAAAGAATGGATTCTTCATCCAGGTTTCGTGGAGAGGGTGAACATAATCTGGGGAGAGGCGAAGGCTAACCGGCCGCACAGATATGGGCCGCTGTGCGGCTCGTTAGATGAATGGCAGCACTGTATCCGGCGGTCTAGGCACCACCTTAGGGGATGGGGGCAAATGTGGGCAGCCAGTTGAGATCCTGCAAAGATTCCTTGCTGGCAGAAATAAGATTGCTCGACGCTAAGGCAGATGGGGTCGGGCTTTCAGCGGATGAATGGGCTAGGATATATGCGGTCGAGGACGAAATGATTTTTATCTTTGTGAAGAGATGTATTGAAAGCAGAGAAGGCAATAACGGTGGATACTTAAAGGTGATGCCAGCACAGATTACTTTCATGCGATCGCCAATGGGCGACGTAGGAGGTGCACGATTAGGTGCCTTCGAGAGGGAGACAGAACGTTCGTTGGAGAGGACGAGCTTAGGTCGCACATAGACGGGTTCTATAGGCAGTTGCTGGGATCTACATCTGGTGGCGCAGCTGCCATGGGCCCCAACATGTGGGGACCCGAGGGGGGGTGTCCAGGCAGGACAATCTAGAACTAATCCGCCCTTTTTTGTTATCAGAAATAACCGTGAATTTAAAAGAAATGAAGGGTGACACGGCACCAGGACCTGATGGTTTTCCGGTGACGTTCTATAAGAAGTTTTGGAACTTGATGTTGGGGAACGTAGCATGCAATTTCAAAAAAATTCCTACGCTCAGGCAAGATCTATCTAGGAGATGCATAGCAACGAGAGGGGGAGAGTGTGTCCACGTACCCTCGTAGACCGAAAGCGGAAGCGTTTGACAACGCGGTTGATGTAGTCGAACTTCTTCTCGTTCCGACTGATCAAGCTCCGAACATACGTCACCTCCGAGTTTTGCACACGTTCAGCTCGATGACGTCCGTCGAACTCTTGATCCAGTAAAGTGTCGAGGGAGAGTTCCGTCAGCACGACGGCGTGGTGATGGTGATGGTGAAGTGATCCGCGCAAGGCTTCGCCTAAGCACTAGGTGAATATGACCGGAGGCGTAAACTGTGGAGGGGGCGCCGCACACGGCTAACAATGTTTGTTGTGTGTTCTAGCGGTGCACCCCCCCTCTCATATATATAGGTTGGAGGGGAGAAGAGGCAGCCAAGGGGGCGCCCCAAGTAGGAGGAATCCTACTTGGGGTCCTCCCAATTCGTCCTCCCCCCTTTCCTATTCCTATTCGGAGTAGGAAGGGAAAAGGAGGAAGGGGGAATCCTATTCCCTTTTTCCTTTCCTCCTTCCCCTTTTCTTCTCCAATTTGGCCAGCCCATATGGGGGGGGGGGGTGCACCAGCTCCTTTGTGGCTGGTGTGTTTCCCCTCTTGGCCCATAAGGCCCATATTGTTTGCCGGGGGTAGCCCGAAACCCCTTCCGGTGACCCGATACGTTCCCTGTACCCCCGGAACACTTTTGGTGTCCAAATACTATCGTCCTATATATGAATCTTTACCTCTCGACCATTTAGAGACTCCTCGCCATGTCCGTGATCTCATCCGGGACTCCGAACAACATTCGGTCACCAAATCACATAACTCATCTAATACAAAATCGTCATCGAACGTTAAGCGTGCGGACCCTACGGGTTCGAGAACTATGTAGACATGACCGAGACACCTCTCCGGTCAATAACCAACAGCGGAACCTGGATGCTCATATTGGTTTCTACATATTCTACGAAGATCTTTATCGGTCGTACCGCAATGACAACATACGTAATTCCCTTTGTCATCGGTATGTTACTTGACCGAGATTCGATCATCGGTATCTTCATACCTAGTTGAATCTCGTTACCGGCAAGTCTCTTTACTTGTTCCGTAATGCATCATCCCGTAGCTAACTCATTAGTTACATTGCTTGCAAGGCTTATCATGATGTGCATTACCGAGAGGGCCCAGAGATACCTCTCCGATACTCGGAGTGACAAATCCTAATCTCGATATATGCCAACCCAACAAACACCTTTGGAGATACCTGTAGAGCATCTCTATAATCACTCAGTTACGTTGTGACGTTTGATAGCACACAAGGTATTCCTCCGGTATCCAGGAGTTGCATAATCTCATAGTCAAAGGAATATGTATAAGTCATGAAGAAAGCAATAGCAATCAAACTTAACGATCATTATGCTAAGCTAATAGATGGGTCTTGTCCATCACATCATTCTCCTAATGATGTGATCCCGTTCATCAAATGACAACACATGTCTATGGTTGGGAAACTTAACCATCTTTGATTAACGAGCTAGTCTAGTAAAGGCTTACTAGGGACATGGTGTTTTTGTCTATGTATCCACACATGTATCAAGTTTCCGGTTAATACAATTCTAGCATGAATAATAAACATTTATCATGATATCGAGAAATATAAAATAACACTTTTATTATTGCCTCTAGGGCATATTTCCTTCACTTGGTGGGTCCCCAATTCTTCCAAATAGTTCATGATTTCACTCGTGGTCTGATTGATGTGAAGCGGCTAAACTATGGGGTGTTGGCCCTCTTGCCATAAGTCCAGGGCGCGGACAATATTAGTCAATTCCGGCCAATCACCCTAATCAATGTGAGTTTTCGACTTCTCGCAAAGGGGTTCGCGACTCGTCTGTCTCCCGCGGCTAACAAAATCATTGACCAAAATCAAACTGCCTTCATCCGCGGGAGGAGCATTTTAGACGGCATTGCGGTATTGCATGAGGTTCTACATGAAATCAAATCTACCAAGGAAGAGGTGTTCATCCTTAAGATCGACTTTGAGAAGGCATACGATAGAGTACGATGGGATTTTATAGAGGAGGTGATGAGAGCGAAGGGTTTCGACCCCCTATGGATTAGCTGGATGCGGCAATTGATTCAAGGGGGTCAGACGGCAGTCAATCTCAATGGGGAGATAGGCCCATTCTTTAGGAACAAGCGGGGGGTACGGCTAGGTGACCCGATCTCCCCGCTTCTATTTAACATTTTGGCGGACGCGTTGGCATCCATTCTGGACCATGCCAAGGCGGCAGGTCATATTACCGGGGTGGCAGCAAGTATAATTCCGGGAGGGATAACACACCTCCAATATGCGGATGACACGTAATATTCATCAAGAACTCGGAAAGGGAGATAGTGAATCTCAAATTCATGCATCTTGATGTGTTTTGAGGAGATGTCAGGTCTAAAAATCAACTTTGAGAAAAGTGAGGCGATAGTAACAGGGGGAGATCTGGAGTCGCAACTTCGGGCGGCCCACATGATGAATTGCGAATTGGGATCCATACCGTTGAAGTATCTGGGTATGCCTATATCCGCGAGAGCCCAAACCATGGGAGAATTATAACCGGTAGTAGACAAAACAGCGGCGCGAGTGGAGACGTGGCAAGGAAAGTTTCTAGCCTCTGGTGGGCGCTTGGTACTGATAGACGATTGCCTAACAAACATCCCAATGTTTGTTATGGGTTTTTACCTCCTCCAAGACAGAATCCATGCGAAACTAAATAAAGTTCGATCCCGTTTTTTCTGGGCAAAAGAGAATGGGAAACAGAGGTACTGTATGGTTAGTTGGGAGAACATGAAGCCCAAGGAGAGAGGTGGGCTTGGGGTGATCAACTCCAAAATTATGAATTGGTGTCTCATGACTAAGTGGGCGTGGAAAATTCTAACCGGTCGAGGGGGCCTTTGGTTAGATATATTCAGACGAAAATACTTGGATGAAGGAGGGGTGGAATTTAGGAGAAATGCTAAACTGTCGCAATTCTCGAGGGATGTTAAGAAAGTACAACCTCTTCTTAGACTGGGGACCAGGTTTAATGTGCGCAATGGCAAGGCAACGTGCTTCTGGCTGGACATTTGGTGCGAGGATAGAAGTCTCCGGGATGGTTT
This sequence comes from Aegilops tauschii subsp. strangulata, assembly GCF_002575655.3. Taxonomy (NCBI): domain Eukaryota; kingdom Viridiplantae; phylum Streptophyta; class Magnoliopsida; order Poales; family Poaceae; genus Aegilops; species Aegilops tauschii. The sequence goes on from NC_053035.3 coordinate 462,269,640, forward strand.
TCCGGCTCTATTTGAAATTGCCGAAAATCAGAATGCCAAAGTGGCAGAGTATTGGAGGCAGGGACAGTGGTCTCCACGCTTTCGGCGTCCATTAGGGAACGCAGAAAATCCCGAGTGGGAGGAGCTTCGGCATAAGTTGAGAGGGTATAACCTGAGTCATGAAAAGGATGAGGTTGTTTGGCGACTTGAGTCTTCCGGTCAATTCTCCTCAGGATCATTGTACAAGGAGATTTTCAAAAAATTCGACCCCATGCGACTTGTCGGGGTTGTGGGGAGCGCGACTGCCATCCAAAATCATGATCTTCTTATGGCAAGTCGACCGTAACAGAATCGCAAGCGGGGATCAGATCCAAAAATACCACGGCCCGGGAGATGGCAGATGTGTGTGGTGTGGCAAAAGTGAAGACCGGGATCATATTCTGTTCCGATGCATTATGGCTAGATTTATGTGGAGTGCAGTACGCTCGGCAACTGGGTCCACGTGGAACCCAAGTGGGTTCTCAGAATTTTACCGGCTTGCGGCCGCTACGTCTGGGAGGGATAAGATGATGACATGGCTAGGATTTGGGGCCCTAGCATGGTCTTTTTGGACTACTCGAAATAAAGCGCTAATAGAGGGAGTTTTTATCAGACATCCGGCTGATATGTTATATAAAATGGTGTCTTTCTTGCAGTTATGGAATCTTCTGGCAAAACGACGGGATAGAGGACTCGTGGAGGATCTCGTCAGAAGGGTGCGGGCAAGGTGCACTGAGCTTCGACGCACATCATAGGGCACAGATGCCAGATGTCTACATGGCGCCATTGCTACCTCGAGAGCCATCGTTGGTCACGTAGCCTTTACTAGCGCTGCGCCGCTATGTATCCGCTGGGCGGGATTGTCGACTCGTAAGGGCCTCATTGTAAGGCCGGGCAAGCGCCTCCTTTCTAAAAAAAATCATCTTCACGGTCAAACCGGCCCCTCGGTCTGAAAGCAAAGCATTTTCGCAGAGCAATGAGCGACTTTTAGTTATTTCTTGTCTTGTTCCATATTAAAGACCAAGTTACATTTTCCCTTTCGATTCTTTCTAGCATGATCAGAAATGTGACCGATCTCTACGCGGCCACCAGCCATGCAGCAGAGTGCAGCAACAGTTGTCAGCTACGTACGGACGTGCAAATCCGTTGGAGCCAGCCTAGAAAGCATTGCTTGCACCACGCTCGAAGCGATCGACGACCGGCCGGCCGGTACCTACGTACGTACGTACGCGCGTCGATGATCGATGGAGCTCCGGCCAGCCCGCCCGCCAGGCACGGACGGCCGGGCGCCGGCATGGCCCGCATGCAACGCAACGCTCGCGATCGCGACCGGCTAGCGGACGTACACACGCCCGTGTGGTCGCCGAGCTTTCTCCAACGCACGCAAGCTTTCCCTCCTCCACTCTCCGCCGTTCTCCTTCCTTCTTCGTGGACTGTGGTGGTTAATTGTGGCGTTTGCAAGCCACCTCCCTCCGTGCTTTGCGAGTAGAGCGCCATCATTGCCCATTAATCCGCAACCTACTTACACTTAGCACTGCACTGTCCGGCCGGTACTGTAGTTGCATACAGCCGATGACTCACTAAGCATATACTACTATACATCAACGTCCTTATCGACGCACCAACCGGCCGGGCAAAAACAGAAAACCGATGGACATCACATTAACTGACACGTACGATGCCAGCAACGCGACGCAAGCGTGCAACTCGTGAGGCAACTGAAGATGCATGCATGCTTGTTTTTCGCGAGGGATTTCATTGCACGGTTGAAACTAATCAAAACGAGCCTCCCTCTGATGCATGTATATCGTACGGCCACCTTGGCAATGATGCAGAACATGTGGGAGCTTGCTAGCTTCAGAAGCAAAAATGTTTGTGGCCGGCCGGGCGGTCTTAATTTGGACTGATTTTTTGTACTCTGTGCGTGGAGAGTTGAGAGCCGGATGATGCATGTATATCGTACGGGCGAGTCATCAAATGGAGCAATGCCTTTTGCTGTCCTTTTCTTTTATCAACTTAATCTGTCGGTCTAGGGCTCTCTCTCGTGCAACATCTCTCTATACAGAAACCTCCTTTTCCCTTCAAGTACAAGGATCAGGTGCCTTGTGCTTTATTTGGTCAGCACCGCTGCTATACCCCGGGCCCTCCCTGGCGACCTTTGCCGTCCCGCTGCATCTCATAATAATTGATTTTCACGAGCCAAAAATAAGCATAGCGTAATCTTCACTTTTCAGCAGCAAGTTTCAGGCCTTCACTTTGCTTAATTAGTTTCATCTCTTCGCTTTCTCTGTAGCCAAGCGAAGAACCGGCTAGTGACGACGTGATTACCCGCTGATCGACACGATTTACTCGCAAACAAATGGTTGATCATAATGTCCAAATGAATGGAGATGTACCCACTATCGACGGTGGATGAACGACTGGCCTGCAAACTGAGGCCGGAGTTGAATGAACACGTTCACGGACGCAACAGACTTTCTGAACCCCCAGGTGGCTCCGCCGTACCAGCCTTCTTCCTCTCGGTAACGTGCGCTACCTTTGTCATCGATGTTCTTGCTTCCTTTTTTCTACGGTGTTACCGTCAACTCAACCGATCATCACAACAACGAACACTGCTATTCACGGACACGTACGTATATAGAGTGGATCTTGTCCTCGCTCGCAAATGGGCGATGAATTTCGCCCGTCACTTTAGACGCCATTGTCACTGCCTCCACGAAGCAAACAGGAAAACGATCCATCCATCGATATACAGTCCAGCTCTGGAACGGCAGTGCAGCTCCGCCCGTCGCCGGCCGGCCGGGTCCGGCCAGCCGCTGTCAGTCAGTCACAGACAGATAGACAGGCAGACAGACAGCAGCGACCCGATTTCTTACCACATTTGTTTCGCGTCAATTTGATTTGATTTGGACGCAGCCGGGGGGCATCGATCTTTGTATCTGGACGCGCCCCGCGGACGGGACGTTTCTTTGGCCCCCATGCACGCATATCGTCGGATGGAACGCCAAGGTCGGCAGGGGAAGGCCGGCCGTAGGTTCACGCGACGTGATCCGTGAGGTTAACACCGACCGCTGATTATCTGATGATCAGTTGGCTCAAGTTAACTATGTATGACCCGGCCCGATGATGAGCAGTAACCTGAATCTAGTTCTCACTCTCAGCTGAAAATTTCACCACTGTTTTTTCTCCTCCCGAAAAGATGATCGAAACGCATTATCAATGTGACGCGATTCTTAATTAATTGCTCTGTAGGCCACTGAGGTCGCAAAGCAGGTCCCCGCGGGCGCATTGATGGGCTGCCGTTGGGGGCTTAATTAGCAGTGTCGCACTTAATCTACAGTGTCCGTTGGGGGCTCTCGGAGAGGAAAGAAGGGCTTCCTCCTTGTGGAGGAAAGTCATGTCCCCAACAAACACCGTATGAGCATCTCCCACGGTTCCCATTTCCCATAGAAGAATCTCAAAAAAAAAATCGCATAGAAGGTTATGGGTTGGGGGGTGGGGCAAAAAAAAAATGCTCCAACGATTTCCATAAAAGCGATTTTTTAGGGATCCCCGTATAATCAGTACAACTCCCCCCTTCACCTAGGAGGAAGATGGTTTTTCCCGTAGATCTTTCCCTAAAAATGTTACATCTCCGCGTTGTCTTTGGAGTCCACCGTGCCGATACCGCTGACCACCGTCGACGCTGCCTTCGACCACCCGACGGCACTAACGCTGCCACCCCCCCCCCCCCCCCCCTCCTTCCCCCGCCATTGCGGACTACCACCGTATGCTGCTAACCCCACCCCCCCCCCCCCCCCTGCCCCGCCGTTGCGGACCCTCCTATTTGTATTTTTAAAGAAAAGTAGAGAAAATAAACTGATTTTATGGGAAGGTGTTTATGGGACATGCTAAAGCACCTCACCAGCAGAAATCTCCTAAATTATAGACACCTCATAAAAACATTTTGAGGGAGAGTTTTCTATGGTACTTGTTGGAGATGCTCTAACAGGGAGAAACACGCACAGCACGTCTCTCTCTCTCTCTCTCTCCTCCGCTAGAGTGCACTCACGGCCGGCGCACTATTTTAACCCACCGCGCGCCACAAACCGCAGGTGTCTTCAACTCCAATCCATTGCCTCTGCGCCTTGCTTCGAACGTACTTGATCGCTGCCTCACCTCACTCACTCACTCCTCTCTCGCCGAGTGAGCTTGCGGTTCTTGCCACGCACGCTTCCCCCCATACATACCCGACCATATATACCCACCAGGCAACGATCCATCGGGAGGAAGCAACCGGCGGCCGATCATACCGATCGCCATTACATACATCGACTTTGCCTAGCTCGTCGGAGTAGCTTAGCTACGAGGCCAGCAGCTGCCGTAGAGTAATCAATAGAATGGGACGTCCGTCGTCCGGCGGCGTGGGGCAGCCCAAGCTCCGTAAGGGGCTGTGGTCGCCTGAGGAGGACGAGAAGCTCTACAACCACATCATCCGGCACGGCGTTGGCTGCTGGAGCTCCGTCCCCAGGCTCGCCGGGCTGAACCGCTGCGGCAAGAGCTGCCGTCTCCGGTGGATCAACTACCTCCGCCCCGACCTCAAGCGCGGCTGCTTCTCGCAGCAGGAGGAGGACCACATCGTTGCGCTCCACCAGATCCTCGGCAACAGGTCAGTGCAATTGCAAATTTACAGTGCAATGCGTTCAGTTACAGTTGAAATTTTCCGGTACAATTTTGTAATGTGCGGAGCAGAGTGAGTGAACTGAAGTATTTGGGACGACATGTATACTGATGCGTGTGCTCGTGCAGGTGGTCACAGATCGCGTCGCACCTGCCGGGCCGGACGGACAACGAAATCAAGAATTTCTGGAACAGCTGCATCAAGAAGAAGCTCCGGCAGCAAGGCATCGACCCCGCCACGCACAAGCCCATGGCCGCCGCCGACACGGCCACGGCGCCATTGCCGGATCCGGAAGAGGAAGACCGTAAGCCACTTTCCGCGGCGGTCGGCGGCAGCCTCGCTCCGAAGCAGCCGGCGGTGTTCGACCCGTTCCCCGTGTGCGCCGACTACGGCGGCGGGTTCGCCCACGGCCTCGGCGCGGAGAACGCGGCCGCATTGTACGGTCAGCTCGTTGGCTGCAAGGAGGGCGCGGACGACGACGCCGGGTTCGGAGGCGCGGACTACAGCAGCGTACTGGACGTCTCCGAGAACCTGGGCTACGGGGAGAGCTCGAGCAACAGCAGCAACTGGAACTACGGCGGCGAGGTGGGCAGCGTGCTCGACGGCGAGGTGCCGCACTGGGGCAAGGCGGATATGGAGCAGCAGCACACACCGCTAGAGCACAAGTTGTCGCTGCCCTGCCAAGAACAGAGCCTCCTCGCAAGTTTCGATTTCAACTTGGAATTGGAACCATACTTCTGAACTTTTTCTTTCTTTCCGTCTCCATTTTTTACCTTCTTGAATTATCTCGATTCCCACCCACATACTACTATATTTGCACGTCAGTACAGGACAGCAAAGAACCATTGGAAGGCTAGTTAGGGATTGTACGTACGTAGTAGTATACATAAGTTGATTTTCTCAGAGACGACAGTACAGTCGTAGAGCTCGTACACGAGAACATTGCTGTGTACTATAGTAATTAAACACTTGTAAAAAATAAACATTTCTCGAAATATGCTGGAGTACTCTGCATGCTACTGACCTCAGTGATGTGTCCGGGTGTACTTCTTTCTCAATAATTTAGCGATGGAGGCTTGCGTGAATTACACATGCAGGTTGCTGTCTCCCTGTCACGCTTTAGCCTTTTCCAGATTTGTGCCTCACGAAAGCGGGGAGGAAAATCGCGAAAGCAGCCGTACGGCGGTTGACGAACAATTAGTGCGCCAGCGAGGCCACATTAACATACATTGCTATCCATCCATGCTGGCCGTAATCAATCAGTAGAAACTTAACACCAGGAAGAAAAGCCAGTACTTGAACGTGGAAATCCTGCCGCGGCCGGCACGCAGGGCCCTGCAGATCGGTCGTGGGGGCAGTGGCCGGGCCGGAGAGCGGGCAGGGACAAAGGACTCCACTGCTCCAGCACTGTGCTTGAGCAGCGCGGCGAACTGCTGGGCGGGAGAGAAGGGATCGTCGCCTAGCGCGCGCTAACATGCCATGATTGGAGCACGACGGGTGTGTCGGGGCCGAGGGGCGTGGCGACGAGGGTCTCACATTTCTCGTGGTACCAGAAGCGGATCAGAGAGGTCATGGCACGGCACGACACGACACTGACGGCCCCGCTCGCGCGCGCGTGATGGCATCATCGGTGTCGATCAGGGCGCGCGCGGGGCCGCCTCTGTGCGTGTGCGACACCGCGGTGGCGCGCGTCCGGGGGCCGGGCGGGCGACGTAGGGGCGCCCAGACCACCCAGCGCTTTCGGGGTGTTTCCTCGGGACTGGCCTGCTCCAGGGCGCGTCGTACCAGCTCAGAGCGGGAGGGGCTGACGCTGCCGTGCATGTGCGCAGTTAAGCACCTCATTGGGGCGATGATAAGCCACACGAATCCATGGATAATTGTCCTGTGGAGGGATCGCCAGCTAACCGAGGCGAGATGAGAAGCGTGGATGGAACGGATGGCGTGGCTCTGCTCGGCACCAGAGACATGAAAGCTACGTGCATGCAATGCATAGGCGTCCCACTGGCTAAGCTTGCGCCCGGAGAGCGAGATAGCGAGATGTTACATGCCCATCGACGCGAGAAAATTTCCTACCCACAGCGAAAGGTGGAGTCAAGTGGCAAAACGGCCAACGTGATTATTATTCTTTCAAACGGCCTACAGGCTATCAACATTAGAGCACCTTCTAACCCTTCCCTTGAGCTTTAACTTCTCAAACAACCTCCAAAAACTTAACTTTTCTTCCCTAAAAAAACTTAACTTAAGCCTTTTGCAACTAGCCCTTCCTATAAATTCTTAGCTCCTCAAATGCTAAAAAATGCGCAGAAAAACATTTCAATCACAAAATGAAATTAGACTCAAACAACTTTGGCTCGGTGAGTGTACCCCAGTCACGGCGGCGTGTTTTGGCTGTCTTTGAGCACCATTGATCGAGCTTCGGGTCCGACGCTATTGGTCTAGTTTGCTCCTTCATTTGTATGTGACTACGTCTTTCAATCACTCCGTCATGTTTGCTCGTTCGGCAGGGTCGAGACTTCTCGGTCTGGAGCAAGAGGGCAGGGGGAAGTATCATGTGATAGGGGGTATTGGTACTCCCATGATACGAGCTCCCAGGCCGTCGGATCTCGGATCCAACAACATCTAATGGAGCTGTTGTACCTGCTCGCAGTTTTGGGACTCCATAGGGGCTTTTTTTGCAAAAAAATGTTCATCATCTCACATGAGCTCTTGGATCTAAGATCAAATGGCCGAGCTTGCACGGGAGCACCGGATATTTCCTGAGGGCAGGGTCCTATGGTAGAACGAGTTTGTGCTTCCTTTTAGGCACCCACACTACTACTAGCCAGTTAGCTGTAGCGTGCTAGTAGTCGCGCGGCCACCTGCGCCACTACTAGCACTACTACAAAAACAGCTATAGCCAATATGGCCACTAATGTGTTGGTGCGCCATTCGTGTGAAAATACTAATAGCGCACCACATCCACGGTGCGCCATTAGTAATTTTTTTTCAAAACTACTAATGGCGCACCAGGGAATAGTGCGCCATTACTAGTTAAACTAGTAATGGCGCACCACTCCCACAGTGCGCCATTAGTAATTATGTTTCAAAAAATTTATTTTTATTTTATTTTTAAAAGTACTAATGGCGCACCGTGGGTGTGGTGCGCCATTACTAGTTCAACTGGACCGCCTTTTCAGTTTCAAAAAAATAAAATAAAATGATAGAAATGTCAAAAAAATAAAAGAAAATAAGATTCCCATGTGATATGTGGTCTAGTTGTTAGCAAAATTTACAAACTTGAATTTTTGACTTTTTTGCAAAATCTCTCGAGAATTTGTAAAATGGGCATAACTTTTGCATACGAACTCGGATGAAAAAGTTTTTTATATGAAAAATCATCTATTCGAAAAGATACATCCGAATTTAACCCCGTTAAACATTTTCAAAATCCTCAAAAACCTAACAGAAAAAAAGATACGGGGCTTTTAAGATCTGGAGAGGGAAAAAATTCAAAAAAATTCAAACTTACTAATGGCGCACCTGCCCATGGTGCCCCATTACTATCTTCCCGCCTTCAAAATTCAAAATAAATAAAAAAATAAAAAAATGTTAGTAATGGCGCACCTGCCCACGGTGCGCCATTATTATGCCGTATATATGGCTGGGCGTGGTCCTCTCCTCCTTACCTCTTCATTCTTCTCCTCCACTCCACCTCTCCTCCACTCCATCTCCTCCTCTCCTCCACTCCATCTCCCCTTCTCTCCTCCACCATACTACCCTCCTCCTCTCCGGCGACCTCCTCCTCCTCCTCTCCGGCGACCTCCTCCTCCCTCCTCTCCTCCCCTCCCCTCACGGTTTCTCCTACCTCCTCTCCGGTGAGCTCCTCCTCCCTCCTCTCCGGTGAGCTCTTCCTCCCTCCTCTCCTCCCCTCCCCTCATGGTTTCTCCTTCCTCCTCTCCGATGCTCCGGTGAACTCCTCTCCGGCGACCTCCTCCTCCTCTCCGGCGATGTAGGCGAGCGCCTCTCCGGTGACCTCCTCCTCCTCCTCTCCGGTGACCTCGGCCCTCCTCTCCGGCGAACTCCTCTCCGGCAAAAGAACACGGCAAAAGAACGTACAAAATCCAAAAACGAGAACAAAATTTGAAAAAATATCGTGCAAAAAAAACGAGCAAAAAAAGAGCAAAAAATGGGCAAAAAAATCGCGATCCAGATCCAAATTCAAAATTCAAAAATACTAATGGCGCACGGTGGGTGTTAGACGGTGCGCCACTACTATTTTCCTGCCTTTAAAATTCAAAAATACTAATGCCGCACCGTGGCCTATACTAATGGCGCACCAGTGGCCTATACTAATGGCGCACCGTGGCCTATACTAATGGCGCACCAGTGGTGCGCCATTAGTATACCAGATACTAAGGGCGCACCAGTGGTGCGCCATTAGTATTTAATACTAGTGGCGTGGTACTAGTGGCGCACCAGTAGTGTGCCATTAGTAGGCAAAACTGGTGCGCCACTAGTAGGCCTTTTCCTAGTAGTGTAGCCTTTTACCCCGCGCCACTACTAGGCTTATCCCAAGTAGCTATGAGCAATTTTTCTTTAAGTTTGATCCAGAAGCGCGGACGATAAATCGGGATGTACATATTAAACATGATGGTAGAAAGAAGAAAGTACTACGCATGATAGACATGTAGTCAAGTAGATATTATAAAAGCAACATGTCCAGATCAACTGTTAATACCAATTGTCCAAACATAATCCCTAATATAAGGGATAAGAACACATACGATATAGTGGAAGAAGATGCGTTTGTGTCGGCGGTCATGTCGCTAAGGACGTCGTCGACGTGAGGGAACAAATCATGCAGCTAAGTTGGAGAAGAATTCGACAATCATGCTTCCCAAGAACCTGTTCACCCCTCTTTGCTTTGTTGTATCTAGCTCAAGGATTTTCTCTATATGTCTTAGTATGACTGGATGAGCTCTTACTTATCATGGCCTAGTAGCATTTCTATCTCATGTGCTTCAACTAAACAATCTTCAATGCTGGTACCATTGCATAAATTCCACTTCATGCATACATGCTCGATGTTGATGTTTTCTCATATGCATAAGTTGAGGGGGAGGCGGGCGTGTCCCTTGATGCTTATAGTGCCAAAGGGGGAGAAATAGAACAGTGAATATTGCACCAAGTAATTTTGTTGCAAGTTGAAGGGGAGTCGGGGGGTCATCCATATTATTTGTTATTTTGCTTTGGTTCCTTCTCTTGTGAACTTGTGAAAACAAGGTTGATTTGCCTCTCATGTCTAAATTCATATGCATCCATCCCTAGCCTTAAATCCGGTTGTTTTTCAATTTATTCATGGGTTCCTGAGGATGGCGCAAGATTTTATCTTTTGGTGATTTATTTTGTGCGAGTTCATACTGAGTTCTTCCTCTAATCTGGTTTCGATTTGGGGTCGCTGTATTTCTAGCAAATTTCTTGGTGTTCTCCGTCGAACGGAAGAGCATCCGCGGATGCTACTGGCTCGCTCCCTTTTATATTTCTGCTTGGTGTAATTGTCTCGGGTTTCAGTTCATCTTCAGCTATTTGTCGTTCATCTTCAGGATAGCAGAGTTGGCCAGCCCAAATCGGTAGAACTAAAATCGTGGGTTTTAGTTTGTTGCTAGTCTTGCTGCTGTATGCGCTATAGGTCACTAGAGTTTCTGACAAGTAATATCAGCTCCAGGCAGTGTAGTTCTTCTCCATTGAAACAATATTCTGCTAGTACGTGCAAGTGGAAAAACCGTTGGCTGAAGCTTGTGAGTTGTCCACGGACGGACTGTGACTCTCCCCTCCTCCCCTCGCGTCGCCCCTGCTAGGGCGACTCGGGGGCCCCAAACCCTAGCTCCGCCGCCTCCCCTTTCGTCTCCCCTCCTCCTCGCCGCCGCCTGAGGCCGCCGCCGGGCAAGCCCGGGGTGTCGCCGAGGAAGCTGGCGGCGGGGCCCTGGCGCCCCTGCCTCTGCTGCGGGGGGCCGTGCTCCCTAGGGCGGCGGCCCTGGTCGGAGTGGCGTCACCGGCCCGGCGGCAGGCGGTGGCGCGGGCGTGGGCCGACGTTCCTGGCCGTGTAGCATTTCTATCTCATGCGCTTCAACTGAAAAATCTTCAATGCTCGTACCATTGCATAAATTCCACTTCATGCATACATGCTCGATGTTGATGTTTTCTCATATGCATAAGTTCAGGGGGAGGCGGGCGTGTCCCTTGATGCTTATAGTGCCAAAGGGGGAGAAATAGAACAGTGAATATTGCACCAAGTAATTTTGTTGCAAGTTGAAGGGGAGTCGGGGGGTCATCCATATTATTTGTTATTTTGCTTTGGTTCCTTCTCTTGTGAACTTGTGAAAACAAGGTTGATTTGCCTCTCATGAGTTTCTGTTGGAAGTGAAGCTTAATTTGGATCTTGGTGTTAGCTTCACTCTTTACACTTCTCTTTTCACCTTGTCCACTTGGTCATGTCTACATTTTTTCTCCTTTGGGACCAAGTGTGATTTTGCAACTTTCCTTCTCTGTTACATCTAAAACTCTAAATTTTCTTGCTGAGAGCTGGGTTGGCAATATAAACATGAAGGGGGAGATTGTGAGTGAGTTAATGTGGCGATATCCTTAATTTTGTGATGATTATATTGCCAATGCTTTTACTCTCGTCGAGAGTTATTTTAGTGGGGTTGCAAATCCCAGTTTGTTGGATCAAGGACCTGATCTATTTTATGTGACTTATCTAGATGGCGTTGATTGTATTAAACTGTTAATTTGGATTGACTTGGGCCAAGCTCAGGAAGTTTGTGCTCGCAATAGTTGTTTGTTTCCATTGTGTGTAGGTTCCAGTGAGTGCGGCGGTAGTCGACAACGAGGATGGTTGGCATAAGGCTTGAAGAGCTAAGATGTGACCATGGACGTTGTGCGGGATCGTGTGGCTCAAAGCAACGCACAAGTTTTGGACAAGGACCATATGGAGGCAAACGAGAAGACCATGTCAAGTGAAGGTTATTTTGGCATGTTTACCAAAATCCACTAAGAAGCAAACCAAGAGAGTGATTGTGGTGTTGCTTAAGAGTGGAAAATGTTATTTACAAGTAGCCAAGTAAAAATGGCTGTTTGTTTAGTGTTTTGGGCTTGGCCCATTCGGTGGGTGCCATGGCCCATTCGATGGCGGTGGAAGGCTGCTTCAGGCATATATGTGAGCTGCTAGGTTTTCCCTTGCGGCAGCTGCCGACGAGCAGAGACACAGAGCAGTCGCCGGACATTTGAGAGAGAGCTTCCCGTATGGGATTTGTGTTGGGAATCGTAGGATAATTTTAAAATTTTCCTACGCTCACCAAGATGCATCTATGGAGTATACTAGCAACGAGGGGAAAGGAGTGCATCTACATACCCTTGTAGATCGTGAGCGGAAGGGTTCCAATGAACGTGGATGACGGAGTCGTACTCGCCGTGATTCAAATCACCGATGACCGAGTGCCGAACGGACGGCACCTCCGCGTTCAACACACGTACGGTGCAGCGACGTCTCCTCCTTCTTGATCCAGTAAGGGGAAAGGAGAGGTTGATGGAGATCTAGCAGCACGACGGCATGGTGGTGGATGTAGCGGGATGTCGGCAGGGCTTCGCCGAGCTTCTGCGAGAGAGAGAGGTGTAGCAGGGGAGGAGGGAGGCGCCCAAGGCTGTAATACTACTGCCCTCCCTCCCCCCTCCTTTATATAGGCCCCCTGGGAGGGGGGGGGGGCGCCGGCCAAAACCCATCTGGATGGGGGGGGGCGGCGGCCAGGGGGGATACTTGCCCCCCAAGGCAAGTGGGGCGCCCCCCCACCCTAGGGTTTCTAACCCTAGGCGCAGGGGAAGGCCCATGGGGGGCGCCCCAGCCCACTAAGGGCTGGTTGCCCTCCCACTTCAGCCCATGGGGCCCTCCGGGATAGGTGGCCCCACCCGGTGGACCCCGGGACCCTTCCGGTGGTCCCGATACAATACCGGTAACCCCCGAAACTTTCCCGGTGGCCGAAACTTGACTTCCTATATATAATTCTTCACCTCCGGACCATTCCGAAACTCCTCGTGACGTCCGGGAACTCATCCGGGACTTCGAACAACTTTCGGGTTTCCGCATACTCATATCTCTACAACCCTAGCATCACCGAACCTTAAGTGTGTAGACCCTACGGGTTCGGGAGACATGCAGACATGACCGAGACGCCTCTCCGGTCAATAACCAACAGCGGGATCTGGATACCCATGTTGGCTCCCACATGTTCCACGATGATCTCATCGGATGAACCACGATGTCGAGGATTCAATCAATCCCGTATACAATTCCCTTTGTCAATCGGTATGTTACTTGCCCGAGATTCGATCGTCGGTATCCCAATACCTTGTTCAATCTCGTTACCGGCAAGTCTCTTTACTCGTACCGCAATGCATGATCCCGTGACTAACGCCTTAGTCACATTGAGCTCATTATTATGATGCATTACCGAGTGGGCCCAGAGATACCTCTCCGTCACACGGAGTGACAAATCCCAGTCTCGATCCGTGCCAACCCAACAGACACTTTCGAAGATACCCGTAGTGCTCCTTTATAGTCACCCAGTTACGTTGTGACGTTTGGCACACCCAAAGCACTCCTACGGTATCCGGGAGTTGCACGATCTCATGGTCTAAGGAAAAAATACTTGACATTGAAAAAGCTCTAGCAAACGAAACTACACGATCTTTTATGCTATGCTTAGGATTGGGTCTTGTCCATCACATCATTCTCCTAATGATGTGATCCCGTTATCAATGACATCCAATGTCCATAGTCAGGAAACCGTGACTATCTGTTGATCAACGAGCTAGTCAACTAGAGGATTACTAGGGACGCGTTGCGGTCTATGTATTCACACATGTATTACGATTTCCGGATAATACAATTATAGCATGAACAATAGACAATTACCATGAACAAAGAAATATAATAATAACCATTTATTATTGCCTCTAGGGCATATTTCCAACAGTCTCCCACTTGCACTAGAGTCAATAATCTAGTTACATTGTGATGAATCGAACACCCATTGCGTCCTGGTGTTGATCATGTTTTGCCCTAGGGAGAGGTTTAGTCAACGGATCTGCTACATTCAGGTCCGTATGTACTTTACAAATATCTATGTCTCCATTTTGAACACTTTCACGAATGGAGTTGAAGCGACGCTTGATATGCCTGGTCTTCCTGTGAAACCTGGGCTCCTTCGCAAGGGCAATAGCTCCAGTGTTATCACAAAAGAGAGTCATCGGGCCCGACGCATTGGGAATCACCCCTAGGTCGGTAATGAACTCCTTCATCCAGACTGCTTCCTGTGCTGCCTCCGAGGCTGCCATGTACTCCGCTTCACATGTAGATCCCGCCACGACGCTTTGCTTGCAACTGCACCAGCTTACTGCTCCTCCATTCAAAATATACACGTATCCGGTTTGCGACTTCGAGTCATCCAGATCTGTGTCGAAGCTAGCGTCGACGTAACCCTTTACGACGAGCTCTTCGTCACCTCCATAAACGAGAAACATATCCTTAGTCCTCTTCAGGTACTTCAGGATATTCTTGACCGCTGTCCAGTGTTCCATGCCGGGATTACTTTAGTACCTTCCTACCAAACTTACGACAAGGTTTACATCAGGTCTGGTACACAGCATGGCATACATAATAGACCCTATGGCCGAGGCATAGGGGATGACACTCATCTTTTCCCTATCTTCTGCCGTGGTCGGGCATTGAGCCGTGCTCAACTGCACACCTTGCAATACAGGCAAGAACCCCTTCTTGGACTGATCCATATTGAACTTCTTCAATATCTTGTCAAGGTATGTACTCTGTGAAAGACCAATGAGGCGTCTTGATCTATCTCTATAGATCTTGATGCCTAATATATAAGCAGCTTCTCCAAGGTCCTTCATTGGAAAACACTTATTCAAATAGGCCTTTATACTTTCCAAGAATTCTATATCATTTCCCATCAATAGTATGTCATCCGCATATAATATGAGAAATGCTATAGAGCTCCCACTCACTTTCTTGTAAACACAGGCTTCTCCATAAGTCTGTGTAAACCCAAACGCTTTGATCATCTCATCAAAGCGAATGTTCCAACTCCGAGATGCTTGCACCAGCCCATAGATTGAGCGCTGGAGCTTGCATACTTTGTTAGCATTCTTAGGATCGACAAAACCTTCCGGCTGCATCATATACAACTCTTCCTTAAGGAAGCCGTTAAGGAATGCCGTTTTGACTTCCATCTGCCATATCTCATAATCATAGTATGCGGCAATTGCTAACATGATTCGGACGGACTTCAGCTTCGCTACGGGTGAGAAAGTCTCATCGTAGTCAACCCCTTGAACTTGTCGATAACCCTTAGCGACAAGTCGAGCTTTGTAGATGGTCACATTACCATCCGCGTCTGTCTTCTTCTTAAAGATTCATTTATTTTCTATGGCTCGCCGATCATCGGGCAAGTCAGTCAAAGTCCATACTTCGTTTTCATACATGGCTCCTATCTCGGATTTCATGGCTTCTAGCCATTTGTCGGAATCCGGGCCCGCCATCGCTTCTTCATAGTTCGAAGGTTCACCGTTGTCTAACAACATGATTTCCAGGACAGGGTTGCCGTACCACTCTGGTGCGGAACGTGTCCTTGTGGACCTACGAAGTTCAGTAGTAACTTGATCCGAAGCTTCATGATCATCATCATTAACTTCCTCCCCAGTCGGTGTAGGCACCACAGGAACATTTTCCCGCGCTGCGCTACTTTCCGGTTCGGAAGGGGTGACTATCACCTCATCAAGTTCCACTTTCCTCCCACTCAATTCTTTCGAGAGAAACTCCTTCTCCACAAAGGACCCGTTCTTGGCAATGAAGATCTTGCCTTCGGATCTGAGGTAGAAGGTATACCCAATAGTTTCCTTAGGGTATCCTATGAAGACGCATTTCTCCGACTTGGGTTCGAGCTTTTTAGGTTGAAGTTTCTTGACATAAGCATCGCATCCCCAAACTTTTAGAAACGACAGCTTAGGTTTCTTCCCAAACCATAATTCATACGGTGTCGTCTCAACGGATTTCGACGGAGCCCTATTTAAAGTGAATGCGGCAGTCTCTAAAGCATAGCCCCAAAATGAGAGCGGTAAATCGGTAAGAGACATCATAGATCGCACCATATCCAATAGAGTGCGATTACGACGTTCGGACACACCGTTTCTCTGAGGTGTTCCAGGCGGCGTGAGTTGTGAAACTATTCCACATTTCCTTAAGTGTGTACCAAACTCGTGACTTAAATATTCTCCACCACGATCTGATCGTAAGAATTTTATTTTCCAGTCACGTTGATTCTGAACCTCACTCTGAAATTCCTTGAACTTTTCAAAGGTTTCAGACTTGTGTTTCATTAGGTAGACATACCCATATCTACTTAAGTCATCAGTGAGAGTGAGAACATAACGATATCCTCCGCGAGCCTCAACACTCATTGGACCGCACACATCGGTATGTATGATTTCCAATAAGTTGGTTGCTCGCTCCATTGTTCCGGAGAACGGAGTCTTGGTCATCTTACCCATGAGGCATGGTTCACACGTGTCAAATGATTCGTAATCAAGAGACTCCAAAAGTCCATCTGCATGGAGCTTCTTCATGTGCTTGACACCAATGTGACCAAGGCGGCAGTGCCACAAGTATGTGGGACTATCGTTATCAACTTTACATCTTTTGGTATTCACACTATGAATATGTGTAACATCACGTTCGAGATTCATCAAGAATAAACCATTAACCAGCGGGGCATGACCATAAAACATATCTCTCATATAAATAGAACAACCATTATTCTCGGATTTAAATGAGTAGCCATCTCGAATTAAACGAGATCCAGATACAATGTTCATGCTCAAAGCTGGCACTAAATAACAATTATTGAGGTTTAAAACTAATCCCGTAGGTAGATGCAGAGGTAGCGTGCCGACGGCGATCACATCGACCTTGGAACCATTCCCGACGCGCATCGTCACCTCGTCCTTCGCCAGTCTCCGTTTATTCCGTAGTTCCTGTTTTGAGTTACAAATATGAGCAACCGCACCGGTACCAAATACCCAGGAGCTACTACGAGTACTGGTAAGGTACACATCAATTACATGTATATCACATATACCTTTGGTGTTGCCGGCCTTCTTGTCCGCTAAGTATTTGGGGCAGTTCCACTTCCAGTGACCACTTCCCTTACAATAAAAGCACTCAGTCTCAGGCTTGGGTCCATTCTTCGACTTCTTCCCAGTAACTGGCTTACCGGGCGCGGCAACTCCCTTGCCGTCCTTCTTGAAGTTCTTCTTACCCTTGCCCTTCTTGAACTTAGTGGTTTTATTCACCATCAACACTTGATGTTCTTTTCTGATCTCCACCTACGCTGATTTCAGCATTGAATATACCTCAGGAATGGTCTTTTCCATCCCCTGCATATTGAAGTTCATCACGAAGCTCTTGTAGCTTGGTGGAAGCGACTGGAGGATTTTGTCAATGACCGCGTCATCCGGGAGATTAACTCCCAGCTGGGATAAGCGGTTGTGCAACCCAGACATTCTGAGTATGTGCTCACTAACAGAACTATTCTCCTCCATTTTACAGCTGAAGAACTTGTCGGAGACTTCATATCTCTCGACCCGGGCATGAGCTTGGAAAACCATTTTCAGCTCCTCGAACATCTCATATGCTCCATGTTTCTCAAAACGCTTTTGGAGACCCGGTTCTAAGCTGTAAAGCATGCCGCACTGAACGAGGGAGTAATCATCAGCACGCTGCTGCCAAGCGTTCATAACGTCTTGGTTCTCTGGGATTGGTGCTTCACCTAGCGGTGCTTCTAGGACATAATCTTTCTTGGCTGCTATGAGGATGATCCTCAGGTTCCGGACCCAGTCCGTATAGTTGCTGCCATCATCTTTCAGCTTGGTTTTCTCTAGGAACGCGTTGAAATTGAGGACAACGTGGGCCATTTGATCTACA
This sequence comes from Aegilops tauschii subsp. strangulata, assembly GCF_002575655.3. Taxonomy (NCBI): domain Eukaryota; kingdom Viridiplantae; phylum Streptophyta; class Magnoliopsida; order Poales; family Poaceae; genus Aegilops; species Aegilops tauschii. The sequence continues at coordinate 462,287,348 of NC_053035.3, forward strand.
AGACATAGTGTAAAGATTTTAGACTAAGTTCATGATAATTAAGTTCATCTAATCAAATTACTCAATGAACTCCCACTCAGATAGACATCCCTCTAGTCATCTAAGTGAAACATGATCCGAGTTAACTAGGCCATGTCCGATCATCACGTGAGACGGACTAGTCAAGATCGGTGAACATCTCCATGTTGATCGTATCTTCTATACGACTCATGCTCGACCTTTCGGTCCTCCGTGTTCCGAGGCCATGTCTGTACATGCTAGGCTCGTCAAGTCAACCTAAGTGTATTGCGTGTGTTCCGAGGCCATGTCTGTACATGCTAGGCTCGTCAACACCCGTTGTATTCGAACGTTAGAATCTATCACACCCGATCATCACGTGGTGCTTCGAAACAACGAACCTTCGCAATGGTGCACAGTTAGGGGGAACACTTTTCTTGAAATTATCATAAGGGATCATCTTACTTACTGCCGTCGTTCTAAGCAAATAAGATGCAAAAACATGATAAACATCACATGCAATCAAATAGTGACATGATATGGCCAATATCATTATGCTCCTTTGATCTCCATCTTCGGGGCACCATGATCATCTTCGTCACTGGCATGACACCATGATCTCCATCATCATGATCTCCATCATTGTGTCTTCATGAAGTCGTCACGCCAACGATTACTTCTACTTCTATGGCTAACGCGTTTAGCAACAAAGTAAAGTAATTTACATGACGTTATTCAATGACACGCAGGTCATACAAAATAATAAAGACAACTCCTATGGCTCCTGCCGGTTGTCATACTCATCGACATGCAAGTCGTGATTCCTATTACAAGAATATGATCAATCTCATACATCACATATATCATTCATCACATCTTCTGGCCATATCACATCACATAGCACTTGCTGCAAAAACAAGTTAGACGTCCTCTAATTGTTGTTGCAAGTTTTACCTGGTTTGTAGGTTTCTAGCAAGAACGTTTCTTACCTACGTATGACCACAACGCGATTTGCCAATTTCTATTTACCCTTCATAAGGACCCTTTTCATCGAATCCGTTCCGACTAAAGTAGGAGAGACAGACACCCACTAGCCACCTTATGCAACTAGTGCATGTCAGTCGGTGGAACCTGTCTCACGTAAGCGTACGTGTAAGGTCGGTCCGGGCCGCTTCATCCTACAATACCTCCAAAACAAGATACGACTAGTAGCGGCAAGAAGAATTGGCAACATCAACGCCCACAACTGCTTTGTGTTCTACTCGTGCATAGTAACTACGCATAGGCCTGGCTCATGATGCCACTGTTGGGAATAGTAGCGTAATTTTAAAATTTTCCTACGCTCACCAAGATGCATCTATGGAGTATACTAGCAACGAGGGGAAAGGAGTGCATCTACATACCCTTGTAGATCGCGAGCGGAAGCGTTCCAATGAACGCGGATGACGGAGTCGTACTCGCCGTGATTCAAATCACCGATGATCGAGTGCCGAACGGACGGCACCTCCGCGTTCAACACACGTACGGTGCAGCGACGTCTCCTCCTTCTTGATCCAGCAAGGGGAAAGGAGAGGTTGATGGAGATCCAGCAGCACGACGGCGTGGTGGTGGATGTAGCGGGATGTCGGCAGGGCTTCGGCGAGCTTCTGCGAGAGAGAGAGGTGTAGCAAGGGAGGAGGAAGGCGCCCAAGGCTGTAATACTACTGCCCTCCCTCCCCCCCTTTATATAGGCCCCCGAGAGGGGGGGGCACCGGACAAAACCCATCTGGATGGGGGGGCGGCGGCCAGGGGGATACTTGCCCCCCAAGGCAAGTGGGGCGCCCCCCCACCCTAGGGTTTCTAACCCTAGGCGCAGGGGGAAGGCCCATGGGGGGCGCCCCAGCCCACTAAGGGCTGGTTGCCCTCCCACTTCAGCCCATGGGGCCCTCCGGGATAGGTGGCCCCACCCGGTGGACCCCCGGGACCCTTCCGGTGGTCCCGGTACAATACCGGTAACCCCCGAAACTTTCCCGGTGGCCGAAACTTGACTTCCTATATATAATTCTTCACCTCCAGACCATTCCGGAACTCCTCGTGACGTCCGGGATCTCATCCAGGACTCCGAACAACTTTCGGGTTTCCGCATACTCATATCTCTACAACCCTAGCGTCACCGAACCTTAAGTGTGTAGACCCTACAGGTTCGGGAGACATGCAGACATGACCGAGACGCCTCTCCGGTCAATAACCAACAGCAGGATCTGGATACCCATGTTGGCTCCCACATGTTCCACGATGATCTCATCGGATGAACCACGATGTCGAGGATTCAATCAATCCCGTATACAATTCCCTTTGTCAATCGGTATGTTACTTGCCCGAGATTCGATCGTCGGTATCCCAATACCTTGTTCAATCTCGTTACCGGCAAGTCTCTTTACTCGTACCGCAATGCATGATCCCGTGACTAACGCCTTAGTCACATTGAGCTCATTATGATGATGCATTACCGAGTGGGCCCAGAGATACCTCTCCGTCACACGGAGTGACAAATCCCAGTCTCGATCCGTGCCAACCCAACAGACACTTTCGAAGATACCCGTAGTGCTCCTTTATAGTCACCCAGTTACGTTGTGACGTTTGGCACACCCAAAGCACTCCTACGGTATCCGGGAGTTGCACGATCTCATGGTCTAAGGAAAAAATACTTGACATTGAAAAAGCTCTAGCAAACGAAACTACACGATCTTTTATGCTATGCTTAGGATTGGGTCTTGTCCATCACATCATTCTCCTAATGATGTGATCCCGTTATCAATGACATCCAATGTCCATAGTCAGGAAACCGTGACTATCTGTTGATCAACGAGCTAGTCAACTAGAGGCTTACTAGGAACACGTTGCGGTCTATGTATTCACACATGTATTACGATTTCCGGATAATACAATTATACCATGAACAATAGACAATTACAATGAACAAAGAAATATAATAATAACCATTTATTATTGCCTCTAGGGCATATTTCCAACAATTTGGCTTGTTTGAGAGAGGCTTGTAACTCCAGAAATCTAAGAAATAAAACCTCAAATTATTCCCAACCTTGATATTGTTGAGGTCTGCTGTTTGTCCTTGCAAATCTTGTTTTTCTGTTGTACTAATTTTGTCCGTGCAATTCCTTGGCTATAATGGGGTTTTCGTGATGGAAAATCATGTCTAAATTCATATGCATCCATCCCTAGCCTTAAATCCGGTTGTTTTTCAATTTATTCATGGGTTCCTGAGGATGGCGCAAGATTTTATCTTTTGGTGATTTATTTTGTGCGAGTTCATACTGAGTTCTTCCTCTAATCTGGTTTCGATTTGGGGTCGCTGTATTTCTAGCAAATTTCTTGGTGTTCTCCGTCGAACGGAAGAGCATCCGCGGATGCTACTGGCTCGCTCCCTTTTATATTTCTGCTTGGTGTAATTGTCTCGGGTTTCAGTTCATCTTCAGCTATTTGTCGTTCATCTTCAGGATAGCAGAGTTGGCCAGCCCAAATCGGTAGAACTAAAATCGTGGGTTTTAGTTTGTTGCTAGTCTTGCTGCTGTATGCGCTATAGGTCACTAGAGTTTCTGACAAGTAATATCAGCTCCAGGCAGTGTAGTTCTTCTCCATTGAAACAATATTCTGCTAGTACGTGCAAGTGGAAAAACCGTTGGCTGAAGCTTGTGAGTTGTCCACGGACGGACTGTGACTCTCCCCTCCTCCCCTCGCGTCGCCCCTGCTAGGGCGACTCGGGGGCCCCAAACCCTAGCTCCGCCGCCTCCCCTTTCGTCTCCCCTCCTCCTCGCCGCCGCCTGAGGCCGCCGCCGGGCAAGCCCGGGGTGTCGCCGAGGAAGCTGGCGGCGGGGCCCTGGCGCCCCTGCCTCTGCTGCGGGGGGCCGTGCTCCCTAGGGCGGCGGCCCTGGTCGGAGTGGCGTCACCGGCCCGGCGGCAGGCGGTGGCGCGGGCGTGGGCCGACGTTCCTGGCCGTGTAGCATTTCTATCTCATGCGCTTCAACTGAAAAATCTTCAATGCTCGTACCATTGCATAAATTCCACTTCATGCATACATGCTCGATGTTGATGTTTTCTCATATGCATAAGTTCAGGGGGAGGCGGGCGTGTCCCTTGATGCTTATAGTGCCAAAGGGGGAGAAATAGAACAGTGAATATTGCACCAAGTAATTTTGTTGCAAGTTGAAGGGGAGTCGGGGGGTCATCCATATTATTTGTTATTTTGCTTTGGTTCCTTCTCTTGTGAACTTGTGAAAACAAGGTTGATTTGCCTCTCATGAGTTTCTGTTGGAAGTGAAGCTTAATTTGGATCTTGGTGTTAGCTTCACTCTTTACACTTCTCTTTTCACCTTGTCCACTTGGTCATGTCTACATTTTTTCTCCTTTGGGACCAAGTGTGATTTTGCAACTTTCCTTCTCTGTTACATCTAAAACTCTAAATTTTCTTGCTGAGAGCTGGGTTGGCAATATAAACATGAAGGGGGAGATTGTGAGTGAGTTAATGTGGCGATATCCTTAATTTTGTGATGATTATATTGCCAATGCTTTTACTCTCGTCGAGAGTTATTTTAGTGGGGTTGCAAATCCCAGTTTGTTGGATCAAGGACCTGATCTATTTTATGTGACTTATCTAGATGGCGTTGATTGTATTAAACTGTTAATTTGGATTGACTTGGGCCAAGCTCAGGAAGTTTGTGCTCGCAATAGTTGTTTGTTTCCATTGTGTGTAGGTTCCAGTGAGTGCGGCGGTAGTCGACAACGAGGATGGTTGGCATAAGGCTTGAAGAGCTAAGATGTGACCATGGACGTTGTGCGGGATCGTGTGGCTCAAAGCAACGCACAAGTTTTGGACAAGGACCATATGGAGGCAAACGAGAAGACCATGTCAAGTGAAGGTTATTTTGGCATGTTTACCAAAATCCACTAAGAAGCAAACCAAGAGAGTGATTGTGGTGTTGCTTAAGAGTGGAAAATGTTATTTACAAGTAGCCAAGTAAAAATGGCTGTTTGTTTAGTGTTTTGGGCTTGGCCCATTCGGTGGGTGCCATGGCCCATTCGATGGCGGTGGAAGGCTGCTTCAGGCATATATGTGAGCTGCTAGGTTTTCCCTTGCGGCAGCTGCCGACGAGCAGAGACACAGAGCAGTCGCCGGACATTTGAGAGAGAGCTTCCCGTATGGGATTTGTGTTGGGAATCGTAGCATAATTTTAAAATTTTCCTACGCTCACCAAGATGCATCTATGGAGTATACTAGCAACGAGGGGAAAGGAGTGCATCTACATACCCTTGTAGATCGTGAGCGGAAGGGTTCCAATGAACGTGGATGACGGAGTCGTACTCGCCGTGATTCAAATCACCGATGACCGAGTGCCGAACGGACGGCACCTCCGCGTTCAACACACGTACGGTGCAGCGACGTCTCCTCCTTCTTGATCCAGTAAGGGGAAAGGAGAGGTTGATGGAGATCTAGCAGCACGACGGCATGGTGGTGGATGTAGCGGGATGTCGGCAGGGCTTCGCCGAGCTTCTGCGAGAGAGAGAGGTGTAGCAGGGGAGGAGGGAGGCGCCCAAGGCTGTAATACTACTGCCCTCCCTCCCCCCTCCTTTATATAGGCCCCCTGGGAGGGGGGGGGCGCCGGCCAAAACCCATCTGGATGGGGGGGGGGGGCGGCGGCCAGGGGGGATACTTGCCCCCCAAGGCAAGTGGGGCGCCCCCCCACCCTAGGGTTTCTAACCCTAGGCGCAGGGGAAGGCCCATGGGGGGCGCCCCAGCCCACTAAGGGCTGGTTGCCCTCCCACTTCAGCCCATGGGGCCCTCCGGGATAGGTGGCCCCACCCGGTGGACCCCGGGACCCTTCCGGTGGTCCCGATACAATACCGGTAACCCCCGAAACTTTCCCGGTGGCCGAAACTTGACTTCCTATATATAATTCTTCACCTCCGGACCATTCCGAAACTCCTCGTGACGTCCGGGAACTCATCCGGGACTTCGAACAACTTTCGGGTTTCCGCATACTCATATCTCTACAACCCTAGCATCACCGAACCTTAAGTGTGTAGACCCTACGGGTTCGGGAGACATGCAGACATGACCGAGACGCCTCTCCGGTCAATAACCAACAGCGGGATCTGGATACCCATGTTGGCTCCCACATGTTCCACGATGATCTCATCGGATGAACCACGATGTCGAGGATTCAATCAATCCCGTATACAATTCCCTTTGTCAATCGGTATGTTACTTGCCCGAGATTCGATCGTCGGTATCCCAATACCTTGTTCAATCTCGTTACCGGCAAGTCTCTTTACTCGTACCGCAATGCATGATCCCGTGACTAACGCCTTAGTCACATTGAGCTCATTATTATGATGCATTACCGAGTGGGCCCAGAGATACCTCTCCGTCACACGGAGTGACAAATCCCAGTCTCGATCCGTGCCAACCCAACAGACACTTTCGAAGATACCCGTAGTGCTCCTTTATAGTCACCCAGTTACGTTGTGACGTTTGGCACACCCAAAGCACTCCTACGGTATCCGGGAGTTGCACGATCTCATGGTCTAAGGAAAAAATACTTGACATTGAAAAAGCTCTAGCAAACGAAACTACACGATCTTTTATGCTATGCTTAGGATTGGGTCTTGTCCATCACATCATTCTCCTAATGATGTGATCCCGTTATCAATGACATCCAATGTCCATAGTCAGGAAACCGTGACTATCTGTTGATCAACGAGCTAGTCAACTAGAGGATTACTAGGGACGCGTTGCGGTCTATGTATTCACACATGTATTACGATTTCCGGATAATACAATTATAGCATGAACAATAGACAATTACCATGAACAAAGAAATATAATAATAACCATTTATTATTGCCTCTAGGGCATATTTCCAACAGTCTCCCACTTGCACTAGAGTCAATAATCTAGTTACATTGTGATGAATCGAACACCCATTGCGTCCTGGTGTTGATCATGTTTTGCCCTAGGGAGAGGTTTAGTCAACGGATCTGCTACATTCAGGTCCGTATGTACTTTACAAATATCTATGTCTCCATTTTGAACACTTTCACGAATGGAGTTGAAGCGACGCTTGATATGCCTGGTCTTCCTGTGAAACCTGGGCTCCTTCGCAAGGGCAATAGCTCCAGTGTTATCACAAAAGAGAGTCATCGGGCCCGACGCATTGGGAATCACCCCTAGGTCGGTAATGAACTCCTTCATCCAGACTGCTTCCTGTGCTGCCTCCGAGGCTGCCATGTACTCCGCTTCACATGTAGATCCCGCCACGACGCTTTGCTTGCAACTGCACCAGCTTACTGCTCCTCCATTCAAAATATACACGTATCCGGTTTGCGACTTCGAGTCATCCAGATCTGTGTCGAAGCTAGCGTCGACGTAACCCTTTACGACGAGCTCTTCGTCACCTCCATAAACGAGAAACATATCCTTAGTCCTCTTCAGGTACTTCAGGATATTCTTGACCGCTGTCCAGTGTTCCATGCCGGGATTACTTTAGTACCTTCCTACCAAACTTACGACAAGGTTTACATCAGGTCTGGTACACAGCATGGCATACATAATAGACCCTATGGCCGAGGCATAGGGGATGACACTCATCTTTTCCCTATCTTCTGCCGTGGTCGGGCATTGAGCCGTGCTCAACTGCACACCTTGCAATACAGGCAAGAACCCCTTCTTGGACTGATCCATATTGAACTTCTTCAATATCTTGTCAAGGTATGTACTCTGTGAAAGACCAATGAGGCGTCTTGATCTATCTCTATAGATCTTGATGCCTAATATATAAGCAGCTTCTCCAAGGTCCTTCATTGGAAAACACTTATTCAAATAGGCCTTTATACTTTCCAAGAATTCTATATCATTTCCCATCAATAGTATGTCATCCGCATATAATATGAGAAATGCTATAGAGCTCCCACTCACTTTCTTGTAAACACAGGCTTCTCCATAAGTCTGTGTAAACCCAAACGCTTTGATCATCTCATCAAAGCGAATGTTCCAACTCCGAGATGCTTGCACCAGCCCATAGATTGAGCGCTGGAGCTTGCATACTTTGTTAGCATTCTTAGGATCGACAAAACCTTCCGGCTGCATCATATACAACTCTTCCTTAAGGAAGCCGTTAAGGAATGCCGTTTTGACTTCCATCTGCCATATCTCATAATCATAGTATGCGGCAATTGCTAACATGATTCGGACGGACTTCAGCTTCGCTACGGGTGAGAAAGTCTCATCGTAGTCAACCCCTTGAACTTGTCGATAACCCTTAGCGACAAGTCGAGCTTTGTAGATGGTCACATTACCATCCGCGTCTGTCTTCTTCTTAAAGATTCATTTATTTTCTATGGCTCGCCGATCATCGGGCAAGTCAGTCAAAGTCCATACTTCGTTTTCATACATGGCTCCTATCTCGGATTTCATGGCTTCTAGCCATTTGTCGGAATCCGGGCCCGCCATCGCTTCTTCATAGTTCGAAGGTTCACCGTTGTCTAACAACATGATTTCCAGGACAGGGTTGCCGTACCACTCTGGTGCGGAACGTGTCCTTGTGGACCTACGAAGTTCAGTAGTAACTTGATCCGAAGCTTCATGATCATCATCATTAACTTCCTCCCCAGTCGGTGTAGGCACCACAGGAACATTTTCCCGCGCTGCGCTACTTTCCGGTTCGGAAGGGGTGACTATCACCTCATCAAGTTCCACTTTCCTCCCACTCAATTCTTTCGAGAGAAACTCCTTCTCCACAAAGGACCCGTTCTTGGCAATGAAGATCTTGCCTTCGGATCTGAGGTAGAAGGTATACCCAATAGTTTCCTTAGGGTATCCTATGAAGACGCATTTCTCCGACTTGGGTTCGAGCTTTTTAGGTTGAAGTTTCTTGACATAAGCATCGCATCCCCAAACTTTTAGAAACGACAGCTTAGGTTTCTTCCCAAACCATAATTCATACGGTGTCGTCTCAACGGATTTCGACGGAGCCCTATTTAAAGTGAATGCGGCAGTCTCTAAAGCATAGCCCCAAAATGAGAGCGGTAAATCGGTAAGAGACATCATAGATCGCACCATATCCAATAGAGTGCGATTACGACGTTCGGACACACCGTTTCTCTGAGGTGTTCCAGGCGGCGTGAGTTGTGAAACTATTCCACATTTCCTTAAGTGTGTACCAAACTCGTGACTTAAATATTCTGCACCACGATCTGATCGTAAGAATTTTATTTTCCAGTCACGTTGATTCTGAACCTCACTCTGAAATTCCTTGAACTTTTCAAAGGTTTCAGACTTGTGTTTCATTAGGTAGACATACCCATATCTACTTAAGTCATCAGTGAGAGTGAGAACATAACGATATCCTCCGCGAGCCTCAACACTCATTGGACCGCACACATCGGTATGTATGATTTCCAATAAGTTGGTTGCTCGCTCCATTGTTCCGGAGAACGGAGTCTTGGTCATCTTACCCATGAGGCATGGTTCGCACGTGTCAAATGATTCGTAATCAAGAGACTCCAAAAGTCCATCTGCATGGAGCTTCTTCATGTGCTTGACACCAATGTGACCAAGGCGGCAGTGCCACAAGTATGTGGGACTATCGTTATCAACTTTACATCTTTTGGTATTCACACTATGAATATGTGTAACATCACGTTCGAGATTCATCAAGAATAAACCATTAACCAGCGGGGCATGACCATAAAACATATCTCTCATATAAATAGAACAACCATTATTCTCGGATTTAAATGAGTAGCCATCTCGAATTAAACGAGATCCAGATACAATGTTCATGCTCAAAGCTGGCACTAAATAACAATTATTGAGGTTTAAAACTAATCCCGTAGGTAGATGCAGAGGTAGCGTGCCGACGGCGATCACATCGACCTTGGAACCATTCCCGACGCGCATCGTCACCTCGTCCTTCGCCAGTCTCCGTTTATTCCGTAGTTCCTGTTTTGAGTTACAAATATGAGCAACCGCACCGGTACCAAATACCCAGGAGCTACTACGAGTACTGGTAAGGTACACATCAATTACATGTATATCACATATACCTTTGGTGTTGCCGGCCTTCTTGTCCGCTAAGTATTTGGGGCAGTTCCACTTCCAGTGACCACTTCCCTTACAATAAAAGCACTCAGTCTCAGGCTTGGGTCCATTCTTCGACTTCTTCCCAGTAACTGGCTTACCGGGCGCGGCAACTCCCTTGCCGTCCTTCTTGAAGTTCTTCTTACCCTTGCCCTTCTTGAACTTAGTGGTTTTATTCACCATCAACACTTGATGTTCTTTTCTGATCTCCACCTACGCTGATTTCAGCATTGAATATACCTCAGGAATGGTCTTTTCCATCCCCTGCATATTGAAGTTCATCACGAAGCTCTTGTAGCTTGGTGGAAGCGACTGGAGGATTTTGTCAATGACCGCGTCATCCGGGAGATTAACTCCCAGCTGGGATAAGCGGTTGTGCAACCCAGACATTCTGAGTATGTGCTCACTAACAGAACTATTCTCCTCCATTTTACAGCTGAAGAACTTGTCGGAGACTTCATATCTCTCGACCCGGGCATGAGCTTGGAAAACCATTTTCAGCTCCTCGAACATCTCATATGCTCCATGTTTCTCAAAACGCTTTTGGAGACCCGGTTCTAAGCTGTAAAGCATGCCGCACTGAACGAGGGAGTAATCATCAGCACGCTGCTGCCAAGCGTTCATAACGTCTTGGTTCTCTGGGATTGGTGCTTCACCTAGCGGTGCTTCTAGGACATAATCTTTCTTGGCTGCTATGAGGATGATCCTCAGGTTCCGGACCCAGTCCGTATAGTTGCTGCCATCATCTTTCAGCTTGGTTTTCTCTAGGAACGCGTTGAAATTGAGGACAACGTGGGCCATTTGATCTACAAGACATAGTGTAAAGATTTTAGACTAAGTTCATGATAATTAAGTTCATCTAATCAAATTACTCAATGAACTCCCACTCAGATAGACATCCCTCTAGTCATCTAAGTGAAACATGATCCGAGTTAACTAGGCCATGTCCGATCATCACGTGAGACGGACTAGTCAAGATCGGTGAACATCTCCATGTTGATCGTATCTTCTATACGACTCATGCTCGACCTTTCGGTCCTCCGTGTTCCGAGGCCATGTCTGTACATGCTAGGCTCGTCAAGTCAACCTAAGTGTATTGCGTGTGTTCCGAGGCCATGTCTGTACATGCTAGGCTCGTCAACACCCGTTGTATTCGAACGTTAGAATCTATCACACCCGATCATCACGTGGTGCTTCGAAACAACGAACCTTCGCAATGGTGCACAGTTAGGGGGAACACTTTTCTTGAAATTATCATAAGGGATCATCTTACTTACTGCCGTCGTTCTAAGCAAATAAGATGCAAAAACATGATAAACATCACATGCAATCAAATAGTGACATGATATGGCCAATATCATTATGCTCCTTTGATCTCCATCTTCGGGGCACCATGATCATCTTCGTCACTGGCATGACACCATGATCTCCATCATCATGATCTCCATCATTGTGTCTTCATGAAGTCGTCACGCCAACGATTACTTCTACTTCTATGGCTAACGCGTTTAGCAACAAAGTAAAGTAATTTACATGACGTTATTCAATGACACGCAGGTCATACAAAATAATAAAGACAACTCCTATGGCTCCTGCCGGTTGTCATACTCATCGACATGCAAGTCGTGATTCCTATTACAAGAATATGATCAATCTCATACATCACATATATCATTCATCACATCTTCTGGCCATATCACATCACATAGCACTTGCTGCAAAAACAAGTTAGACGTCCTCTAATTGTTGTTGCAAGTTTTACCTGGTTTGTAGGTTTCTAGCAAGAACGTTTCTTACCTACGTATGACCACAACGCGATTTGCCAATTTCTATTTACCCTTCATAAGGACCCTTTTCATCGAATCCGTTCCGACTAAAGTAGGAGAGACAGACACCCACTAGCCACCTTATGCAACTAGTGCATGTCAGTCGGTGGAACCTGTCTCACGTAAGCGTACGTGTAAGGTCGGTCCGGGCCGCTTCATCCTACAATACCTCCAAAACAAGATACGACTAGTAGCGGCAAGAAGAATTGGCAACATCAACGCCCACAACTGCTTTGTGTTCTACTCGTGCATAGTAACTACGCATAGGCCTGGCTCATGATGCCACTGTTGGGAATAGTAGCGTAATTTTAAAATTTTCCTACGCTCACCAAGATGCATCTATGGAGTATACTAGCAACGAGGGGAAAGGAGTGCATCTACATACCCTTGTAGATCGCGAGCGGAAGCGTTCCAATGAACGCGGATGACGGAGTCGTACTCGCCGTGATTCAAATCACCGATGATCGAGTGCCGAACGGACGGCACCTCCGCGTTCAACACACGTACGGTGCAGCGACGTCTCCTCCTTCTTGATCCAGCAAGGGGAAAGGAGAGGTTGATGGAGATCCAGCAGCACGACGGCGTGGTGGTGGATGTAGCGGGATGTCGGCAGGGCTTCGGCGAGCTTCTGCGAGAGAGAGAGGTGTAGCAGGGGAGGAGGAAGGCGCCCAAGGCTGTAATACTACTGCCCTCCCTCCCCCCTTTATATAGGCCCCCGAGAGGGGGGGCACCGGACAAAACCCATCTGGATGGGGGGGCGGCGGCCAGGGGGATACTTGCCCCCCAAGGCAAGTGGGGCGCCCCCCCACCCTAGGGTTTCTAACCCTAGGCGCAGGGGGAAGGCCCATGGGGGGCGCCCCAGCCCACTAAGGGCTGGTTGCCCTCCCACTTCAGCCCATGGGGCCCTCCGGGATAGGTGGCCCCACCCGGTGGACCCCCGGGACCCTTCCGGTGGTCCCGGTACAATACCGGTAACCCCCGAAACTTTCCCGGTGGCCGAAACTTGACTTCCTATATATAATTCTTCACCTCCAGACCATTCCGGAACTCCTCGTGACGTCCGGGATCTCATCCAGGACTCCGAACAACTTTCGGGTTTCCGCATACTCATATCTCTACAACCCTAGCGTCACCGAACCTTAAGTGTGTAGACCCTACGGGTTCGGGAGACATGCAGACATGACCGAGACGCCTCTCCGGTCAATAACCAACAGCAGGATCTGGATACCCATGTTGGCTCCCACATGTTCCACGATGATCTCATCGGATGAACCACGATGTCGAGGATTCAATCAATCCCGTATACAATTCCCTTTGTCAATCGGTATGTTACTTGCCCGAGATTCGATCGTCGGTATCCCAATACCTTGTTCAATCTCGTTACCGGCAAGTCTCTTTACTCGTACCGCAATGCATGATCCCGTGACTAACGCCTTAGTCACATTGAGCTCATTATGATGATGCATTACCGAGTGGGCCCAGAGATACCTCTCCGTCACACGGAGTGACAAATCCCAGTCTCGATCCGTGCCAACCCAACAGACACTTTCGAAGATACCCGTAGTGCTCCTTTATAGTCACCCAGTTACGTTGTGACGTTTGGCACACCCAAAGCACTCCTACGGTATCCGGGAGTTGCACGATCTCATGGTCTAAGGAAAAAATACTTGACATTGAAAAAGCTCTAGCAAACGAAACTACACGATCTTTTATGCTATGCTTAGGATTGGGTCTTGTCCATCACATCATTCTCCTAATGATGTGATCCCGTTATCAATGACATCCAATGTCCATAGTCAGGAAACCGTGACTATCTGTTGATCAACGAGCTAGTCAACTACAGGCTTACTAGGGACACGTTGCGGTCTATGTATTCACACATGTATTACGATTTCCGGATAATACAATTATACCATGAACAATAGACAATTACAATGAACAAAGAAATATAATAATAACCATTTATTATTGCCTCTAGGGCATATTTCCAACAATTTGGCTTGTGTGAGAGAGGCTTGTAACTCCAGAAATCTAAGAAATAAAACCTCAAATTATTCCCAACCTTGATATTGTTGAGGTCTGCTGTTTGTCCTTGCAAATCTTGTTTTTCTGTTGTACTAATTTTGTCCGTGCAATTCCTTGGCTATAATGGGGTTTTCGTGATGGAAAATCATGTCTAAATTCATATGCATCCATCCCTAGCCTTAAATCCGGTTGTTGTTCAATTTATTCATGGGTTCCTGAGGATGGCGCAAGATTTTATCTTTTGGTGATTTATTTTGTGCGAGTTCATACTGAGTTCTTCCTCTAATCTGGTTTCGATTTGGGGTCGCTGTATTTCTAGCAAATTTCTTGGTGTTCTCCGTCGAACGGAAGAGCATCCGCGGATGCTACTGGCTCGCTCCCTTTTATATTTCTGCTTGGTGTAATTGTCTCGGGTTTCAGTTCATCTTCAGCTATTTGTCGTTCATCTTCAGGATAGCAGAGTTGGCCAGCCCAAATCGGTAGAACTAAAATCGTGGGTTTCAGTTTGTTGCTAGTCTTGCTGCTGTATGCGCTATAGGTGACTAGAGTTTCTGACAAGTAATATCAGCTCCAGGCAGTGTAGTTCTTCTCCATTGAAACAATATTCTGCTAGTACGTGCAAGTGGAAAAACCGTTGGCTGAAGCTTGTGAGTTGTCCACGGACGGACTGTGACTCTCCCCTCCTCCCCTCGCGTCGCCCCTGCTAGGGCGACTCGGGGGCCCCAAACCCTAGCTCCGCCGCCTCCCCTTTCGTCTCCCCTCCTCCTCGCCGCCGCCTGAGGCCGCCGCCGGGCAAGCCCGGGGTGTCGCCGAGGAAGGTGGCGGCGGGGCCCTGGCGCCCCTGCCTCTGCTGCGGGGGGCCGTGCTCCCTAGGGCGGCGGCCCTGGTCGGAGTGGCGTCACCGGCCCGGCGGCAGGCGGTGGCGCGGGCGTGGGCCGACGTTCCTGGCCGTGTGGATGGCGGGTGCCCCGGTGGACGGGAGCCCTGGTGGCTCGCGGTGGCGCCAGATCTGGCCGCCCCTGCCCCCCCTGTTTCGAGAGCTCCGCCCCGGCCAGATCTGCCCGGCTTCTTCGCGGGCCGTCGGATCTTGCGTCGTGGGGTGGTGGAGGCGAGGATTCGCAGACCGGGAGAAATTCCAGGCCGGCCTCGTCGGTATTGGCGGCGGCGACGCTCGTGGCGCCGTTCCCCTCCCTGGAGGCGCCGTTCAGGTCAGATCCGTCGCCCCCCATGCCTCTAGTCTCCCGGGTGAAAACCTCAACTCTGTTGGGCGGCGGCGGCGCCCTCGGCGTCGCGTCCTTCCTGAAGGCGCCGTTTTTGGGAGCTAGGTGGGCAGTGGGCTCCTCGGCGAAGTGGTGGGTGCGCAGTGGCGGCAGTAGCTGGTCTTCTTTGTCGGCGGCGAGTTCGCCAGCGGCTCAACGCCTACAGGGACACTATGCTACTGCTCCTTCGTCCGTTACGTTCCGGCAGCTCTTCCTCATCCGTGTCCAGTCCGTGGGTGTTGGGTGGTGCTCTGCTCCTTGAGATCATTCCGTGGCTAGTCGGGTGAGCTAGGTCCATTTCCAAATGCAGCCTGCCGGTGTCTTTCCTCCCAGGTTCTAGGGTGAACTGCTACACTGTCAACGGTTCGGCGCCTTCGAGCCAGGCAAGGAGACAGGGGTCTTCTTTGACAGTGGAGCTGGGGGGACATGGCAATCCGGGGCCGCTGGTGATTTGGCGACGGCGTGCCCTTCCTCGCCGTCCGTAATGCTGCTCCTGTGCTGACATTCTCCTTCTCCCTGGTGATTTGTATGCGATTGAGGACCTACACATACCCGAGCTGCGTGTCTCCTTGTTCGATCCTTTAGCTGGGTGTGTGTGAGGCTTGTGTGCTGTTGTCCAGCGCCTCTGTATCTTGTCATTTTTTTTCGCTTTCTTGTGTTGGTTTCGAGTTTGTAATCCTGGCCGGTTGATGGCTTTGTTAATTCAAAGCCGGGCTCTTCTGGAGCCTTCGTTCTAAAAAAAGTACGTGCAAGTTAAGTACTAGTGTTTTCTGCCAGTACGTGTTACTAGTTTGGGTTAAGTAGTATGTCCCATTTAATTACCCTAAGCTTGCCGTGTAATGTCCTTGTCTAATCAAGCACTAGTATTTATTTCCAGTACACTTTTCCAGTGTTTCTTATTCTATGGGATCTCAAGCCAAGCCTTGAGAATTAGTTGGACTAGCTTCAGTCTGTTTTGACAGGCAGATTTTGTTTCCGCTGCATATTCCGCTATTCCGAGCATCTTAGTTTTTCCATAACTATGGTGCAGAATATTTAGGAGGTTAAATTTTTCGAGGTCATCATTCAACCCCCCTTCTGACTCCCGGCATCCGATCCTACAATTGGTATCAGAGCCCGGTTGGCTCATCTGTAGCCTTAACCAGCTTTTGAGCCATGGAGTCATTTGCGAACCCGTCGCGTTCTCCGCTGTTCTCTGGGAGTGACTGGCCGTTTGGAAGTCTCGGATGAAAACATTTCTTGAAGCTCAAAGCTATGCAATATGGCAAATTGTTGTGCGAGATTTTGCAATACCTGCTCTCGTGTTGGTCCTGAGAATATAGTTGATGTTGAAAATAATTCCAAAGCTATTAACATTCTCTTGTCAGGTTTGGATAGGAGAGAGCATGAGCGTGTTGCACACCTAGACATAGCCCACAAAATTTGGTCCACTCTCATCACTTACCACGAGGGCACTAGTGAGATTAAGATAGCTCGTTAGGACATTTACAAAGCCGAGTACAACAAATTTGAGCAGTTACCTGGTGAGTCTCTAGAGGACATGTTTGGTAGGTTTGAGGTCATAGTTGGGAAACTGAGGGGTGTCGGGGTTGTGTACACTGATTCTGAGAAAGCTAGACACATCCTAAACTCTCTTGACCCAATCTAAGAGATGAGAAAGATCGCGATTCAGGAGTCCCATAAACCTGATGAGCTCACTGTAGACATTGTTCTCCAAGCTTAAAACTCACCAAATAGCCAGTGAAGGTAGAAACCCACCTAGGAACAGGACTCTTGCACTAGTTGGTAGTGAATGCCAAACTGCACATGGTCCCTCTAGTGTTTCTGAGTCTGGCAGTGGTCCTTCTTCTGGTTTTTCACTTGCTTGTTTGGTTTCAGTCTCTGATGAACAACTTGAATCTTTGCCTGAGGATGATCTTGCTCTTTTTGTCCGCCGTTTTTCTCGAGCTTATAAAAACGTAAGAGAAAGGAAAGACAAACACACAAAAATCTATTTTGAGTGTGGTTTGCAGGTGAGGGAGTCCTAGACTAAGGGATCCTCGGGCGTCCGGCCTGTTAGCCATGGGCCGGACTGATGGGCTGTGAAGATACGAAGACCGAAGACTGCACCCGTGTCCGGATGGGACTCTCCTTGGCGTGGAAGGCAAGCTTGGCGACCGAATTTGTAGATTCCTTTCTTTGTAACCAACCGTGTGTAACCCTAGATCCTCCCGGTGTCTATATAAACCAGACGACTTAGTCCGGAAAGGGAGACTCATTACCATAGTCACACAGGCTAGACTTCTAGGGTTTAGTCATTACGATCTCGTGGTAGATCAACTCTTGTAATACTCATATTCATCAAGATCAATCAAGCAGGAAGTAGGGTATTACCTCCATAGAGAGGGCCCAAACCTGGTTAAACATCGTGTCCCCTGTCTCCTGTTACCATCGACCTTAGACGCACAGTTCGGGACCCCCTACCCGAGATCCGCCGGTTTTGACACCGACATTGGTGCTTTCATTGAGAGCTCCATGATACGTCTGCAACGTATCTATAATTTATGAAGTATTCATGCTATTATATTATCCATCTTGGATGTTTAATGGGCTTTACTATGCATTTTTATATTATTTTTGGGACTAACATATTAACCCAGCGCCCAGTGCCAGTTTCTGTTTTTTCCCTTGTTTCAGTGTTTCGCAGAAAAGGAATATCAAACGGAGTCCAAACGGAATGAAACCTTCGGGAGAATTATTTTTGGAACGGAAGCAATCCAGGGGACTTGGAGTGCACGTAAGGGAAGCAACGAGGAAGGCACGAGGCAGGGGGGCGCGCCCACCCCCCTGGGAGCGCCCGCCACCCTCGTGGGCCCCTCATGGCTACCCTGACCGACTTCTTTCGCCTATATATCTCCATATACCCTAAAACCTTCGGGGAACAGAATAGCTCGGGAGTTCCGCCACCGCAAGCCTCTGTAGCCACCAAAAACCAATCGGGACCCTATTCCGGCACCCTGCCGGAGGGGGGATCCCTCACCGGTGGCCATCTTCATCATCCCGGCGATCTCCATGACGAGGAGGGACTAGTTCACCCTCGGGGTTGAGGGTATGTACCAGTAGCTATGTGTTTGATCTCTCTCTCTCTCTCGTGTTCTTGAGGTGATACGATCTTGATGTATCGCGAGCTTTGCTATTATAGTTGGATCTTATGATGTTTCTCCCCCTCTACTATCTTGTAATGGATTGATCCTTGAGATCTCTTAGCCGTGTGCGGTGCCCCCCTCCACCATATTACACCTCGATAATACCGTTGCGGAGCTTAGGCGAAGCCCTGCGTCGGTGGAACATCATCATCGTCACCACGCCGTCGTGCTGACGAAACTCTCCCTCAACACTCGGCTGGATCGGAGTTCGAGCGACGTCATCGAGCTGAACGTGTGTAGAACTCGGAGGTGCCGTATGTTCGGTACTTGATCGGTCGGATCGTGAAGACGTACGACTACATCAACCGGGTTGTGATAACGCTTCCGTTGTCGGTCTACGAGGGTACGTGGACAACACTCTCCCCTCTCGTTGCTATGCATCACCATGATCTTGCGTGTGCGTAGGAAATTTTTTGAAATTACTACGTTCCCCAACAGTGGCATCCGGGCCTGGTTTTATGCGTTGATGCTATGCACGAGTAGAACACAAGTGAGTTGTGGGCGATATAAGTCATACTGCTTACCAGCATGTCATATTTTGGTTCAGCGGTATTGTGAGATGAAGCGGCCCGGACCGACATTACGCGTACGCTTACGCGAGACTGGTTTCACCGTTGCGAGCACTCGTTGCTTAAAGGTGACCGGCGGGTGTCTGTCTCTCTCACTTTAGTTGAACCGAGTGTGGCTACGCCCGGTCCTTGCGAAGGTTAAAACAGCACCAACTTGACAAACTATCGTTGTGGTTTTGAAGCGTAGGTAAGAACGGTTCTTGCTAAGCCCGTAGCAGCCACGTAAAATATGCAACAACAAAGTAGAAGACGTCTAACTTGTTTTTGCAGGGCATGTTGTGATGTGATATGGTCAAGACATGATGTGATATAATGTGTTGTATGAGATGATCATGTTTTGTAACCGAGTTATCGGCAACTGGCAGGAGCCATATGGTTGTCGCTTTATTGTATGAGATGCAATCGCCATGTAATAGTTTTACTTTATCACTAAGCGGTAGCGATAGTCGTAAAAGCAATAAGTTGGCGAGACGACAACGATGCTACGATGGAGATCAAGGTGTCGCGCCGGTGACGATGGTGATCATGACGGTGCTTCGGAGATGGAGATCACAAGCACGGTGCTTCGGAGATGGAGATCACAAGCACAAGATGACGATGGCCATATCATATCACTTATATTGATTGCATGTGATGTTAATCCTTTATGCATCTTATCTTGCTTTGTTTGACGGTAGCATTATAAGATGATCCTTCACTAAATTATCAAAGTATAAGTGTTCTCCCTGAGTATGCACCGTTGCAAAAGTTCTTCGTGCTGAGACACCACGTGATGATCGGGTGTGATAGGCTCTACGTTCAAATACAACGGGTGCAAAACAGTTGCACACGCGGAATACTCAGGTTAAACTTGACGAGCCTAGCATATAACAGATATGGCCTCGGAACACGGAGACCGAAAGGTCGACCGTGAATCATATAGTAGATATGATCAACATAGTGATGTTCACCGTTGAAACTACTCCATCTCACGTGATGATCGGACATGGTTTAGTTGATATGGATCACGTGAACACTTAGAGGATTAGAGGGATGTCTATCTAAGTGGGAGTTCTTAAGTAATATGATTAATTGAACTTAAATTTATCATGAACTTAGTCCTCATAGTATTTTGCAAACTATGTTGTAGATCAATAGCTCGCGTTGTTGCTTCCCTGTGTTTATTTTTGATATGTTCCTAGAGAAAAATTATGTTGAAAGATTTTAGTAGCAAAGATGCGGATTGGATCCGTGATCTGAGGATTATCCTCATTGCTGCACAGAAAAATTATGTCCTTGATGCACCGCTAGGTGACAGACCCATTGCAGGAGCAGATGCAGACGTTATGAACGTTTGGCTAGCTCAATATGATGACAACTTGATAGTGTAGTGCACCATGCTTAACGGCTTAGAATCGGGACTTCAAAGACGTTTTGAACGTCATGGACCATATGAGATGTTCCAGGAGTTGAAGTTAATATTTCAAGCAAATACCCGAGTTGAGAGATATGAAATCTGCAACAAAGTTCTATAGCAAAAAGATGGAGGAGAATCGCTCAACTAGTGAGCATGTGCTCAGATTGTCTAGGTACTACAATCGCTTGAATCAAGTGGGAGTTTATCTTCCAGATAAAATAGTGATTGATAGAATTCTCTAGTCACCATCACCAAGTTAGTAGAACTTCGTGATGAACTATGGTATGCAAGGGATGACGAAAGTAATTCCCGAGCTCGTCGTGATGCTGAAATCGACGAAGGTAGAAATCAAAAAAAAACATCAAGTGTTGATAGTTGACGAGACCACTTCAAGTGTTGATGGTTGATGAGACCACTAGTTTCAAGAAAAGGGCAAAGGGAAGAAGGGGAACTTCAAAAAGAACGGCAAGCAAGTTGCTGCTCAAGTGAAGAAGCCTAAGTCTGGTCCTAAGCCTGAAACTAAGTGCTTCTACTGCAAAGGGACTGGTCACTGGAAGCAGAACTACCCCAACTATTTGGTGGATAAGAAGGATGGCAAAGTGAACAAAGGTATATTTGATATACAGATTATTGATGTGTACTTTACTAGTGTTTATAGCAACCCCTCGGTAATTGATACTGGTTCAGTTGCTAAAGAGTAGTAACTCGAAAACGGGAGTTGCAGAATAAACAGAGACTAGTAAAAGGCGAGGTGACGATGTGTGTTGGAAGTAGTTCCAAGATTGATATGATCATCATCGCACACTCCCTGTACTTTCGGGATTAGTGTTGAAACTAAATAAGTGTTATTTGGTGTTTGCGTTGAGCATGAATATGATTTGATCATGTTTATTGCAATACGGTTATTCATTTAATTTAGAGAACAATTGTTGTTCTGTTTACATGAATAAAACCTTTATGGTCATACACACCAACGAAAAAGGTTTGTTGGATCTCGATCGTAGTGATACACATATTCATAATATTGAAGCCAAAAGATGCAAAGTTAATAATGATAGGCAACTTATTTATGGTACTGCCGTTTAGGTCATATTGGTGTAAAGCGCATGAAGAAACTCCATACTGATGGGATTTTGGAATCACTTGATTATGAATCACTTGATGCTTGCGAACCGTGCCTCATGGGCAAGATGACTGAAACGCCGTTCTCCGGAACTATGGAGAGAGCAACAGATTTGTTGGAAATCATACATACAGATGTATGTGGTCCGATGAATATTGAGGCTCGTAGCAGGTATCATTATTTTCTGACCTTCACAGATGATTTGAGCAGATATGGGTATATCTACTTGATGAAACACAAAGTCTGAAACATTTGAAAAGTTCAAAGAATTTCAGAGTGAAGCGGAAAATCATCGTAACAAGAAAATAAAGTTTCTACGATCTGATCGTGGAGAAGAGTATTTGAGTTACGAGTTTGGCCTTCAGTTAAAACAATGTGAAATAGTTTCACTACTCACGCCACCTGGAACACCACGGTGTAATGGTGTGTCCGAACATCGTAACCGTACTTTATTAGATATGGTACGATATGTGATGTCTCTTACCGATCTACCACTATCATTTTGGGGTTATGCATTAGAGACAGCTGCATGCACGTTAAATAGGGTATCATCTAAATCCGTTGAGATGACATCTTATGAACTGTGGTTTGGCAAGAAACCAAAGTTGTCGTTTCTTAAAGTTTGGGGTTGCAATGCTTATGTGAAAAAGTTTCATCCTGATAAGCTCAAACCCAAATCGGAGAAATGTGTCTTCATAGGATACCCAAAGGAGACTGTTGGGTATAACTTCTATCACAGATCCGAAGGCAAAACTTTTGTTGCTAAATTCGGAAATTTTCTAGAGAAGGAGTTTCTCTCGAAAGAAGTGAGTGGGAGGAAAGTAGAACTTGATGAGGTAACTATACCTGCTCCCTTATTGGAAAGTAGTTCATCACAGAAACCAGTTTCTGAGACACCTACACCAATTAGTGAGGAAGTTAATGATGATGATCATGAAACTTCAGATCAAGTTATTACTGAACCTCGTAGATCAACCAGAGTAAGATCCGCACCAGAGTGGTACGGTAATCCTGTTCTGGAAGTTATGTTACTAGACCATGACGAACCTACGAACTATGAAGAAGCGATGGTGAGCCCAGATTCCGCGAAATGGCTTGAGGCCATGAAATCTGAGATGAGATCCATATATAAGAACAAAGTATGGACTTTGATTGACTTGCCCAATGATCGGCGAGCCATTGAAATTAAATGGATCTTCAAGAGGAAGACAGACAGTGATAGTAGTGTTACTGTCTACAAAGCTAGAATTGTCGCAAAAAGGTTTTCGACAAGTTCAAAGTGTTGACTACGATGAGAGTTTCTCATCATAATTATGCTTAAGTCTGTCTGAATCATGTTAGCAATTGCCGCATTTTATGAAATATGGCAAATGGATAAACAAAACTGCATTCCTTAATGGATTTATTAAAGAAGAGTTGTATATGATGCAACCAGGAGGTTTTGTCAATCCTAAAAGTGCTAACAAAATATGCAAGCTCCAGCGATCCATCTATGGACTGGTGCAAGCATCTCGGAGTTGGAAAATACACTTTGATAAGTTGATCAAAGGATATAGTGTTATACAGACTTGCGGTGAAGCCTGTATTTACAAGAAAGTGAGTGGGAGCACTACAACATTTCTGATAAGTATATGTGAATGACATATTGTTGATCGGAAATAATGTAGAATTATTCTGCAAAGCATAAAGGAATGTTTGAAAGGAGTTTTTCAAAGAAAGACCTCGGTGAAGCTACTTACATATTGAGCATCAACATCTATAGAGATAGATGAAGACGCTTGATGAGTTTTTCCATGAGTACATACCTTAACAAGATTTTGAAGTAGTTCAAAATAGAACAGTCAAAGAAAGAGTTCTTGCCTATGTTACAAGGTGTGAAATTGAGTAAGACTCAAAGCCCGACCACGGCAGAAGATAAAAAGAGAGTAAAAGTCATTCCCTATGCCTTGACCATAGGTTCTATAAAGTATGCCATGCTGTGTACCAGATCTATTGTATATCCTACACTGATTTTGGCAAGGGAGTACAATAGTAGATCACTGGACAGCGGTCAAAATTATCCTTGGTGGAATAAGGATATATTTCTCGATTATGGAAGTGACAAAAAGGTTCGTCGTAAAGGGTTACGTCGATACAAGTTTTGACACTAAATCTAGATGATTCTAAGTCTCGGTCTAGATACATATTGAAAGTGGAAGCAATTAGCTAGAGTAGCGCCGTGCAGAGCATTGTAGACATAGAAATTTGTAAAATACTTACGGATGTGAATGTGGCAGACCCGTTGACTAAAATTATCTCACAATCAAAACATGATCACACCTTAGTACTCTTTGGGTGTTAATCGCATAGCGATGTGAACTACATTATTGACTCTAGTAAACCCTTTGAGTGTTGGTCACATAGAGATGTGAACTATGGGTGTTAATCACATGGTGATGTGAATTATTGATGTTAAATCACATGGCGATGTGAACTAGATTATTGACTCTAGTGCAAGTGGGAGACTGAAGGAAATATGCCCTAGAGGCAATAATAAAGTATTATATATTTCCTTATATCATGATAAATGTTTATTATTCATGCTAGAATTGTATTAACCGGAAACATAATACATGTGTGAATACATAGACAAACAGAGTGTCACTAGTATGCCTCTACTTGACTAGCTCGTTAATCAAAGATGGTTATGTTTCCTAGCCATAGACATGAGTTGTCATTTGATTAACGAGATCACCTCATTAGGAGAATGACGTGATTGACTTGACCCATTCTGTTAGCTTAGCACTCGATCGTTTAGTATGTTGCTATTGCTTTCTTCATGACTTATACATGTTCCTATGACTATGAGATTATGCAACTCCCGTTTACCGGAGGAACACTTTGTGTGCTACCAAACGTCAGAACGGAAATGGGTGATTATGAAGGTGCTCTACAGGTGTCTCCAAAGGTACTTTTTGGGTTGGCGTATTTCGAGATTAGGATTTGTCACTCCAATTGTCGGAGAGGTATCTCTGGGCCCACTCGGTAATGCACATCACTATAAGCCTTGCAAGCATTGTGACTAATGAGTTAGTTGCGGGATGATGTATTACGGAACGAGTAAAGAGACTTGCCGGTAACGATATTGAACTAGGTATCGAGATACCGACGATCAAATCTCGGGCAAGTAACATACCAGTGACAAAGGGAACAACGTATGTTGTTATGCGGTCTGACCGATAAAGATCTTCATAGAATATGTGGGAGCCAATATGGGCATCCAGGTCCCGCTACTGGTTATTGACCGGAGACGTGTCTTGGTCATGTCTACATAGTTCTCGAACCCGTAGGGTCCGCACGCTTAACGTTACGATGACAGTTTTATTGAGTTTTGATGTACCGAAGGAGTTAGGAGTCCCGGATGAGATCGGGGATATGACGAGGAGTCTCAAAATGGTCGAGACGTAAAAATCAATATATTGGACGACTATATTCGGATTTCGGAAAGGTTCCGAGTGATTCGGGTATTTTTCGGAGTACCGGAGAGTTACGGGAATTCGTATTGGGCCTTAATGGGCCATACGGGAAAGGAGAGAAAGGCCTCAAAAGGTGGCCGCACCCCTCCCCATGGTCTGGTCCGAATTGGACTAGGGAAGGGGGGCGCACCCTTCCTTCTTTCTCCTTTCCCCTTCCCTTCTCCTACTCCCACAAGGAAAGGAGGAGTCCTACTCCCGGTGGGAGTAGGACTCCCCCCTATGGCGCGCCTCTCCCCTTGGCCGGCTGCCTCCCCCTTGCTCCTTTATATACGGGGGCAGGGGGCACCCCAAAGACACAACAATTGATCCTTGAGATCTCTTAGCCGTGTGCGGTGCCCCCCTCCACCATATTACACCTCGATAATACCGTTGCGGAGCTTAGGCGAAGCCCTGCGTCGGTGGAACATCATCATCGTCACCACGCCGTCGTGCTGACGAAACTCTCCCTCAACACTCGGCTGGATCGGAGTTCGAGGGACGTCATCGAGCTGAACGTGTGTAGAACTCGGAGGTGCCGTACATTCGGTACTTGATCGGTCGGATCGTGAAGACGTACGACTACATTAACCGCGTTGTGATAACGCTTCCGTTGTCGGTCTACGAGGGTACGTGGACAACACTCTCCCCTCTCGTTGCTATGCATCACCATGATCTTGCGTGTGCGTAGGAAATTTTTTGAAATTACTACGTTCCCCAACATTATTATGACTAGAAATAATAGCCCCAGGATATGAATAATGTTCAATTTCTTCTGCCATGGATAACACATAAGAAATAATATTGCACTCTTCAATTAATCTTGGGCGTGCATGAGTACCAGACCGCCTAAGTCTGTCACCTGCAACATTCAAACTTGGTGGAACAATAGGCTGATTTGGAGTGTCATGTTAATTATCACCAACAGATTCGTCATGTGCATCAATATTTTTCTTATCAGATGTATTACATGAGTCAACAAACATTCTCCACCTGAACAACAGGTTGCTACTCTATTTTAACACGAACATTAATGGATGGAACTGTTGGAAATCGTAGTACAAAGAAATTTCCCTATGGAATTAAACCAGGATCACTATGGTTGCCATGTTTTATAGACAATTCGCCAATGTTTTGCCATCTTATCCACAAAACATGGCATTTTTCTAAAATTGTTAGTACTAGCCCAAGCCAAATTTGACATAAACTGTTATAAAAACATGGGGGGGGGGATTTCTTTTGAATCACGACATTGTTTTTTTTAATCGCCATGGCAAATTTATTGTATTGACCACGACAAATTTATCGTTTTGACTTTAGAAATTTCAACTTGTGGCTTCCATGGCAAGTTTACATATTTTTTTAATTTCATAATTCATGCCAAATTTATAAATTTTGTAACACTCACATGGAAAAGGTTAGAGCAATCTTTTCTGTTCATAAGACAATTTTATGATTTTTTTTCATATCTACCACCTTTTTTGTTAGCATGGCAAGTTCCAGAAAAATCCATTATGTTCACATGGCAAGCTCACAAGAATTCGTTACTGAAATCCCTATCTATGGCATGGCAATTTTATTTGGAAGAGCATGGCAAATTTTAATCTATATCATGGTAAATTTATTTTTAATTGCATGGAAATTTTTAATATTTTGGATCCAGGTAATTTTCTTGTTTGATTTTTGTTGGGGAACGTAGCATGCAATTTCAAAAAAAAAATCCTACGATCACGCAAGATCTATCTAGGAGATGCATAGCAACGAGAGGGGAGAGTGTGTGCACGTACCCTCGTAGACCGAAAGCGGAAGCGTTATGTTAAAGCGGTTGATGTAGTCGAACGTCTTCACGATCCAACCGATCCAAGTACCGAACGTACGGCACCTCCGTGTTCAGCACACGTTCAGCTCGATGACGTCCCTCGAACTCTTGATCCAGTAGAGGGTCGAGCGAGACTTCCATCAGCACGAAGGCGTCGTGATGGCGAAGGTGATGTGATCTGCGCAGGGCTTCGCCTAAGCACTACGACGCTATGACCGGAGGAGTAAACTGTGGAGGGGGGCACCGCACATGGCTAAGAGAATTCTTGGTGTGCCTTTGGGGTGCCCCCGCCCCCGTATATAAAGGAGGGGAGGAGGAGGCCAGCGGCCAGGAGGGGCGCGCCATGGCGCGAGTCCTACTTGGGCTCCTAGTCCAAGTAGGATTCGGCCCCCACCACCTTTTCCTTCCAACGGAGGGGGAACGAGGGAAGGAGAGGAGAGGAAGAGGGAAATGGGGGCCGCGCCCCTCCCCTTCCTATTCGGACTCCCCTTGGGGGGGGGCCTCCCCCTTGTGGGTTGTCCCCTCTTCTCTCCCATGGCCCATAAGGCCCATGATTTCCCCGGGGGGGTTCCGGTAACCCCTCGGTACTCTAGAAAAATACCCGAATCACTCAGAACCATTCCAATGTCCGAATACAACCTTCCAATATATGAATCTTTACCTCTCGACTGTTTCAAGACTCCTCGTCATGTCCGTGATCTCATCCGGGACTCTGAACAAACTTCAGTCACCAAAACAGATAACTCATAATACAAATCGTCATCTAACATTAAGCGTGCGGACCCTACTGGTTCGAGAACTATGTAGACATGACCGAGACACATCTCCGGTCAATAACCAATAGCGGAACCTAGATGCTCATATTGGTTCCTACATATTCTATGAAGATCTTTATCGGTCAAACCACATAACAACATACATCATTCCCTTTGTCATCGGTATGTTACTTGCCCGAGATTCGATCGTCGGTATCATCATACCTAGTTCAATCTCGTTACCGGCAAGTCTCTTTACTCGTTCCGTAATGCATCATCCCGTAACTAACTCATTATTTACATTGCTTGCAAGGCTTATCATAATGTGCATTACCGAGAGGGCCCAGAGATACCTCTCCGATACTCTGAGTGACAAATCCTAATCTCGTTCTATGCCAACCCAACAAACACCTTCGGAGATACCTGTAGAGCATCTCTATAATCACCCAGTTATGTTGTGACGTTTGATAGCACACAAGGTACTCCTCCAGTATCCGGGAGTTGCATAATCTCATAGTGAAAGGAATATGTATAAGTCATGAAGAAAGCAATAGCAATAAAACTTAACTATCATTATGCTAAGCTAACGGATGGGTCTTGTCGATCACATCATTCTCCCAATGATGTGATCCCGTTCATCAAATGACAACACATGTCTATGGTTAGGAAACATAACCATCTTTGATTAATGAGCTAGTCTAGTAGAGGCTTACTAGGGACATGGTGTTTTTGTCTATGTATCCACACATGTATCAAGTTTCCGGTTAATACAATTCTAGCATGAATAATAAACATTTATCATGATATCAGGAAATATAAAATAACAACTTTATTATTGCCTCTAGGGCATATTTCCTTCAGTCTCCCACCTGCACTAGAGTAAATAATATAGATTACATAGTAATGATTCTAACACCCATGGAGTCTTGGTGCTGATCATGTTTTGCTCGTGGAAGAGGCTTAGTCAATAGGTCTGCAACATTCAGATCCATATGTATTTTGCAAATCTCTATGTCTCCCTCCTTGACTTGATCGCGGATGGAATTGAAGCGTCTCTTGATGTGTTTGGTTCTCTTGTTAAATCTGGATTCCTTCGACAAGGCTATTGCTCCAGTATTGTCACAAAAGATTTTCATTGGACCCGATGCACTAGGTATTACACCTAGATCAGATATGAACTCCTTCATCCAGACTCCTTCATTTGCTACTTCCGAAGCAGCTATGTACTCCGCTTCACACGTAGATCCCGCCACGACGCTCTGCTTAGAACTGCACCAACTGACAGCTCCACCATTCAATATAAATACGTATCCGGTTTGTGACTTAGAGTCATCCGGATCAGTGTCAAAGCTTGCATCGACGTAACCATTTACGACAAGCTCTTTGTCACCTCCATAAACGAGAAACATATCCTTAGTCCTTTTCAGGTATTTGAGGATGTTCTTGACCGTTGTCCAGTGACCCACTCCTGGATTACTTTGGTACCTCCCTACTAAACTTATAGCAAGGCACACATCAGGTCTGGTACACAGCATTGCATACATGATAGAACCTATGGCTGAAGCATATGGAAAGACTTCCATTGTCTCCCTATCTTCTGAAGTGGTCAGGCATTGAGTCTGACTCAACTTCACACCTTGTAACACAGGTAAGAACCCTTTCTTTGACTGATCTATTTTGAAATTCTTCAAAACTTTATCAAGGTATGTGCTTTGTGAAAGTCCAATTAAGCGTCTTGGTCTATCTCTATAGATCTTGATGCCCAATATATAAGCAGCTTCACGGAGGTCTTTCATTGAAAATTTCTTATTCATGAATCTTTTTATGCTATCCAGAAATTCTATATCATTTCCAATCACCAATATGTCATCCACATATAATATTAGAAATGCTAGAGCTCCCACTCACTTTCTTGTAAATACAGGCTTCTCCAAAAGTCTGTATAAAACCATATGCTTTGATCACACTATCAAAGCGTATATTCCAACTCCGAGATGCTTGCACCAGTCCATAAATGGATCGCTGGAGTTTGCACACTTTGTTAGCACCTTTAGGATCGACAAAACCTTCTGGTTGCATCATATACAACTCTTCTTTAAGATATCCATTAAGGAATGCAATTTTGACATCCATTTGCCAAATTTCATAATCATAAAATGCGGCAATTGTCGTGGTTCTAAAAATGACAGTAGAATAGGGGGTAGGTATAAGGAGGCAAGATCCTAGCTATGGTGAAGTTGTACACGCAAGATTTACGAGTTCAGGCCCTTCACAGGGGAAGTAACAACCCTACGTCTCGGTGCTTGGGAGCTCGGTCGATTGGATTATATGTGTGGAGTTACAGGGGGTGCGAACCCTTGTGCCTGAGGAGGGGGTGGCTTATATAGAGTTTGCCAGACCACTCCGACCCTCAGTTACACAGAGTTCAATGTACATAAAGATAGGAATGTTACTGGTAACACCAGCATTAAAGTTACATAAATGATCATTAAGCCTACAGAGTGAAGGCCCGACCGTTGTCATTCAGGGTGACCTTAGGCCTTCTGACCTCCGAGTGGATTCTGTTATGGTCGAGTGAGCGCACTCTTGTCGAATGGAATTGTGTTGTCCGAGTGGGACTATCAGTTGAGTGGATTGGACTATGTAGTGATTTCAGTCGATTGAATCTGCTGTCTTTTGAATGCCTTTGATTGTAGGGCAGTGTCCTTGGGTAGGGTACTTACAGCAGGTCTATTTCCCTACCCTAGGTACATGTCGTCATCATTAGCCCCCGAATGGTTCTGGGTCCGAGTGGAATTGAAGTTGAAGGAGGTTCCGACTCAACTTTCCTGCTTCGGAAGCACTTTACTTAGATTGGTGAACCACGCAAAAGGTTTCAACTTCATTTTCAGTCGCCTTGAGCCATTCAGGAGTTGTCGAGTGAACTTTCATCAATAAGCTTTGAGTGTTTGATATGGTATAAAATCTTCGGTATAAAATCTCTGCCGTTCCCGGATCTCGCAGGATTCGAAATTTGGGGAAGCGCGCGGGGCGGAGAGGGCCACAGCAATCGGAATGGATTAGGCAGGGGCGCCTCGATCTCCGCGCCACCTTTTTCGCCATGTACCGCGACTGTTGCGGGATTTGATAGGATTGCTTGGGCCCACAGGTCAGCCACTCGGGAAACCAGCCCATATAAGGAGTTTGGGCCGGTGCTTTTGTACTGTGCGCCTCATTTCTTCTCTTCCTCCTCTGTTTCTCCTCAGCGCTTGCCCCCTCCCTCGACGCCGCCGCCCAGTCCGAGTGCACCCCGCTGAGATGGCGAAAGACAGGACGGCGGCCCTAGAGCGCGTGAAGAGGGCGCCGGCGAAGGCAAAGGGCAAGAACTCCAGCCGGGGGGATCATCGTCGAGATCTGGCCTGCCGCCCGGCTGGATCCAAGGCGACTGGATTCGCTCCACGATCCAGCAGGAGGATCTGGTGGAGGGGGGGGCGTCTGATTCCCCGTGGCTCCTGGCGGCTCCCGGAGGACGAGACCGAGCCACGGCTACAAGAGGGTGAGTGTGTACTTCTTGCCACCCATGTCGACCGCGGGTTTTCTTTGCCACCACATCCTTTTTTCCGGGGTTTTCTAAATTTCTTTGGGGCCCAACTCCATCATTTCTCTCCCAACACCATCACATACCTCGCTGCGTTCGTGTCCATGTGCAAAAACTTCCTAGGGTGTCGACCGCACTGGGGTCTCTTCAAGCACATTTTCACATGTCGTTCTCAAGTCGTAAAAAAGGCCAATCCGAGTGATGAGAGGACACACGTGATCCAGATGTGCGGAGGATTAGGGATTCACATGAGGGGTAAAAGCACCTTCCTAGCCATGACCCTTCCCGAGTCGGTTAGAGATTGGCAGTCGACTTGGTTCTATTGTAAGGATGAACCGACTCCTGGCCAGTCGACCGGCCTTCCTCCGTTTTCCATGGAGAGAGTCGAGAAGCCCTCTCCCTTGAGAGTGACCTCGGCTGAGAAAGGGGAGGTAACAATGTTGGTTGAGCGAGTGGTCCAGCTTGTCCATGACGGTGTGACCGGCATGTTTCTCAAACGACGTATCCAGCCACTCCAAGCTCCTGATCATCCAATGTGGTTGTACTCGGGCGTTGAAGACAGCACTCGGATCCACCCGGAAGAAGTCGACGAGGAGATGGTGGCGCAGTGGCTGCAGGGCATCACCGGCAATAAGGACAACCCCAGGGGGTCCAGGAGAGTTCCTCCGTTCGACAGCACCAATGAACTAGACAAGGTCTGACTCTTCTCTCCCGAGTGTCTTTTTGTTCTGACGTGTGATTTCTTTTGGAACCGACTGACATTCAGTCGACTCTGTGCCTTGCAGATTTATACTGAGACGTACTCGATGCCCAATGGAGAGCAGGAGCAGGAACCAGAAGGGGAGGTGAGCGGAGGCGAAAGCGGCGAGTGGCACTCTGACGGAGGAGAAGACGATGAAAGTGATGACTCCGGTGACGGCGAAGAAGTCGACTCACCACCTCGCACTGAGAGGCGATCCAAGCACATCCATGATCCAGCAAGTATCCATGGCAGAGCGACTGCGCGGACTGGTCAGACTTTGAAGCGCCCTCGAACGTCCTCTCCTGTGCCGACTGAGAAGGCCCCAAAGCAATCCAAAGTTGCGCCATCAAAAACTCGGAAGCCCTTGCCCATGATCAAAGTGGTTGTTCCCATTGCTTCCGGGTAATATTTGGACTCGATTTTTTAGTTTGGCATGAATTGATCTTTGGTCGACTCACTTCGGAAGATCTGACCGATTGAAATTTGAGATTTGCAGTGTTGCTACCTCTGGGACTTCTGTTTACAGAGATGATGACGAGGAAATGGAAGACACAGTCACCTCTAATCCGGGTATGACTCTTGCAATTTTGTATTTACTTTCCCAGATATTTTGTTGGTCGACTGAACTCTGGCAATTGATTCTTTTGTAGCTCCACCCAATGTCATTGATCTTCTAGACGACGACGAGGATGTGTCGCTGAGGCTCATGGGAAGGAGGAGCAGGAAAACATCAACTGGCAAGACGCCTCAGTCGACGCCAGTGACGGAACCGGTGATCCAGGAGACCGGTGATGCCAACCGGGCTTCTGTGACTTTTGCCGTACCATTGTCGAGTGCCCAGCCCTCAGCGTCGAATGCACAGATTCCAGCTGATCCACCGTCTTCACTCTTTACTGCGCATCACGTCCCAGAGGACCAAGTGGGTGCTGCCAAGGAAGCTATACGCCAGGCAGGCATCATGATGGAGCAGATGAAAGTGGTTCGGGAGGCCAGTCAAGCTGCTTATGACGCCAGCTCAGCTCTCCAGCACGTCTAGGTTGGTTGATTTCCGACTGATCCTTTAGCTTGTCGCTTGTTCTGTTAGGATATGCTACCTGAAAACTTTTCTTGTGCATCTATCTGTCAGTCTGTACTTTTGCATCCGTACACCCACTAGGTGTTTTAATTTATGCTGAGTAGTTTTCCTGATACAATCGACTAGGTTATGTTGATTGTAGCTTTAGACTAGTGGGGGCACGCAGAGTGCATCCACTGGGTGTAGTCCCCGAGGCCACCGTCGAATGTGTGATTCGGCGGAGGTCTTGATAAAAATATCTTGTTCTTCAGTTCTTCCACTCGATCTGGGTGGACCATGTCGAGTGGAATCTGACCCAGTGGGGGCACGCTGAGTGCACTGACTGGGTGTAGTCCCCGAGACCGCGGTCGACTTCGGGCAGTCGGTTGGGGTCTTAGAACAACTGTTGCATTCTTCTTTCTTTTTTTCCTTTTTTTACTCGGCCTAGTCGGACCATGTCGAGTAGAAACTGGACCAGTGAGGGCACGCTAAGTGCACCCACTGGGTGTAGTCCCCGAGACTACTGTTGGATGTTTGATTCGGCAGTAGTCTTAGAACTTTATGAATTTGTCACTCTATTGCTCGGAAGCAACCAATCTTCATGTCTGTCGACTGATTATCCCCTAACCACAGAAATCTTGTGAACTTGGAGCTTGATTTGCTGACTTGGAGCAGAAGCAGATCCAGCTCAATCTTGATCTGGAGTTAGCCAAGATGAATTTGCAGAAGGCTAAGGATGATGTTGTTGGTATGAAAAACTTGTCGACTGACTCTTTTCTGAACTGAGTGTTATTTCCTTCCTCTAAACCAAGTGTTATCTCTATCAGAAACGATGAACCAAGCTTTGGCGCAGAAGGATCTGGAGCTTGCAGCCGCATAGAAAACTGCAGAAGAGAAAACTGCACTTGCCGGCCCGAAGCTGGCCTCAGTCGGTAAACTGGAAGAAGAGAACACCAAGCTGAAGGCTGCTCTTGATGAAGCCAACAAGGAGGCGACTCGACTGAAGAGGGACAAAAGGACCCTGACCGACAAAATGGAAGACATCGCCCGCAAGAGAGACAAGTGATACGTCTCCAACGTATCTATAATTTTTGATTGTTCCATGCTATTATATTATGTGTTTTGGATGTTTATGGGCTTTACTATGCACTTTTATATTATTTTTGGGACTAACCTATTGACCCAGAGCCCAGTGCCAGTTCCTGTTTTTCCCTTGTTTCAGTGTTTCGAAGAAAAGGAATATCAAACGGAGTCGAAACGGAATGAAACCTTCTGGAGAAGTTATCATTGGAAGGAAAGCAACCTGATAGACTTGGAGTGCACGTCAGGAAAGAAACGAGGGAGCCACGAGGTAGGGGGCGCGCCCACCCCCTAGGGCGCGCCCTCCACCCTCGTGGGCCCCTCGTGGCTCCCCTGACCGACTTCTTTCGCCTATATATATCCATATACCCTAAAAACTTCGGGGAACAGAATAGATCGGGAGTTTCGCCGCCGCAAGCCTCTGTAGCCACCAAAAACCAATCGGGACCCTGTTCCGACACCCTGCCGGAGGGGGGAACCCTCACCGATGGCCATCTTCATCATCCCGGCGCTCTCCATGACGAGGAGGGAGTAGTTCACCCTCGGGGCTGAGGGTATGTACCAGTAGCTATGTGTTTGATCTCTCTCTCTCGTGTTCTTGATTTGGCACGATCTTGATGTATTGCGAGCTTTGCTATTAAAGTTGGATCTTATGTTGCTTCTCCCCCTCTACTCTCTTGTAATGGATTGCGTTTCCCCTTTGAAGTTATCTTATCGGACTGAGTCTTTTAATGATTTGAGAACACTTGATGTATGTCTTGCCGTGCGTATTGATACGTCTCCAACGTATCTATAAGTTTTGATTGCTCCATGCTATATTATCTACTGCTTTGGACATTATTGGGCTTTATTATTCACTTTTATATTATTTTTGGGACTAACCTATTAACCGGAGGCCCAACCCAGAATTGCTGTTTTTTTGCCTATTTCAGAGTTCCGCAGAAAAGGAATATCAAACGGAGTCCAAACGGAATGAAACCTTCGGGAACGTGATTTTTAGGAAGAATGTGATCCAGGAGACTTGGACCCTACGTCAAGAAACAAAAGAGGAGGCCACGTGGTAGGGGGGCGCGCCCACCCCCCCAGGGCGCGCCCTCTGCCCTCGTGGGCCCCCTGTTGCTCCACCGACGTACTCCTTCCTCCTATATATACCTACGTACCCCCAAACGATCAGATATGGAGCCAAAAACCTAATTCCACCGCCGCAACCTTCTGTACCCACGAGATCCCATCTTGGGGCCTGCTCCGGAGCTCCGCTGGAGGGGGCATCCACCACGGAGGGCTTCTACATCATCACCATAGCCTCTCCGATGAAGTGTGAGTAGTTTACCTCAGACCTTCGGGTCCATAGTTAGTAGCTAGATGGCTTCTTCTCTCTTTTTGGATCTCAATACAATGTTCTTCCCCTCTCTCGTGGAGATCTATTCGATGTAATCTTCTTTTTGCGGTGTGTTTGTTGAGACCGATGAATTGTGGGTTTATGATCAAGATTATCTATGAACAATATTTGAATCTTTTCTGAATTCTTTTATGTATGATTGGTTATCTTTGCAAGTCTCTTCGAATTATCAGTTTGGTTTGGCCTACTAGATTGATCTTTCTTGCAATGGGAGAAGTGCTTAGCTTTGGGTTCAATCTTGCAGTGTCCTTTCCCAGTGACAGTAGGGGCAGCAAGGCACGTATTGTATTGTTGCCATCGAGGATAACAAGATGGTTTTTTTTATCATATTGCATGAATTTATCCCTCTACATCATGTCATCTTCCTTAAAGCGTTACTCTGTTTCCATGAACTTAATACTCTAGATGCATGCTGGATAGCGGTCGATGAGTGGAGTAATAGTAGTAGATGCAGGCAGGAGTCGGTCTACTTGTCTCGGACATGATGCCTATATACATGATCATACCTAGATATTCTCATAACTATGCTCAATTCTGTCAATTGCTCAACAGTAATTCGTTCACCCACCGTAAAATACTTATGCTCTTGAGAGAAGCCACTAGTGAAACCTATGGCCCCCGGGTCTATCTTCATCATATTAATCTTCCAACACTTAGTTATTTCCTTTGCTTTTTTCTTTGCTTTTATTTTACTTTGCATCTTTATCACAAAAATACCAAAAATATTATCCTATCATATCTATCAGATCTCACTCTCATAAGTGACCGTGAAGGGATTGAAAACCCCTTATCGCGTTGGTTGTGAGGAGTTATATGTTTTGTGTAGATGCGAGGGACTCGCGCGTAGCCTCCTACTGGATTGATACCTTGGTTCTAAAAAACTGAGGGAAATGCTTACGCTACTTTGCTGCATCACCCTTTCCTCTTCAAGGGAAAACCAACACAGTGCTCAAGAGGTAGCAAGAAGGATTTCTGGCGCCGTTGCCGGGGAGGTCTACGCAAAAGTGAACATACCAAGTACCCATCACAATCCCTTATCTCCCGCATTACATTATTTGCCATTTGCCTCTCGTTTTCCTCTCCCCCACTTCACCCTTGCCTTTTTATTCGCTCTCTCTTTTTGCCGTTTGCCTCTTTCTCGCTTGCTTGTCGTTATGGCTAGTCCTCTATCTTCTCCGTTGTCTCCCGAGAATGAAGTTCTAAATTTTAAACAAAGGGAGGGAGAAAATCTAAAAGACGCTTGGTATAGAATTTGCAATGCTCAAAATAGATCTGCCAGGAAGCAATCTACTTCCGTTCTTCTCCGCAATTTCTATGTAGGCGCTAATCATTGGTATAGATATATTCTTGATACCATTACCGGAGGGAATTTCTTGGGTAGCGATACTTTTGACTCTTATAATGCTATGATAGATTTATTTGGCTCACCACCTCTTTTGGTTAATGGAACTATGTTAACTTTGGAGCATGTAATGCAAAGACTTGAAATTATTGAGAATAAAGTTGCTACCGTAGAGTTAATTGAAAATCTGGATAAAAAGATCCACAACCAAATTACCCAATATGGATCTAATGTAGGAGTTACTTTGAAAAATATTAAGGAGAAGGAACCCATAGTCAATGAGAAAATAAATCAAGATTCCACTAGAATCGATAAGCTTGAGGGTATCATTACCAACTTGGGAACCGCTTTTTCTTCCATAAAGAATACTCCAAATCCTCCTACTAAAACTCCCAAGCTTATGTATGTTCCTAAAAATAAGGGTGAATCATCTAGTAAGGAAACTGCGGATCTCAAGTCTATAAGTATTCATCCCAATCTTTTTGCCATCATTAAGGAACCATTTGCTACGAATGAATTTTTTGATCTTGTGCCTAAAATTTTGATAATTACTAAAAAGAAAGAACTAAGGATGATAGATGTCTCATTGAAGAATTGCCTACCAAAGATGGCAATACCTAGATCTATCCTTGCTATTATGCCTAGCTAGGGGCGTTAAACAATAGCGCATGTTGGGAGGCAACCCAATTTTATTTTTTGTTTTTTGCTTTTGCTTCTGTTTAGGAATAAATATTTGATCTAGCCTCTGGTTAGATGTGTTTTTATATTTTAATTAGTGTTTGTGCCAAGTTAAACCTATAGGATCTTCTTGGATGATAGTCATTTGATCTTGCTGTAATTTCCAGAAACTTTCTGTTCACGAAAATAATTGTTAAAAATCACCAGAACGTGATAAAATAGTGATTCCAGTTGCTGCTGATCAATAAACAAATTTTCTAGGTCGTCCTATTTTTTCTGATGTTTTGGAGTTCCAGAAGTTTGCATTAGTTACAGATTACTACAGACTGTTCTGTTTTTGACAGATTCTGTTTTTCGTGTGTTGTTTGCTTATTTTGATGAATCTATGGCTAGTAAAATAGTTTATAAACCATAGGAAGTTGGAATACAGTAGGTTTAACACCAATATAAATAAAGAATGAGTTCATTACAGTACCTTGAAGTGGTCTTTTGTTTTCTTTCGCTAACGGAGCTCACGAGATTTCTGTTAAGTTTTGTGTTGTGAAGTTTTCAAGTTTTGGGTGAAAGATTTTTGATGGATTATGGAACAATGATTGGCAAGAACCTAAGCTTGGGGATGCCCATGGCACCCCCAATATAATCTAAGGACACCATAAAGCCAAAGCTTGGGGATGCCCCGGAAGGCATCCCCTCTTTCGTATACTTCCATCGGTAACTTTAATTGGAGCTATATTTTTATTCACCACATGATATGTGTTTTGCTTGGAGCGTCTTGTATGATTTGAGTCTTTGATTTTTAGTTTACCACAATCATCCTTGCTGTACACACCTTTTGAGAGAGCCATACATGATTTGGAATTTGTTAGAATACTCTATGTGCTTCGCTTATATATTTTGAGTTATATAGTTTTGCTCTAGTACTTCACTTATATCTTTTAGAGCACGATGGTGGATTTGTTTTATAGAAACTATTGATCTCTCATGCCTCACTTCAATTATTTTGAGAGTCTTAAATAGCATGGTAATTTTCTTAAATAATCCTAATATGCTTGGTATTCAAGATTAGTAAAAAAGTTTCTTATGAGTGTGTTGAATACTATGAGAAGTTTGATGCTTGATAATTGTATTGAGATATAAAGATGGTGATATTAGAGTCATGCTAGTTGAGTAGTTGTGAATTTGAGAAGTACTTGTGTTAAAGTTTGTGATTCCCGTAACATGCACGTATGGTGAACCGTTATGTGATGAAATCGGAGCATGATTTATTTATTGATTGTCTTCCTTATGAGTGGCGGTCGGGGACGAGCGATGGTCTATTCCTACCAATCTATCCTCCTAGGAGCATGCGCGTAATACTTTGATTTGATAACTTGTAGATTTTTGCAATAAGTATATGAGTTCTTTATGACTAATGTTGAGTCCATGGATTATACGCACTTTCTTCCTTCCACCATTGCTAGCCTCTCTAATACCGCACACTTTTCGCCGGTATCATACACCCACCATAAACGTTCCTCAAAACAGCCACCATACCTACCTATCATGGCATTTCCATAGCCATTCCGAGATATATTGCCATGCAACTTTCCACCGTTCCGTTTATTATGACATGCTTCATCATTGTCATATTGCTTAGCATGATCATGTAGTTGACATCGTATTTGTGGCAAAGCCACCATTCATAATTCTTTCATACATGTCACTCTTGATTCATTGCATATCCCGGTACATCGCCGGAGGCATTCATATAGAGTCATATTTTGTTCTAAGTTTCGAGTTGTAATTGTTGAGTTGTAAGAAAATAAAAGTGTGATGATCTTCATTTTTTAGAGCATTGTCCCAAGTGAGGAAAAGGATGATGGAGACTATGATTCCCCCACAAGTCGGGATGAGACTCCAGACGAAAAAAAGAGGCCATAAAAAAATAGAAAAGGCCCAAATAAAAAAAAGAGAGAAAAAGAGAGAAGGGACAATGTTACTATCCTTTTTACCACACTTGTGCTTCAAAGTAGCACCATGATATTCATGATAGAAAGTCTCTCATTTTTTCACTTTCATATACTAGTGGGAAATTTTCATTATAGAACTTGGCTTGTATATTCCAATGATGGGCTTCCTCAAAATGCCCTAGGTCTTCGTGAGCAAGCGAGTTGGATGCACACCCACTTAGTTTCTTTTGTTGAGCTTTCATATACTTATAGCTCTAGTGCATCCGTTGCATGGCAATCCCTACTCACTCACATTGATATCTATTGATGGGCATCTCCATAGCCCGTTGATACGCCTAGTTGATGTGAGACTATCTTCTCCTTTTTTGTCTTCTCCACAACCACCATTCTATTCCACATATAGTGCTATATCCATGGCTCACGCTCATGTATTGCGTGAAGATTGAAAAAGTTTGAGAACGACAAAAGTATGAAACAATTGCTTGGCTTGTCATCGGGGTTGTGCATGATTTAAATACTTTGTGTGGTGAAGATAGAGCATAGCCAGACTATATGATTTTGTAGGGATAACTTTCTTTGGCCGTGTTATTTTGAGAAGACATGATTGCTTTGTTAGTATGCTTGAAGTATTATTATTTTTATGTCAATACTAAACTTTTGTCTTGAATCTTTTAGATCTGAATATTCATACCACAATTAAGAAGAATTACATTAAAATTATGCCAAGTATCACTCCGCATCAAAAATTCTGTTTTTATCATTTACCTACTCGAGGACGAGCAGGAATTAAGCTTGGGGATGCCTGATACGTCTCCAACGTATCTATAATTTTTTATTGCTCCATGCTATATTATCTACTGTTTTGGACATTATTGGGCTTTATTATTCACTTTTATATTATTTTTGGGACTAACCTATTAACTGGAGGCCCAACCCAGAATTGCTGTTTTTTTTGCCTATTTCAGAGTTTCGCAGAAAAGGAATATCAAACGGAGTCCAAACGGAATGAAACCTTCGGGAACGTGATTTTTAGGCAGAATGTGATCCAGGAGACTTGGACCCTACGTCAAGAAACAAAAGAGGAGGCCACGTGGTAGGGGGGCGCGCCCACCCCCCCAGGGCGCGCCCTCTGCCCTCGTGGGCCCCCTGTTGCTCCACCGACGTACTCCTTCCTCCTATATATACCTACGTACCCCCAAACGATCAGATATGGAGCCAAAAACCTAATTCCACCGCCGCAACCTTCTGTACCCACGAGATCCCATCTTGGGGCCTGTTCCGGAGCTCCGCCGGAGGGGGCATCCATCACGGAGGGCTTCTACATCATCACCATAGCCTCTCCGATGAAGTGTGAGTAGTTTACCTCAGACCTTCGGGTCCATAGTTAGTAGCTAGATTGCTTCTTCTCTCTTTTTGGATCTCAATACAATGTTCTCCCCCTCTCTCATGGAGATCTATTCGATGTAATCTTCTTTTTGCGGTGTGTTTGTTGAGACCGATGAATTGTGGGTTTATGATCAAGATTATCTATGAACAATATTTGAATCTTTTCTGAATTCTTTTATGTATGATTGGTTATCTTTGCAAGTCTCTTCGAATTATCAGTTTGGTTTGGCCTACTAGATTGATCTTTCTTGCAATGGGAGAAGTGCTTAGCTTTGGGTTCAATCTTGCAGTGTCCTTTCCCAGTGACTGTAGGGGCAGCAAGGCACGTATTGTATTGTTGCCATCGAGGATAACAAGATGGTTTTTTTATCATATTGCATGAATTTATCCCTCTACATCATGTCATCTTGCTTAAAGCGTTACTCTGTTTCCATGAACTTAATACTCTAGATGCATGCTGGATAGCGGTCGATGAGTGGAGTAATAGTAGTAGATGCAGGCAGGAGTCGGTCTACTTGTCTCGGACGTGATGCCTATATACATGATCATACCTAGATATTCTCATAACTATGCTCAATTCTGTCAAATTGCTCAACAGTAATTCGTTCACCCACCGTAAAATACTTATGCTCTTGAGAGAAGCCACTAGTGAAACCTATGGCCCCCGGGTCTATCTTCATCATATTAATCTTCTAACACTTAGTTATTTCCTTTGCTTTTTTGCTTTGCTTTTATTTTACTTTGCATCTTTATCACAGAAATACCAAAAATATTATCCTATCATATCTATCAGATCTCACTCTCATAAGTGACCGTGAAGGGATTGACAACCCCTTATCGCGTTGGTTGCGAGGAGTTATTTGTTTTGTGTAGGTGCGAGGGACTCGCGCGTAGCCTCCTACTAGATTGATACCTTGGTTCTCAAAAACTGAGGGAAATACTTACGCTACTTTGCTGCATCACCCTTTCCTCTTCAAGGGAAAACCAACGCAGTGCTCAAGAGGTAGCACGTATCTGTGGTGACAATGGGATA
This sequence comes from Aegilops tauschii subsp. strangulata, assembly GCF_002575655.3. Taxonomy (NCBI): domain Eukaryota; kingdom Viridiplantae; phylum Streptophyta; class Magnoliopsida; order Poales; family Poaceae; genus Aegilops; species Aegilops tauschii. Next base: position 462,329,168 of record NC_053035.3, read on the forward strand.
TCACGTGATTCACTTGATGTATGTTTTGGTGATCAACTTGCGGGTTCCACCCATGAACCTATGCATAGGGGTTGGCACACGTTTTCGTCTTGATTCTCCGGTAGAAACTTTGGGGCACTCTTTGAGGTTCTATGTGTTGGTTGAATAGATGAATCTGAGATTGTGTGATGCATATCGTATAATCATACCCACGGATACTTGAGGTGACATTGGAGTATCTAGGTGACATTAGGGTTTTGGTTGATTTGTGTCTTAAGGTGTTATTCTAGTACGAACTCTAGGGCTGTTTGTGACACTTATAGGAATAACCCAACGGATTGATTGGAAAGAATAACTTTCAGGTGGTTTCGTACCCTACCATAATCTCTTCATTTGTTCTCCGCTATCAGTGACTTTGGAGTGACTCTTTGTTGCATGTTGAGGGATAGTTATATGATCCAATTATGTTATTATTGTTGAGAGAACTTGCACTAGTGAAGGTATGAACCCTAGGCCTTGTTTCCTAGCATTGCAATACCGTTTACGCTCACTTTTATCATTAGTTACCTTGCTGTTTTTATATTTTCAGATTACAAAAACCTATATCTACCATCCATATTGCACTTGTATCACCATCTCTTCGCCGAACTAGTGCACCTATACAATTTACCATTGTATTGGGTGTGTTGGGGACACAAGAGACTCTTTGTTATTTGGTTGCAGGGTTGCTTGAGAGAGACCATCTTCATCCTACGCCTCCCACCGATTGATAAACCTTAGGTCATCCACTTGAGGGAAATTTGCTACTGTCCTACAAACCTCTGCACTTGGAGGCCCAACAACGTCTACAAGAAGAAGGTTGCGTAGTAGACATCAAGCTCTTTTCTGGCGCCGTTGCCGGGGAGGCTAGGTAAGCGGCACTCACACCCCATCAACTAAGCTCTTTTCTGGCGCCGTTGCCGGGGAGGTGAGTGCTTGAAGGTATATCTTTAGATCTTGCAATCAAATCTTTTTGTTTCTTGTTTTGGCACTAGTTTAGTTTATAAAAGATAACTACAAAAAAATAGAATTGAGGTTGTCCCATACGCTTCATCTTTTTAATATCTTTCGTGAGTATGATGGAAAGGAAAATTCTGCTCAATTGCTAGAGGAAGAATTACATAGAATGCTTGGCATAAAATATGTGAATGATGAGCATGATTGCAATGTTGTTAGTATGAATTCTTTGAATACCCATGATGTTAATGATATGCAAAGCCACAAGCTTGGGGATGCTATGTTTGATGAAGATGATATGTTTAGTCCCCCAAGTTTTGATAAGCAAATTTATTATGATGAAAGCATGCCTCCTATTTATGATGATTATTGTGATGACACGTATGCTATAAAGAATAAAGATAACCATAAAACTTGTCATCATGATTTTAATTTCCAATTGGATTATGCTTCACATGATCGTTATTTTGTTGAGTTTGCTCCCACTACTATTGCTGAGAAAAAAATTGCTTATGTGGAGAGTAGTAAACTTTCTATGCAAGTAGATCATGAAAAGAATGCTTTATGTGATGGTTATATTTTTGAATTCATTCATGATGCTACTGAAAATTATTATGAGGGAGGAATATATACTTGTAGGAATTGCAATAATATCAAGTTTCCTCTCTATGTGCTTAAAGTTTTGAAGTTATGCTTGTTTTACCTTCCTATGCAAATTGATTCTTGTTCCCATAAGTTGTTTGCTCATAAAATCCCTATGCATAGGAAGTGGGTTAGACTTAAATGTGCTAGTCATATTCTTCATGATGCTCTCTTTATGTTTCAATTCTTATCTTTTATGCGAGCATCATTGAAATCATCATGCCTAGCTAGGGGCGGTAAACGTTAGCGCTTGTTGGGAGGCAACCCAATTTTATTTTTGTTCTTTGATTTTTGCTCCTATTTAGTAATAAATATTTCATCTAGCCTCTGGTTAGATGTGGTTTTATGTTTTAATTAGTGTTTGTGCCAAGTAAGACCTATAGGATCTTCTTGAATGATAGTTATTTGATCTTGCTGAAAATTCCAGAAACTTTCTGTTCACGAAAACAATTGTTTAAAATCACCAGAACGTGATAAAATACTGATTCCAATTGCAGCAGATCAATAATAAAATTATCTAGGCCGTCCTGTTTTGGTAGAATTTTTTGAGTTCCAGAAGTTTGCTTTAGTTACAGATTACTACAGACTGTTCTGTTTTTGACAGATTCTGTTTTTTCATGTGTTGTTTGCTTATTTTGATGAATCTATGGCTAGTAAAATAGTTTATAAACCATAGAGAAGTTGGAATACAGTAGATTTAACACCAATATAAATAAATAATGAGTTCATTACAGTACCTTGAAGTGGTGTTTTGTTTTCTTTCGCTAACAAAGCTTACAAGTTTTCTGTTAAGTTTTGTGTTGTGAAGTTTTCATGTTTTGGGTAAATATTCGATGGACTACGGAATAAGGAGTGGCAAGAGCCAAAGCTTGGTGATGCCCATGGCACCCCAAGAACATATTCAAGGACAACCAAAAGCCTAAGCTTGGGGATGCCCCGGATGGCATCCCCTCTTTCGTCTTCGTTCATCGGTAACTTTACTTGTAGCTATATTTTTATTCACCACATGATATGTGTTTTGCTTGGAGCGTCATTTTATTTTCTTTAGCCTTGCTTGCTGTTTGAATAAAATACCAAGATCTGAAATTCTTAAATGAGAGAGAGTCTTCACATAGCTACGTAATTATTGAACTACTCATTGATCTTCACTTATATCTTTTTGGAGTAGTTTGTCATTTACTCATGTGCTTCACTTATATCCTATGAGTAAATGGTTGAATGATTTGAATGTAATAAATCTGAAATTATATATGTTTCATATGCTTATCCCATGGGGAGTAATGACTTCACATATAAGAAGTAGAGGTGGTAAATTTATTGAAGGTTAGCAAACATTGTATTGGTCACTTGAACAATTCATGAAAGAATATTGAAGGAAGAGAGATTTCACATATAAATATACTATCTTGGACATCTTTTGTAATTGTGAGCACTCATTAAAATATGACATGATAAAAGGTTGATGTTGGACAAGGAAGACAACGTAATGGGTTATGTTTTCTTATGTCCGAAATAAAGTATATTTGTGACACCCAAAATTTTTAATTGTTTTTTTTAACTTTTATTTTTTTATTTGAGGAGGGTATTTAAATTTTTCTTCTAAAGAACTCTCCCTCTCAAAATATTTTCTTTTATGGCAAGTGTTTTGTTTTGGATTCACCCAAGACTTGGTTCTTGGTCTTGGAGGTTTGCCCTTTTTATTTGGACTAAAAACCAAATGCTTTTCACTTGGGAAAATTTCTTTTGAAAAATCTTTTAAATAGCCCTAGGGCATTTTGAGTGATCTTTTCCCCTTTTCAAAATTTCTCTTGCCATGACCTAAGTGGAAATCCCCTCCCAAAAGCCTTTCCCCACCTTTGTATCAAGTTATTCTTCAAATCCAGCAAGTTGAACCTCTCCATATATTTGTTTCCATTTACTTCTCATCAAAAACAATTGTTGCCTTCTATCTTGATCCTTGGAGGTTTACAAGGGAGCTACCCTTTCTGCTTTGAATTTTGCCTCCAAACCAATTTCCCTAGCTAGTCCTTTGAGCCCTCAACCAGGATCCATGAAGATCCACTGGTCTCCAGTTCAAATATTTCAAACTACACTTGCTGCAAGTTTGGACCTCATTTGCCAAATTTGATGAAATTCATTTGAATTCTTCTCCTAAAAATCTGAGAAAATTCAGGCAGCCTCTGGGTGCATTGAGAGGTCACCTCACCAAGTCCCAGCTCCAGAAATTTTTTTCTCCTTGCCAAATCATTTCATCGAACACCTACTGGACACTGTTGCTATCATGTTCAGTAAATTCAGATAAACAGTTTCAGAGCTGCTGTCGTTTTCTTCAGAGCCCGACGTCGATCTCGCCAGTGCCGCGGTGGCGCCTTGCTCCCCGTCCCCTCCTTCTTGTCCCTGGCGCCGCACGAATGCCTGGAAGGTTGCGGGCGTCGGCGACGAGCAGGAGGAGGTGCGCCACCCCGTGAGCGACGGCAGCGGCGGCTTTGGGGCCGCCAGAGAGGGGCGCAGCGTAGACGGCGCCTTCCAGCGCCGCCCAAGCCACCGGAGGCCGCCGCGTGGCCATCCACTCCCCCGTGCGCGCTGCCACCCTCGTCGTGAACTCCTAGACGCGGAGTGCGCTCTCTGCCGCCGCCGTGCCCATATGGCCGCCCCGTCGAGGACCGGCGTCATTACGCCAAGCCCGACCAAGGTTAGCAGTGGAACGGCACCAGTGAACCTCCCTGATGCTGCCTGGCCACTTAAACTCCCTGCTCAACCACTGCCTCGCCGTAATCGCTCGCCGGAGATTTCCCGTTCACGGGCACCCCCTCGAATCGCCTATAAATAGAGGCCCCGAGCTCGAACCGAACCCACACCACCTCTGCACACCTCCAATACCACGCCAAGCCACTGGAAGAGCCCCGAGGGAGCCTTCTTCCCCAACTCCGGCCGCCTCGACCCGCCACGGGATCCAACTCGATTCGCTCCCGTGCGTGCACCTCTACCCCTCAGCTCTTGCCAGTAGCCTTCTAGTGCATCCACTCTGCTGACCCGCGCCTCAATTTGAAGTTTGCAGCACCCACCGGAGTTCTCCACCATCGCCCGAGCCGCCGTCCGCCGGAGAAAGTGTCGCCGTCGACGTGGTGCTCTCCGTCGGTCAAGTCCACCACCCACCGATGCGGAAGGACGCACTAAACCTCTTGGTACACTCCGATCTCCCTGCCTCGCCGTGATTCAACGCCGGCGACCACCGCAGTCTTCGGGCGTCGGCGAGGTTTTCAAACCTGACGTGTGGACCCCCCCCCCCTGTCAGCCTCTATTCTTCTTCCCCCTCGAACCGTTTTCTGTTGGCGCCTTCGGGCAAATACGTTTTCTCTTTGAGCTGACGTCTTTTACTCCGAACCATTTTCTGTTTTCCCAGTTAAGTCCCTGGATCTTTTCTGTTTCATCACAGATTAGTCCCTGGACTAAAGCCCTTATAACTTTTTAATAAAAGATGATTTTTGAGTGATTCTTTTTCTGTCAGTCTTGTATTTTCGTCTAGTTTTTTATAGTATTTATTTGGAAAAAATTTGGAACAAATTTTATGCTCGCGTCGATGTTCACGTTAGTGTACGTTTTTCGCTGTACCGTAGATTCCGGAAGAGGTGACGGAGCCGCGAACTTCGCCGAGCTAGACTCCGACTTCTCCGAATCAGGCAAGCATGTTTGAACCTTTGATATGGCGGGTGTTTTGCATGTTTGCTTGAATGGTTTGTGCATGGCATATGAGCATCGGTGAGTATCTCGTTGCATGTAAGGCAACTATCCGTGTGCTCCGAAGTTACTATGATCTCTGATGAGAGATGGCCTAGTCATGTGGTGACATGAAAGGCAGTAAGGTGGTATTGTTGTAGCATGCCAGCCTCACGATGTCCGATAAACTCCGATGTTAACGTGGACTGAGTCACGTTATCGTTCTTCCCCTTTCCGTGCCGCCACATGTTTTCTGCCAAGAATACGGTGTAGTAAGTTGGTAACCTCTTTCCGTGTACACACCAAATAGAGGGGCCGGGATGAGGGTTCCATGGCCCTGGATTAAAGCCAGTCATCCGGTCAGGGGGCATGGGTGTTTCCGGTTGGGACCGAGAGGGGGGCACCCCTTAGAGCGCGCGTATATAAATTTGATCCCATGCTACGCGAGGTTGTAGCCTCCCCGTCTCAAGGTTTTTCTTGAACGTCGCCGAGGGTGATTCCTGGCTTCGGAATGTTGAATGGGTGTGTACTGGTTAGATGTGTTTCTCCTAAAATACCGTAAACGGAACTAGTCCCCGTGACTACTGAAATCCGTTGGCTGTGGTTAAAGTACAAACTCTGCAGAGTCAAATCCTTCCGAGTCATCGTATCTATGGTCAAGGACCATGGCCAGTATGTCTATATCTATGGCAATCCTCGTGGTAAATCCCCGGTGAACAAGCTTGAGTGGTAAACCCAGTTTAATTGTTATTCCTATGGATGGACTAACCTTTTATTTATCTCGTACTTGAAATGATTTATATTCTTGAACTACTGAATTATTAAGTTATGATATAAGCCCTTTATGTGATGTCGCTTAGACGTCCGACTGTGGCACTCTTGTCATTTATTTTCAATATAAGCCCTTTATGTGATGTCGCTCAGACGTCCGACTGTGTACGCTCGTTATTTACTTTTGATATAAGCCCTTTATGTGATGTCGCTCAGACGTCCGACGGTGGCACGCTCGTTATTTACTTTTGATATAAGCCCTTTATGTGATGTCGCTCAGACGTCCGACTGTGGCACGCTCGTTATTTACTTTTGATATAAGCCCTTTATGTGATGTCGCTCAGACGTCCGACTGTGGCACGCTCGTTATTTACTTTTGATATAAGCCCTTTATGTGATGTCGCTCAGACATCCAACTGTGGCACGCACTGTTGTTTATTTTCCATTATAAGCCCTTTATGTGGTGTCGCCTTGTCACCCGACTGCGGCATTGTTATTTCATTGTTTTACCCTTCCGAGGAGTCTTTCAGACACTCGATTGGCCCTCAGTATTACTTTGGGATTTCGGGAGGACTACCGCCCGACTTCTCTTTATTTTCCCATGCATTATTATCTCGTTGTCTGAGTGCGCTTGTTGATCTGTTCTTAGGCATCATGTTCACATTTGTTATATCTTATGTCCGAACTGTCTTGCGAGTACTTTCATAGTACTCACTTGGCTTGTTGATTTGGCCAGATGTTGATGAAGGCGATCTCATGGATGAAGAGTTTGATAGCGAGTCCGACGCCTAGAGGAGTCCCAGTCAGTCCCGTGCGATCCTGGATATTGGTCACTTGTATTATATTCACTTCCGCCACCCACAATAAGTCTCCTCGAGCCTCACTCCGACGCTCGAAGAGCTATTAGTCTTCAGGAGTCATATCACCCACTTCGCTGTGATATATCCACCACCGCTTTTATCGCGAGTTAGTAGCTATGCCACCCTATCCGCCTTTATGTATTATTGGCATGCTTGTAATAAATTGTTGAGCAGTCTCCGCTCAACCTTGTATTACATTCAGTACTCCTGGTATTTTCTTCTGTGATCAAGATTTTGTCTACTAGTAAGAAGAATTCTTATTTACTGGTTCGTAAAAGGGATCGATTTCTCAATAATTTTTTTTATTGGAAAACCGGTCGTGACAATATTGTCATGGATCGCCCAACACATTGAGCTTGCCTTTCCCCCTCATGCTAGCCAAATTCCTTGCACCAAGTAGAGATACTACTTGTGCTTCCAAACATCCCTTAAACCAGTATTCCCATGAGAGTCCACCATACCTACCTATGGATTGAGTAAGATCCTTCAAGTAAGTTGTCATCGGTGCATGCAATAAAAATTGCTCTCTAAATATGTATGATCTTTTAGTGTGGAGAAAATAAGCTTTATACGATCTTGTGATATGGAAGCAATAAAAGCGACGGACTGCATAATAAATGTCCCTATCACAAGTGGCAATAAAGCGACGTTCCCTCGCACTAAGATTTTGTGCATCCAACTATAAAAGCGCATGGCAACCTCTGCTTCCCTCTGCGAAGGGCCTATCTTTTACTTTTATGCAAGAGTCATGGTGATCTTCACCTTTCCTTTTTTCATTTTATCCTTTGGCAAGCACCTCGTGTTGGAAAGATTCTGATATATATCTCCAATTGGATGTAAGGCATCATGAACTATTATTGTTGACATTACCCTTGAGGTAAAAGGTTGGGAGGCGAATCTATAAGCCCCTATCTTTCTCTGTGTCTGATTATTGAACCCATAAATATCGCGTGAGTGTTAGCAATTGTGAAAGACTAAATGATAGTTGAGTATGTGGAGTTTGATAAATCAAAGCTCTGACATAGACTCTTCCTGGAAATAAGATGAATTGTAATTGTTTGATGACTAATGACACGGTTTTTTATTTTTCAAGAAAGTTTATGATCTATACTTTAACATGTGAATAGTTTGTTACTTGATCATGCAAAGTTCTATGAGTTGAGCTACTGTTATGACATATAATGATGGTAGAAAAGGTGATTGAAATTATCATTGATCAAACTTATGCACCTGCTAGCATTCACACTTCATAAATTCTTTCTTTTATCATTTACCTACTCGAGGACGAGCAGGAATTAAGCTTGGGGATGCTGATACGTCTCCAACGTATCTATAATTTATGTAGTATTCATGCTATTATATTATCCATCTTGGATGTTTAATGGGCTTTACTATGCACTTTTATATTATTTTTGGGACTAACCTATTAACCCAGCGCCCAGTGCCAGTTTCTGTTTTTTCCATTGTTTCAGTGTTTCGCAGAAAAGGAATATCAAACGGAGTCCAAACGGAATGAAACCTTCGGGAAAGTTATTTTTGGAACGGAAGCAATCCAGGGGACTTGGAGTGCACGTAAGGGAAGCAACGAGGAAGACACAAGGCAGGGGGCGCGCCCACCCCCCTGGGCGCGCCCTCCACCCTCGTGGGCCCCTCGTGGCTTCCTTGACCGACTTCTTTCGCCCATATATCTCCATATACCCTAAACCCTTCGCGGAACAGAATAGATCGGGAGTTCCGCTGCCGCAAGCCTCTGTAGCCACCAAAAAACCAATCGGGACCCTGTTCCGGCACCCTGCCGGAGGGGGGATCCCTCACCGGTGGCCATCTTCATCTTCCCGGCGATCTCCATGAGAGGAGGGAGTAGTTCACCCTCGGGGCTGAGGGTATGTACCAGTAGCTATGTGTTTGATCTCTCTCTCTCTCGTGTTCTTGAGGTGATACGATCTTGATGTATCGCAAGCTTTGCTATTATAGTTGGATCTTATGATGTTTCTCCCCCTCTACTCTCTTGTAATGGATTGAGTTTTCCCTTTGAAGTGATCTTATCGGATTGAGTCTTTAAGGATTTGAGAACACTTGATGTATGTCTTGCCGTGCTTATCTATGGTGACAATGGGATATCAAGTGATCCACTTGATGTATGTTTTGGTGATCAACTTGCGGGTTCCGCCCATGAACCTATGCATAGGGGTTGTCACACGTTTTCGTCTTGACTCTCCGGTAGAAACTTTGGGGCACTCTTTGAAGTACTTTGTATTGGTTTGAATAGATGAATCTGAGATTGTGTGATGCATATTGTATAATCATACCCACGGATACTTGAGGTGACATTGGAGTATCTAGGTGACATTAGGGTTTTGGTTGATTTGTGTCTTAAGGTGTTATTCTAGTACGAACTCTATGATAGATCGAACGGAAAGAATAGCTTTATGTTATTTTATACGGACTCTTGAATAGATCGATCCGAAAGAATAAGTTTGAGGTGGTTTCGTACCCTACCATAATCTCTTCGGTTGTTCTCCGCTATTAGTGACTTTGGAGTGACTCTTTGTTGCATGTTGAGGGATAGTTATATGATCCAATTATGTTATTATTGTTGAGAGAACTTGCACTAGTGAAAGTATGAACCCTAGGCCTTGTTTCCTAGCATTGCAATACCGTTTACGCTCACTTTTATCGCTTGCTACCTTGCTGTTTTTATATTTTCAGATTACAAATACTCATGTCTATCATCCATATTGCACTTGTATCACCATCTCTTCGCCGAACTAGTGCACCTATACAATTTACCATTGTATTGGGTGTGTTGGGGACACAAGAGACTCTTTGTTATTTGGTTGCAGGGTTGCTTGAGAGAGACCATCTTCAACCTACGCCTCCCACGGATTGATAAACCTTAGGTCATCCACTTGAGGGAAATTTGCTACTGTCCTACAAACCTCTGCACTTGGAGGCCCAACAACGTCTACAAGAAGAAGGTTGCGTAGTAGACATCACTCCGCTGTGCCGTCCCCAAAAGGTTTGATGGCCCCTTCAATCGTCAACAACAATGTTGTCCAAGGGGAAACCTTCCTCCCCGGACAGATCTTTGTGTTCGGCGGCTTCGCACTGCGGGCCAACTCGCTTGGCCACCTGGAGCAGATCGACAGCTACGCCCCTGGCCATCAGGTCAGATTTGGGAGCTTGAATTACGTCGCGGACATCCGTGGAGATTTGATCTTCGCCGGATTCGAGACCGCGGCGACCGCTCCTAGCCACCCCAATGAACATGACCTAAATCTGTCATCGGGCCGCATCCAGGAGTTTGCTCATGTAACTGCTCTGGCCGTAGATCCGGAGCATATCGCGCCGTCCAAGGACGGGAGGCTCAACCCCACCGCGGAGGCCGCAGATTCCACGGCGTTGGAGCCGAACATAGACCTAAAGTCAGACGACGTCTTTGTCACCGGAACTCCGGACTCGTCTCTGGTCGTAAATTCCGAGCCATCTGCACCCGCGGACGCCGAACTGGATCGCTTATCGATCTTTGAGCTTAGCGCCGCAGACAAATTCCAGCATTCGCCCTTGGGCGATGTGCTAAATTCATTAAGAAATCTGTCCTTGGCAAGGGACTCACAGCCAAATTATGTCCGGTTCGAGCTGGAGGCTGATGATGGGGGAGAATTTCGCCTCCCACCCACCACCCACTTCATAGCCACTGTCGAAGACTTAACCGACATGCTTGACTATGACTCCGAAGACATCGACGGTATGGACGACGATGCCGGAGACGAGGAGGCCCAAAACCCGCCGTTCACCGGACGATGGACGACCACTTCCTCATATGACGCCTACATGGTAGATACGCCGAAAAATAATAGCGGCGATGACAAGGAAAACCCAGCAAAGGAGGACCCTCCTAAAACACAACCAAAGCGCCGGCGTCAGCGGTGCCGCTCTAAAACCCGCCGCAGCAGAGATAGCAACACCGGCATAGGAGACGACAATACTCCGGATGGTGCCAAAGACACAGAAGAACCCGATGAACAAACTGCCGAACGAGACAATCGGGAATTAGGGCATGCCAGCCCTAACGAACAGGCCATAGAAGAAGACTCGGAGGACGGTAGTTACCGTCCGCCCTCCGAGGAGGAGGTGAGCCTCGGCAACGAAGACTTCATCGTGCTTGAGGAGCCCCTGGAGCAGGAGCGCTTTAAGCTTCAGCTAATAGCCACTGCGAGGAGCCTGAAAAAGAAGCATCAGCAGCTTCAAGCTGATCAAGACCTGCTCAATGACAGATCGACCGATGTCCTGGCAGCCGAGGAATACGGCCTTAAATGCCCAGCCAAAAGTTACCCGAAGTGCAGATTACTACCTCAGTTCGACGATGAGGCGCCAGATCCCGCACCAGCATCATGCAACGCGGCTGATCGACCACTGCGCGGTCGGGATAAAACTGCAACCCGAGCTGAAAACCATACTGTCCCACCCCGCTGTAAAGGCAGGGATAAGACAGCTCGGGGCCATACATATGACCTCCGCCAAGACCTGGACAGTAGAGCGGAACATACAAGATCGAACTACGGATCGCGAGGACGTGCCTTAACACGCGAGGACAGCTATCTATTTGGGCGTGACAAACCTAGTCACGCCCGAGCCGAAAACCACAGACGGAGTCCATCAGAGCTACGTCGCGATGCGGCCCGATATAGAGGTGCCGCACACCCTCTTTGCTTCACTGACGAAGAAATGTACCACGAATTCCCAGAAGGGTTTAAACTTGTAAACATCGAATCATACGATGGAACAACCGATCCTGCGGTATGGATAGAGGATTTTATTCTCCACATCCACATGGCCCGCGGGGATGATCTTCACGCCATCAAATACCTCCCACTAAAATTTAAAGGGCCAGCCCGACACTGGCTAAACAGTCTGCCCGATAATTCTATTGGCAGCTGGGAGGACCTGGAAGAAGCTTTTCTTGACAACTTCCAAGGTACATATGTTCGGCCGCCAGACGCCGATGACTTAAGTCACATAGTTCAATAGCCCGGGGAGTCAGCCAAGAAGTTCTGGACTAGGTTCCTAATTAAAAAGAACCAGATCGTTGACTGTCCGGATGCCGAAGCCTTAGCGGCCTTTAAGCATAGCATCCACGATGAATGGCTCGCCCGCCACCTCGGCCAAGAAAAGCCAAAATCTATGGCAGCCCTCACGGCACTCATGACCCGCTTTTGCGCGGGTGAGGATAGTTGGTTGGCTCGCAGCAAAAACACAGCTAGCGAGGCAGGCCCCTATGAGGTTAAGAACAACAACAGCAAGCTCTGACATAACAGACACAAACGCCGAATCAATGGTGATAATACCGACGACACTACAGTCAACGCCAGATTCAGTGGCTCCAAGTCCAACCAGCGGAAGAAACCATACAAGAGAAACAATCAGGGACCATCCAGCCTGGATCGCATACTCGATCGCCCGTGCCAGATACATGGCACCCCGGAAAAACCAGCCAATCATACCAACAGAGACTGTTGGGCTTTTAAACAGGCCGGCAAATTAAAGCCGAGAACAGGGAAAAGGGATCACAAAGCGAGGACGATGACGAGGAGCCCCGGCAACCGAACACAGGGGGACAGAAGAAGTTTCCCCCTCAAGTGAAAACAATAAACATGATATATGTTACACACATCCCCAAAATGGAGCGCAAACGCGCACTAAGGGATGTCTATGCGATAGAGCCAGTCGCCCCAAAATTCAATCCATGGTCGTCATTCCCGATCACCTTTGATCGTCGGGACCACCGACCAGTATCCGTCATGGCGGTTCAGCCGCACTAGTCCTCGACCCAATCATCGATGGATTTCACCTGACACGCGTCCTTATGGACGGAGGTAGCAGCCTCAACCTGCTTTATCAGGATACAGTGCGAAAAATGGGCATCAATCCATCACAGATCAAGCCCACAAAGACTACCTTCAAAGGAGTCATATTAGGTGTCGAGGCCCGCTGCACGGGCGCAATCACGCTAGAAGTTGCCTACGGGTCTCCGGACAATTTCCGAAGCGAGGAATTAATCTTCGACATCGTCCCCTTTCACAGCGGCTATCACACACTGCTCGGACGAACTGCGTTCGCTCGATTCAATGCAGTGCCACACTATGCCTATCTTAAGCTCAAGATGCCCGGTCCACGCGGCGTCATCACGGTCAACGGAAATACGGAAGGCTCCCTCCGTACGGAGGAGCACACCGCCGCCCTAGCAGCAGAAGTACAGAATGGCCTTCTCAAGCAGAACCGTAATCCGGCTGTTGAACCCCTGGACACCGTTAAGAAGGTCCGGACTACGCTGCAATAGGACAGCTCGGCTCGTCAAGAGCTCGATTAGCAATTTGGCCTCCATCCCAGCCCCGATCAGGCAGTGGCATTTGTACCACGCGTACATAATTACGCACTAGAAATCCCATGGGCATCGACGGAGGCACAACTAGCTTGTGGTCCACAGTTCGGCTCGACCGATCCCAGACACACATATACTGTCAATATTTCCTTTTTCCCTTTCCAGGTTTATTTTACATAGGCCTTCTTCGACGGCCCGACCACCGATCCTGTCAAAGGATAAAAACACCAGGATGGCAAGAAGCACAGACATATAGGGGAAGCTCTAGAGGTCAATTCAATGACCACTCTACCTGTTGCCAGGACCCACACGCAGCTCGCCCTTGGTCATGGCATGTTAAATAGCCAGATTGCCTATTGCACTATTTGTATTAATGCGCATTGACGCATTAACCCAATTATAATGGAAAAAATTCATGGCTCAAGTTTAAGGGCCCAAGATATCACCTCTGCTTTCTTTCTGTTTTCCTTTAATAACTTATCCTCTAGCACCCGTACACTTTGGTACGTTTCATATTTGCCAGGGGCTCCCAGGCGCCCTACAATACGGCAACAAAGTCCGAACACTTTTTATAGTATAGTTCGGCACCCCGAATTTAGCATTATATGCATTGGATCCGAATCGTGTCTTTGGTCAATAGTTGGGTTGCCCAGCTCCTGTGCTTGCTACCTTACATTTCGCTATATCGACTAAGGTAGTAAAGGGAGAACTACTGCGATTGTGCCCTGGTTTATCCAAAGGAGCACCTTAGTAGAGAAAGCCGAAAACTGACTGTCATGATGCGGCGAGAGCCGGTCAACAGTTCGGAGGTTACAAATCGTTGGAGATTTCTTCCGCGTTGCGCGAAGGATCGGCACTTCCCGATCAGACGCTTATAGCACTCTAGTTCGGAAACTAGGGGATGCGTCAATGTTTTTATTGTCGAACTCCAATGGCTAAGTGAGGGAGTTAAAGCCGAATAGTCTGGTTGCCTGGTTCGTTGCGCTAAACAACTCCTTCAAGGACCATATAATTGGATCAAGATTGTTTAGATTCCATCTCGAACACCTCCATACTACCTACGTGGGGGCAGAAGCCGACGACTGGCCAACCCTCAGATTTCATATAAACACGGCCGCACAGGAGGTAAAATTAAAAACATAACAATCACTATATTACAAACCCACTTTGTTTCACCATACAAGGCAAAGAACACGAATGTATTCATTCAAAAATAATGTCCTGCCCACACTGCGCTGCTACAATGCGAGACTCCTCCAGGACATCCGCGAAATAGCACTCAGGTATGCGGTGCTCCTTGCCCTCGGGTGGCCCCCGGGCCAGCTCGACGGCGTTCATCTTCGCCCACCACATTTTGCAACGGGCAAAGGCCATATGAGCACCCTCAATACAGGCCGATCGCTTCACGATATCTAGCCAAGGACAGGTGTCCACCATCCGCCTCACGAGTCCGAAGTAGCTGTCGGGCATAGCTTCGGCTGGCCATAGCTGGATTATCAAATCCTTCATGGCTAGTTCGGCCACCCTATGCAGCTCCACCAGTTGTTTCAGCTGATCGGTGAAGGGCACAGGATGCTCTGGCGCAAGATATTGCGACCAGAATAGCTTCTTCGTGGAGCTCCCTTCTTCGGCTCGGATGACCTCCGCGGCGTCGGACACACTTCGTGGAAAATCAGCAAAAGCCCCTGGAGAACTCTGAAATCTGGGTTAGTAAAAGATACTTCCTCCTCGCATATTTGCTTTGCATACTGAATGCCTTACCCGCAGCAATCTTCCTCGCCTCCTGGACCTCTTGGAGGGCGCCCTGGGCCTTGTTCCGGTCCGTCTCCGTGCTCTGCTGAGCCTTGGAGAGTTCAGCCTCTTTAGCCAACACGTCATGCTCTAGGGTCTCACACTTCTTCACCGCGTCGTGGAGCTCTTGTTGTACCTCGTTGACCCGGGCCTTGAGCTTCTTACGGGCAGCCTGCTCCTTGACGGCCTTCCCCTCGGCTTCGCCCAGGGCCTTTTTCAGGGTCTCGACCTCGGTCGTTGCTCCTATTTATATCAAGACACTCCAGTCAATATATAACATCCTGCTCTTTCCGAATACTTCTTGGGTTACTACATACCTTGATTCTCCTGGAGCTGCCTCTTCACCCGGCCGAGCTCCTCCTGCTCCAGCCTCCGCTTAAGTTCGGAGACTTCGGCAGCACGTAAGGCCGCAGCCAGCAGCGACGCCTGCATATTCATTCCAGACAAATTTAGGCAGTTCCCTGCAATAAAGGAATGATCCTCTGTCCGGCTTTTCTTTCCGAACACCGGACAGTGTCTCAGGGGCTACTGTCTATATGGGGATTTTCTCTTTTTGTGTCGCTTACCTCAAAACCTTTCAGCAGGTTGCTGCAGGCTTCGGTCAGTCCGCTCTTGGCAGACTGAACCCTTTCAATCACCGTGCCCATAAGAACACGATGCTCATCCACAATGGAAGCGCCTCGCAGCACTTCCAGCAGATCATCTGGTGCCCCTGGTTGGACAGGGGTCACCGGTGGAATAGGCATACCCCCTTCTTTCGAAGGAGGTTACGTGCCGGATTCCGGAGCCGTATCGGTCTCCGGAATCAAGTCCGGTTGAGGGCCGAACTGAGTACGGCCCTCCTCCCCAGTCTCCTGGGGGATTGGTTCCCCCTGGTGTTCGGTGACGGGGGCTTCGCCTTCGGGCGCTTCTCGAGCCTCTCCCCGGCCTGGGAAGGCCCGTTGGGAGAGTACCTCATCGTCCCCTTTGGCCTTGGGAGAGTAAGCGGCTGGCGGTGTCTCGCTAACCATCTCCTGTGGGTCCAATGAACCTCTTGATGAGGATCGCTGGGAACTGTCGTGGGCCGGAGTGCAACAGCATAAGTAGCCATGTCAATACATTGAAATGGATAGGCTGGACATATGGGTGTGTGGGAGTCATAGCACTTACGGAGCAGCTTGAGGCTTGGTGCGGGGGTGTCGCTCCGGACTACTGTTGACGTCCCATGCGGATTTCTCCGCGAAGGAGCCCTTCCCCTTCTTGGACGTCCCCGCCTCCAGGCTCGCGGAGGCCGCCCTCTTCTTCCTTCCCCCATCAGGGGGAGGGTTGTTCTCCTCATCGTCATCATCTTCGGCGGTGGAGGAGCGGGTCTTGTCTTCGGACGTCGCGTCCGAAGCACTCTTGCGACGGGGGCCAGTCCGGACCCCCTTGGCCTTCTTCGCCGGCGCTGTATAGGGCGCCTGCACCAGCATCTTCGCTAAACGCGGAATGACTAGTTCTTCAGGTAGCAGAGCCGGACACTGGATCCGCTTCGCCCTCTCCATCCATTCCTGAAGAGGCAATGATAGTAAAAGTTCAGATATCCTCCTTGAAGCAAATAAGTAGAGGACACGATAGAAACTTACCTCACTGGCAGGATGGTTAATGTCGTGCCCACGATCCGAATCCGTGGCTGGCGGTATCTCGTCGCCCTTGAAGAGCACTTCCAGGCATCTTTGTGAGTCGTTCCGAAGAGCCTCTCCAGGGTTTGGTGCCTCCTCGGATTAAACTCCCAAAGGGGGCGTTTTCGGCTTTGGTAAGGGAGTATCCGGCGAACAAGCATCACTTGGATTACATCAACAAGTTTGACATTCTTGTCCACCATGCTTTGAACGCGTGTCTGCAGCGCTATCAGCTCGTCTGGCGAACACCAGTTCGGGCTCTTCTCGACCCAGGAGGTGAGTCGGATGGGAGCGTCGGAGTTAAATTCGGCAGCCGCGGCCCAGTTTGTGCCGCGGGGTTCTGTGATGTAGAACCATTGTTTTGCCATTCCTTGATAGTCTCCACGAACGTGCCTTTTGGCCAGGAGACATTGGCCAGCTTACTCACCATGGCTCCTCCGCACTCCGCGTACTGGCCGTCCACTACCTTTGGCTTTACGTTGAACACATTGAGCCACAGCCCGAAGTGGGGTTGGATGCGGTGGAAGGCCTCACACACGACGATGAACGCCGAGATGTTGAGGAAAGAGTTCGGGGATAGATCATGGAAGTCTATCCCGTAATAATACATCATCCCGCGGACGAAAGGGTGGAGTGGAAACCCTAGCCCGCGGAGGAAATGAGGGATGAATGCCACCCTCTCGTTCGGCTTCGGCGTGGGGACGACTTGCCCCTGGGCTGGAAGACGGTGGGCGATTTCCTTCGCCAAATACCCGGCCGCCCGAAGCTCGGCAATGTCTTTCTCCTTGACGGAGGAGACCATCCATTTGCCTTGACCTCCGGATCCGGACATGGTCGGATGCTTTTCGGAGATGGAGAAAGATGGGGACTTGGGCGCTGGAGCTCAAGGATGGAAGGGCAGAGGAAGGGGAAGGTGTGAGTAGATAAGGGCGAATTCTTATCCCCTTATAAAGGGTCGCGAACATCAAGCACCTCCTCACTCGCCTTAAAACTCGCCTATTCCCAAGGGATGTGTAAACAGCACGATTGGGTTACCCATACCCGCATTGATGAGAATCACGCAATAAGGGGACACGATCTCTGCTTCAACAAGACGTGCCAATGGCAACCGCGTCTCGAAACATGGAACGGCAGAACAAAACGGTCCAAAATTATGACCGGGCGGACGTGATGTCACGTTGTAAAAAGTTGTCAGTGGATTGGACTCGCGAAGTATTATATTCTCTCTACGGTTGTGTGTGGTGTGTGACAGGTC
Source organism: Aegilops tauschii subsp. strangulata (assembly GCF_002575655.3). NCBI lineage: Eukaryota > Viridiplantae > Streptophyta > Magnoliopsida > Poales > Poaceae > Aegilops > Aegilops tauschii. The sequence continues at coordinate 462,347,201 of NC_053035.3, forward strand.
CGGATACAATCATCGCGCCCGGAGACTACCTTGGAGTTCGGAAAGAAGGGAACCCGCCTTGCAATGCCGAAGACAAATCTGCGCGCCGGACTCCTCGTCATTGAAGCCAGGTTCAGGGGCTACTGAGGGAGTCCTGGACTAAGGGGTCCTCGGGCGTCCGGCCTGTTAGCCATGGGCCGGACTGATGGGCTGTGAAGATACGAAGACCAAAGACTGCACCGTTTCTGGATGGGACTCTCCTTGGCATGGAAGGCAAGCTTGGCGACCGAATATGTAGATTCCTTTCTTTGTAACCGACCCTGTGTAACCCTAGATCCTCCCGGTGTCTATATAAACCGGAGGACTTAGTCCGGAAAGGGAGACTCATTACCATAGTCACACAGGCTAGACTTCTAGGGTTTAGCCATCACGATCTCGTGGTAGATCAACTCTTGTAATAGTCATATTCATCAAGATCAATCAAGCAGGAAGTAGGGTATTACCTCCATAGAGAGGGCCCGAACCTAGGTAAACATCGTGTCCCCTGTCTCCTGTTACCATCGACCTTAGACGCACAGTTCGGGACCCCCTACCCGAGATCCGCCGGTTTTGACACCGACAGCAGGGGCACTACATGTCTGATTGTCCAAATCTCAAAGATTATGGTGAAAATGGTGGTGGCAAGAACAACTACAGCAAGAAGGAGTCGTTCTCTCGTCATGAAACCAAGTTCCGGCCAAAGGCTGAGAAGCATCTTCAAAAGATGGTTGCTGCAATCGCTTCGGGTCTACAATCTGCAGTAGATTTAAGCGACATCGACTTTGACCAGAGTGATGAGGATGATCCTCCTTCTCCCAAAGGGAAGGATACAAAGAAAAAGGCGGCTGGTCGGCTCACCGACATGTGTTTATGGCTCATGAGGCTGATAAGGAGGACGACAACACGGATGAGGTACAAATGTCTTATGATGAATTATATGATGAGTATGTGAAAGTTGAAAATCTGTTTTTAACGCAAGCAAAAGTCCTTAAAAAATGCACGCGCACCATAAATGATAATCTTGCTCAAATTGATTCTCTCACACTAGAAATTACTACACTGAAGGATGCTACTGCTCGTGTTCGTGCTCTTAGGGGCATGCAACGACAGGCTCGTGCGCTGCATGTTTCTAACACACATGGTCGGAGTGAGTACTTGCATGGTTCGGGTAGGAGAGACTATTTTAAATCCAACGAGACCGCTTCCAGAGCCCGATTTACTAGGGGTAGAGGTCAACAAAGTTGTAGGTATCAAGATGGCCTTGCATTGCATTCTAATAACACATGTATTTCTACTCCTGCAAAGGGAGTGACCCAGTACTGGATTAAAAAATGTTTACTTACTAATCCCAGTACTGAGTCGCTTCGTTGTCGCTCTTTTGTGTCGGTTGGTTGTGAGGGTTTGGCAAACAAGTGGCTTATTGACTCTAGGTGTTCACGCCACATGAATGGTGATACCAAATGGTTCGCCTCCCTCTATAAAGCGTCTGGTGATGAAAAGATCACTTTTGGGAATGATGCACACGGTTGTATTGTGGCCAAAGGAATAGTGCGAGTCAACGAGAACTGTCTTCTGAAGGATGTAGACCTTGTAAGTAAGTTGAGTTATAATTTGATTTCAGTTTCACAGCTTCTTGATGAGGGTTTTGAGGTTCGTTTCAAGAAATCTGCTTCTCGTGTTCTTGACTCTACTGGTGATCTTGTTTTTGGTATTTCTCGTGTTGGTAAAATCTTTGGTGCTGATTTTGGAGTGCTTTTGTCCTCTGGTCCATGGTGTTTTGTGGCCTCTTCTAAGATGAGTGAGTTTCAGTTGTGGCATCGTCGCTTGGGGCATGTTGGTTTTGACCACCTGATTCGAATTGGCGGCCTTGATCTTTTCCGAGGTTTTCCTAAGCTCAAAGCCACAAAGGACATTGTGTGTGCCCCATGCCGGCATGGAAAGCAAGTCTCTACTTTTTACCCTCCAATCAATCTGGTGAACACAACCAGACCCGCTCAATTGTTACATATGGACACAGTTGGTCCAGCTCGGGTCCGGTCAGCTGGTGGGAAGTAGTACGTGCTTGTCATCGTAGATGATTGTTCTCGATACTCTTGGGTTTATGGAGCATAAATCTGAAGCATTCAATCATTTTCATGATTTGGCTTTAAGGCTATTCAATGTATTTCCTTGTGAGATGAAAACTATTCGTAGTGATAATGGTTTGGAGTTCAAAAATTCTTCCTTTGCTGATTTCCTTGCCGAGAGAGGAATTGAGCACCAATTTTCGTCTCCTCGCACGCCTCAACAAAATGGTGTTGTGGAAAGGAAAATAGAACTCTTGTGGAGATGGCAAGGACCATGCTCGATGAATTTGGCACACCACGACGTTATTGGGCTGAAGCCATTAGTACAGCTTTCTATGTGTCAAATCGTGTTTTTCTTCGGAGTTCTTTGAAAGTGACCTCTTATGAATTGAGATTTGGTAGAAAGCCCAATATTTCTCATTTAAGGGTGTTTCGTTGCAAGTGTTTTATCCTAAAGAAGGGCCTTCTTGACAAGTTTGAGTCGCGTACTTCTGATGGTATCTTTCTTGGTTACCCTGCTCACATGAAGGGCTATCACGTTTTAAATTTAGAATCTAACCTTGTGGTAGAGACTAGCGATGTAAATTTTGATGAGGCTAGCCCAGCTAGACCTGAGTTTTCAGGTACAGCACCAGTTTCAGAAACCTTATTCGTGGAAGAAGATAATGAGGATGGTGTGGGACAAGCCCCCATATCTCTTGCACCAGCCACAGAACCTGCTGCCACTTCTGTTCCAGTAGGAGATGGTCCAGTACCTAGTACTTCGTCTACAACGTCCGTACCCTCGACATCGATGGCTCCTGATCCTACCTCCACTTCAGCTAAGGCAGAGGCTACCATGACTACTTCCTCACCTGCTTCTGACGTCCTTCAGGGATCTCTACGTGCTCACCCACCAGAACTGATCATCGGCAACATCTCTGAGCGTACTTTCTGCTCCAGGTCCACTCATTTCTCTGACTTTGCACATACTGCATTTGTTGCATCTTTTCAGCCCTGAGATGTTAGCCATGCGTTAGAAGATGAAAACTGGATTAGGGCAATGCATGACGAGTTAGAAAACTTTGAGAAGAACAAGGTTTGGCAAATTGTAAAACCCCCATTTGACCAGAGTATAAATGTCATTGGAAACAAGTGGGTTTTCAAAAATAAATAGGGAGCCAAGTTGTTCGCAACAAGGCTCGCCTAGTTGCTCAAGGTTATTCTCAAATTCATGGTTTTGATTTTACCGAGACCTTTGCACCTGTTGCACGGTTGGAGGCGATACTTATTTTACTTGCTTACTCTGCTTCCAAGGGTTTTAAGTTATTTCAAATGGATGTCAAAAGTGCATTTCTAAATGGTTTCATCGATGAAGAAGTTTATGTAAAACAGCCCCCCTGGTTTTGAAAATGACAAGCTCCCTAACCATGTCTATAAATTGCAGAAAGCTCTTTATGGTCTTAAGCAAGCCCCTAGAGCTTGGTATGATAGACTCAAAGGGTTTTTAATCAAGAAAGGTTTTAAAATGGGTGAAGTTGATAGGACCTTGTTCACTCTTAGGCATCATAATGAACTACTCTTAGTGCAAATTTACGTAGATGATATCATCTTTGGTGGCTCGTCTAATGCTCTTTGTGCTAAATTTTCCAAAGACATGAGTGATGAATTTGAGATGTCCATGATGGGTGAGCTTTCCTTCTTTCTTGGACATGTTAAAGAAGTTTGGGATGAGAGATTCCAAGCCACTCCATACCCCAATGTCCACTGCCACAATACTTGATGTAGATGAAAATGGTGAGGTGGTGGACTAGCAAGAATATAGAAGCATGATTGGCTCACTACTGTACTTGACCGCAACGAGGCCAGACATACAATTTGCGGTGTGCCTGTGTGCTCGTTTTCAGGCTTCCCCAAGAGACTCCCACAAGCAAGCCGTCAAACGCATTTTAAGGTACCTCCAAGGAACACCTGATTTTGGCCTATGGTTTTCTAGTTCTTCTGGTTTAGGAGTTAGGGGGTTTGCAGATTCAGACTTTGGTGGGTGTAGAATAGACCGCAAGAGCACTTCTGGCACTTGTCACTTTCTAGGTACTTCCCTTATTTCTTGGTCTTCTACTAAGCAATCTAGTGTAGCACAGAGCACAGCCGAGGCAGAGTATGTAGCAGCTGCGAGCAGTTGTAGTCAGATTCTTTGGATCTCATCTACTTTACAGGACTTTGGGATTTTCATTTCTTCTGTTCCACTTTTCTGCGATAACACTAGTGCGATAAGTATTGCTAAGAATCCAGTCCAACACTCTAGAACTAAACACATTGAACCGCGCTACCACTTCATAAGAGACCATGTGGAGAAAGGTGATATCGAGCTCCTGTATGTTGATACCGAGCATCAGCTTGCCGATACTTTTACCAAACCTTTGGATGTTAGTCATTTTGCTTCTTTGCGGGGAGATTTGGGGGTCATTGGCCCCTATGGGATCTTGTGAAGGGGGAGGTTGTGTTTTTCTTTGTTCATATTTATCATATTGCGCCTTGCATCATATGTGAGATACCTTTGAGCTTTGATGATTCTTTTGTTGAAGAAATGTTCATAATGAAGTTGCTCTTGGCCATGTTATGCTTATTGTCTAGATCATCCTGTCATGGTTTGCCATATATGGATAACCCTTTGCATGCTAGTTTTAATTGGAAATGAAGTTAAACTAAATAAACATGTTGACCATATGACGAGTTCTATGTTAGTTGATCACCTTGACTTGAGAATCTACTTGTGCTTTGTGTTGCAACTCTGATCTATGTTGTGGCTAGCTAGTTTGGACTCCATTTGATATCACACCTGGAACCACTAGAGACTTGTTTTGCTTAGAACTATGTGGCTTAGGTCGGATATGGTTTCTTGTCTTGTCAAGTCCCTAGTCTCGCTTTCATGAGTTACTTTTTATCTGCATTTTTTTGTGAAGAATCACTCAAGATACCTGCTCGCGCAGGAGATGGTATTTTGCTTGTGCCTATTCCATAATTTCTTAATCAGCCCACTCAAGGTACCTGCTCCTGCAGGAGGTGGTACTTTGCTTGTGACTTAACATAAAATCAAAATCAAATCACTCAAGGTACCTGCTCGTGCAGGAGGTGGTACTTTGCTTGTGCCTTTTCATAAAATCAAAATAAAATCACTCAAGGTACCTGCTCGTGCAGGAGGTGGTACTTTGCTTGTGCCTTTTCATAATATTTCTAAGTGCATCATTTTGTGTTGACTTAATGACTCAAGGTGCCTGCTCGTGCAGGAGGTGTCACTTTGCTTGTGAGATGGTCAGCACAGCAAGAAGGTTCCATTCTTGATCGGGTGTGCCTCCTAGGCATTGCTTAGCGCTAGGTTGCAATGCCCTGCAATGTTTAGTCTCGTTTCCATGTGTTTGCCTACATAAGAACTCATCACGTGTGAAAATGGAAGTTACTAAGAACTTGAATGCTTTGCTGCATCTAGCTCAAGGATTTTCTCTATATGTCTTAGTATGACTGGATGAGCTCTTACTTATCATGGCCTAGTAGCATTTCTATCTCATGCGCTTCAACTGAAAAATCTTCAATGCTCGTACCATTGCATAAATTCCACTTCATGCATACATGCTCGATGTTGATGTTTTCTCATATGCATAAGTTGAGGGGGAGGCGGGCGTGTCCCTTGATGCTTATAGTGCCAAAGGGGGAGAAATAGAACAGTGAATATTGCACCAAGTAATTTTGTTGCAAGTTGAGGGGGAGTCAGGGGGTCATCCATATTATTTGTTATTTTGCTTTGGTTCCTTCTCTTGTGAACTTGTGAAAACAAAGTTGATTTGCCTCTCATGAGTTTTTGTTGGAAGTGAAGCTTAATTTGGATCTTGGTGTTAGCTTCACTCTTTTCACTTCTCTTTTCACCTTGTCCACTTGGTCAAGTCTACATTTTTTTCTCCTTTGGGACCAAGTGTGATTTTGGCTTCACTCTTTTCACCTTGTCCACTTGGTCATGTCTACATTTTTTCTCCTTTGGGACCAAGTGTGATTTTGCAACTTTCCTTCTCTGTTACATCTGAAACTCTAAATTTTCTTGCTGAGAGCTGGGTTGGCAATATAAACATGAAGGGGGAGATTGTGAGTGAGTTAATGTGGTGATATCCTTAATTTTGTGATGATTATATTGCCAATGCTTTTACTCTCGTCGAGAGTTATTTTAGTGGGGTTGCAAATCCCAGTTTGTTAGATCAAGGACCTGATCTATTTTATGTGACTTATCTAGATGGCGTTGCTTGTATTAAACTGTTAATTTGGATTAACTTGGGTCAAGCTCAGGAAGTTTGTGCTCGCAATAGTTGCTTGTTTCCATTGTGTGCAGGTTCCAGTGAGTGCGGCGGTAGTCGACATTGAGGATGGTTGGCATAAGGCTTGAAGAGCTAAGATGTGACCATGGACGTTGTGCGGGATCGTGCGGCTCAAAGCAACGCACAAGTTTTGGACAAGGACCATATGGAGGCAAACGAGAAGACCATGTCAAGTGAAGGTTATTTTGGTATATTTACCAAAATCCACTAAGAAGCAAACCAAGAGAGTGATTGTGGTGTTGCTTAAGAGTGGAAAATGTTATTTACAAGTAGCCAAGTAAAAATGGCTGTTTGTTTAGTGTTTTGGGCATGGCCCATTCGGTGGGTGCCCTGGCCCATTCGATGGCGGTGGAAGGCTGCTCCAGGCATATATGTGAGCTGCTAGGTTTTCCCTTGCGGCAGCTGCCGACGAGCAGAGACACAGAGCAGCCGCCGCACATTTGAGAGAGAGCTTCCCGTATGGGATTTGGCTTGTATGAGAGAGACTTGTAACTCCAGAAATCTGAGAAATAAAACCTCAAATTATTCCCAATCTTGCTATTGTTGAGGTCTGCTGTTTGTCGTTGCAAATCTCGTTTTTCTGTTGTACTAATTTTGTCCCTGCGATTCCTTGGCTATAATGGGGTTTCCGTGATGGAAAATCATGTCTAAATTCATATGCATCCATCCCTAGCCTTAAATCCGGTTGTTGTTCAATTTATTCATGGGTTCCTGAGGATGGCGCAAGATTTTATCTTTGGTGATTTATTTTGTGCGAGTTCATACTGAGTTCTTCCTCTGTTCTGGTTTCGATTTGGGGTCGCTTTATTTCTAGCAAATTTCTTGGCGTTCTGTGTCGAACGGAAGAGCATCCGCTGATGCTACTGGCTCGCTCCCTTTTATATTTCTGCTTGGTGTAATTGTCTCGGGTTTCAGTTCATCTTCAGCTATCTATCGTTCATCTCCAGGACAGCAGAGTTGGCCAGCCCAAATCGGTAGAACTAAAATCATGGATTTCAGTTTGTTGCTAGTCTTGCTGCTGTATGCGCTATAGGTGACTAGAGTTTCTAACAAGTAATATCAGCTCCAGGCAGTGTAGTTCTTCTCCATTGAAACAATATTCTGCTAGTACGTGCAAGTTAAGTACTAGTGCTTTCTGCCAGTACGTGTTACTAGTTTGGGTTAAGTAGTATGTCCCATTTAATTACCCTAAGCTTGCCGTGTAATCTCCTTGTCTAATCAAGCACTAGTATTTATTTCCAGTACACTTTTCCAGTGTTTCTTATTCTATGGGATCTCAAGCCAAGCCTTGAGAATTTGTTGGACTAGCTTCAGTCTGTTTTGACAGGCAGATTTTGTTTCCGCTGCGTATTCCGCTATTCCGAGCATCTTAGTTTTTCCATAACTATGGTGCAGAATATTTAGGAGGTTAAATTTTTCGAGGTCGTCATTCAACCCTCCTTCTGACTCCCGGAATCCGATCCTACAAACTTTTTTATAAACATATCATGCATTTTCCTAGGTTTGAACTGTTTATTTATAACTTGCCATATTTTTTCATTGATATTTTGTTAAAAGTTTTTCCATCTGTATCCCTCAATTTCATAAAAGTTTTGCCATGTTATATATAGACATGCCATTTTTCTGTATATGTTAGTATTGGTCCATGTCAAATTTAATATAAAATGTTCTAAAAAAACTTGGCATTGTTTTATATATTGACATGGCAATTTTGTAAAGTTGACATGGCAAAATTAAGAAACTTTTGTTTTTCCCAAATATGTCATATTTTAGAGAGAATTGTATTGGTTATGCGACTATTTTAGAAAAGACATTTTTGTAATTGATGGATTTTTTTAATGTTTGCCATTCACATGACTATAGACAAGGGCAAATATTAACACTAGATCATGGTAAATTCACTAGTCTTAGCATGGCAAATTTATTAAAACCAACATCGCATGTTTCTTTAATAATTACCATGGAACTTGATTATAATCACAGTGCCAAATAAGTACATTATGTCATGGCCAATCCATTTGTCTTGGAATGGAGAATTCATTGTAATCAGCATGACAATTTTTACTGTCATGGCAATTTCTCTGTATATCATTTTTTGTTATGATAAATTAAAATATAGAGCATTTGCCATTATGTTAATAAGGGCTCGCCCATTTTATTTTTACTTGCATCGCCTTTTATTTTCTTGAGCATGACATTTTTTTGTTTGTTTGCATTTCAATTTCGCATCATTATCATGAAAACTGCAGAGAAACTTTTTTTCGGTCATGGCAAGTTAAGTTCATAAAATTACGGCAAAAGTACATTTTATTGTTTTCTGTCTGTTTTTAGTGTACCATGGAAAATTCATGTGCTTTTTAATTTCACGTACTCCTTCCATTCCTTTATACAAGGCCACAAATTCAAATTACAGGTGTCAAGGTAAAATTTAATGGCTGCTTTACAAGTCAATTTTTCTTCTTGTTAACCGGGATTATTAATACGCCCACATGCATGCAAGGAAGAAAAAGAAGGAAGTAGCATAATGTCGTTATGACTACATGCATGCAAGTATTAAACAAGTTGGTACTACGAGGAAACATCTTTAAATTTTGCCTCGATTACTATTAGTGGCCTTGTATAGATGCAAAATGTATTTTTCATAGTGGCCTTGTATAAGGGAATGGAGGGAGTACATTTTTTTCGTATTTCAATTTTCTTTTTAGTATGTAGTGGTGCATGGCAAAAAAAAATAAAGTCAGCGTGGAAATTCTTAATAAAATTACCATGGAAATTTCATTATAATCACAATGGAAAATAAATATATTATATCATGGTCAATCCATTTGTCTTCGCATGGAAATTTCATTGTAAAGAACATGACCATTTTTTACTATCATGAAAATTTATTTCATTGCAATAGCAATTATATCACTTCGATTGCGCCAACTAACTGTATTTTTGTTTTTGTTATGAAAAAAGAAATTATAGAAATGGTCATATTGTCAATAATAGCATGGCAATTTTATTTTTACTTGCATCACAATTTTATTATTCGACCATGGCATTTTTCTTTGTTTTGTTCACATTTTATTTTTTGCATCATTATCACCCAAACTAATAACTTTTTTTTGGGAGAAAGCTAATAACTTGTTGACATGTCAAACCTAATTTTTTGTGCCACGACAACTTAAATTTGTAAAATAATGGCAACTTAAAAAACATAATGCTTTTTCTATATGTTTTAAGTGTACCATGGAAATTTCATTTTTTTTTATTTCACAAGCTTTTTCTAGACATATTTCAATTTTCTTGGTTTTTGTTTGTAGGTGACTTTGGCAATGGTTTTGTTGGTTTCTTTTTTTTTAAGATTTTACTATGCCATATTTTTTGTGGTTGAGTGTTGCAATTTGTTGTTGGTGTTTTTTTTGTAGTTTATCATGACATTTTCTTGTTGTTTGTTTGAGGTTTATTATGGAAAATTTATCTTTCATGTGAATATTTTCAAAGTTTTTATTTGATTGGTTGCCTTTTTTTATGAAAACATTGTTTTGGTAAATGTACTATGTTATGATTACAAATATTTTCAAAATTTGCCATGCTGTACAGAAATGATTTTCCTTGGCAAATTTATTTTCAGACCCTGGCAATTTTATTTTCTTATCCATCAAAATTTGATTTTTAGAATTTTTTTGTTGATAGCAATTAGTTTTTTTCTCAATTTTTTTTGCTAATTGAGCCTTGCACTTTTCCCCATGCGGTTCCTATTTTTCTAGACCAGTTTTTGCGTTGCACGTTTTTTGGTTCAAGAGTTGGAGTTGGAACCGTTGCAAAGAGCAAAAATTGTTCGCTCATGCCGGGACGAACCAATCGTTTGCTTGGGTTCCTCCCCGGAGCTGTCGATCTCGACCTATCGACATCCAAGAGGATTTTTTTTGCTAATTGAGCCTTGCACGTTTCCCCATGCGGTTCCTATTTTTCTGGACCAGTTTTTGCGTTGCACGTTTTTTGGTTCAAGAGTTGGAGTTGGAACCGTTGCAAAGAGCAAAAATTGTTCGCTCATGCCGGGACGAACCAATCGTTGTTTGCTTGGGTTCCTCCCCAGAGCTGTCGATCTCGACCTATCGACGTCCAAGAGGCACGCCCAAGAGGCGTCGAACCCACGACCTGTTGCTTGATGTACGCGGGTGCTCCCATCAGGGTAAGCCTGTTCCCGTGTTCTGGATACAACTTAGCCGGTATATATACTTTGTGTGAAAGTGGGAAAAACAACAAATGCTTTTGACGATGGGAAGAACCATGTGGAGCAAGTTTTTTTGAGGAACGATGCACTGTATTTGATGACCATTTTTTCGAGAAATATATGTTTCGCTTCCTTTTGAATTTAAACTCCAGTCGGTGTCTCGTGTGTCACCCGAGAAAAAAAAGTTTGTTTTGAGACATATTCGGGTAGTTTTCTATGTAGAAAAACATGATAATTTACATACCACAAACCTGATAACATACTTACAAACTCCGTGGTAAATTTTTTGACCCAAATTTTCCTTTGGTGAAAACATAACCTCGGCAACTTTTGTGTAAATATGAAGATCATATACACACCGCGCACCCGATAACTTACGTACTAACATCATGGTAACTTAGGCACCGCATAATTGATAACTCACACATGAACACCATGATAACTTTTGACTCGAGAAAAAAGTTTTTGAAAACATACTCTCGATAAGTTCTATGCAAACTACATGGTAATATACGCAGTGCAGACATGATAAGTTATGTACGAACACCATGGTAACTTTCGACCTAGTGTAAAAACTTGTTGAATTATACCTTCGATATATAAGTTCTGGGTAAGTAGTGTGGTTATTTATGTAAATAACATGATAACATACGCTTCTGGACCTGATAACTTAGGTACAAACACCATGATAATTTTCACTCCAGAAAAAATATGTTAAAAACATATCACTGATAACTTTTGTGTAAATAGTATGGTAGTATAGTCTTTGAGACGTGATAACTTAGGTACAAACACCAAATAACTTTGACCCGTGAAAAAAGTTGTTGAAAGCATATCATCAATAACTTATGTGGTAATATCATGGTAATATATGCACCCGGACCTGATAACTTAGGTACATACATCATGATAATTTTTAACCTGGAAAAAAGATGTTAAAAACATATCACAAATTTTGCGTGTGTAAATAGCATGATAGTATAGGCTTTCAGACATGATAACTTAGGTGCAAACACTATGATAACTTTGACCCGTGATTTTTGTTGTTGAAAACATACAATCGATAACTTTTGTGGTAATAGCATGGTAATACACATCCGGACCTGATAATTTACGTACAAACACCATGATAACTTTGACGGGGGGGGGGGGGGGGGGGGGATTGTTCAAAACACACATACGACAACTTCTGTGCAAATAACATGGTAATGTACGCATCGCATACCTGGTAACATAAATACGAAACACCGTGATAACTTTGACCTAGGAAAAAAAGTGGTTGAAAACACATATGCCAAGTAACAGTTGTCTAACTAAGATGGTAATATAAGTATAGCAGGGCAGATAGCTTACTTAGCGCAAAAAAATGCTATCGAAACATACCAATATGGGATCTAATTTCGAAGGTCTCGCCATTGTTTTTTTTATGAAAACAGATTTTGAATTGGGCAGATGGTTTCAGTACAAACATTTCAAAGTTTCAAAATAGGGGAATCTACGATGACATTAGTTTTGCTACCCTTTTATGCATTTGCAGGTAGGGAGAAAGTTGGAGAAAATCATTTTTATGTTCGGAATTCGCCTATTTAATCATCGTGGTAACTTATGTACCATAGATGTGATAACTTACATACGCTAGGCGTGGTAACTTTTTACCCGGGAAAAAAAATCGTCGGAACATATCAACATGGGATCTAGTTTTGAAGGTCTCGTCGCAACAAATCTTTTATGTAAAAACATTTTTTCAATCGCAATGACGGTTTGAACTACAAAACATTTTGAATTTTGAATTTTTGTAGGAATCTTTGCTAATATCCTCATTTTTTTCTCATATGCATGCATGCACATTTAAGTAATTCAATTAAACACAATTAGTACAGAGGAGTCGGGGGCGCTTGAAAAATTCATGGACTGCATGCACATCTGCATGTCGTCCGTTCGGTAATACAGGGATCGTTCGAACCTATCCAATAGGCACAAATCGTTTGGAATATATTACTGTCCTTTATATTTTCAATTATTACCAAATACTCCCTCCATGACTTAATATAAGAGATGTTCTGACACTGTCATAATTCTTAAAAAACGTCTTATATTAAGTTACGGAGTGAGTATATCAGTTAGTCTTGCAATTTGAACTTCATATATTTGTACAAATTTCTATAGTTCAGTCGGAGAAATGGATGTTGCCGCAACGCGCACCATCCTTGTTCTGTATCTCGAAGGGCCTAGAAATTACCTCGAAGGGTCCATCCTTGTTCTGTATCACCTATAATATAATAAACCTGGAATTGGTGCCTGAAAGTGGCACTAACGTTTCTCTTAAAAAAGAGGGAGAGAGTAGGGAAATGTTTTTTAAATAAAAAAGAAAGAAAGAGAAGATCAAAAATATTGTTCCAAATTGAACTCGAAATTTGCGAGGCTCTGTTCTTGGCAGGGTAACGAGAACTTGTGCTCCAACGGCTCGTCGTGCTGCTGCTCCATCTCCGCCTTGGCCCAGTGCAGCACCTCGCCGTCGAGCACGCTGCCCACCTCGCCGCCGTAGTTCCAGTTGCTGCTGTTGCTTGAGCTCTCCCCGTAGCCCAGGTTCTCCGACACGTCCAGCACGCAGCTGTAGTCGGCGGCGCCGAACCCGGCATCGTCGTCCGCGCCGTCCTTGCAGTCGCCGAACTGGACGTACAGTGCGGCCGCGTTCGCGGCACCAAGGTCGCCGGCGAACCCGCCGCCGTAGTCGGCGCACACCGGGAACGGGTCGAACTCCGCCGACTGCTTCAGAGCGAGGCTGCCGTCGGCGGCCGCGGCAAGGGGCTTACGGTCTTCCACTTCCACGTCCGGCAATGCCGCCGTGACTGCGCCGGAGGCCATGGGCTTGTGCGTGGCGGGGTCGATGCCTTGTTGCCGGAGCTTCTTCTTGATGCAGCTGTTCCAGAAGTTCTTGATCTCGTTGTCCGTCCGGCCCGGCAGGTGCGACGCGATCTGTGACCACCTGCACGCGTACACGACCCGCATCAACACGCTGTCCCAAATCTTTCCGCTGACTCGGTCGATCCCGCAGTGCGAAAAAAAATACGAACTGAATGCATTGCGCGGGCGGACAGACCTGTTGCCGAGGATCTGGTGGAGCGCGACGATGTGGTCCTCCTCCTCCTGCGAGAAGGTGCCGCGCTTGAGGTCGGGGCGGAGGTAGTTGAGCCAGCGGAGGCGGCAGCTCTTGCCGCAGCGGTGCAGCCCGGCGAGCCTGGGGACGGAGCTCCAGCAGCCCACGCCGTAACGGAGGATGTGGTTGTAGAGCTTCTCGTCTTCCTCAGGCGACCACAGCCCCTTGCGGAGCTTGGGCTGCCCCACGCCGCCGGACGACGGACGTCCCATTGCAGGCTCCTCTCTCTGGCGGCAGCTGCTGGCCTCGTAGCTAGCTACTCCGACGAGCCAGGCAACGTCGATGTATGTAAGGGCGATCGGTATGGTCGACCGCCGGTTGCTTCCTCCCGATGGATCGTTGCCTGGTGGGTATATATGGTCGGGTATATATGGGGGGAAGCGTGCGTGTGAAGAACCGCAAGCTCGCTGGGCGCTTGGTGAGTGAGTGAGGTGAGGCAGCGCTCAAGTAGGTTCGAAGCAAGGCGCGCAGCGGCAAAGGAATGCAGTGGATTGGAGCTTACGACACCTGCGATTTGTGGCACACCGTGGGGTAAAATAGTGTGCCGTGCGCGCGCTCTCGCCTCACCAAGAGTCCAAGACTAGACCGATATTGCCCGCACGAGAAAAGAAGCTCCGTAGGCTCCACGCACAAGAGCAACTTAACACGGCACTGCTAATCAAACCACAACCGTAAGCCATCAATGCCGCCGGGGACCTGCGGATCCCAGCTCGTACGGAGCAATTGAAAATCGCGTCATGGCACCAGATCACGGTGTCGCGTGATTTAGTGATTATTTTTTAGCATAATCATCAGTGGCTCAGCTCACTAATTGATCAAGTCTAGTCACAAATCACGTCGCGCGGGTGAATCAGCGGCCCTGCCGACCTGGACGTTCAATCAGGGTGCGTGCACGGGGGCCAATCGGCGTCCCGTCTCACCGCGGTGTGCGTCCAAATGCAGACATACATGAGCTCTGCTCGGCCGTGCAGTGCAAACTAATCACTCGAACCGAAGGACAGCGGCCGGCCGGCCGGCCGGCTAACCGGCGAGGGGTCGCGCTTGCTGCACAGTCGTTCCAGAAGGGGGGAGAACGATCAGTGAACCTAGGCACTAGTCATTTTGTTCTTCCGATGCTGAGGTATCAATCGATGGATCGTTTTCGTGTTTGCTTCGTGGGGGCTGTGACAACGGTGTCTAGGGGTGCACCTATACCATTTTCAATTTAGAGTTGTCACTGTTTGTACCCGATTGAGAAAAAAACACTCTGTGAGATAGAAGTATCTATCATAGAGTACTATTCACTTATCTTTTGTTTACTTTTACATCACTTAAATGATACTAATAAATTTTAATGTTCAAAATAGTACAATGTGTGGGTTTTTGGTAAAAAGCATGGAGACATTGATAGTCGGGTTTGACATTGGGTAGTATTTTTTATTTCGATACAACTGTGCAGCGAATACAATTTGTTTCTCTCAATAAAATATCGATGACAGTATTTTTTTTAACTAGCACAGAGATATTACGTTCTATATCGAAAACTAAATATATTTCAAAAACTGTTTTTATATAGTTCGGACAAGCGAGACGTTGGATAGTCACGCCACATACCGCCATGCTCCTTGAGATCAGGGTGAGGTCAGAAATTATGTTTTGGATTAGAATGCGAGCTTCTCGCAAAAAAAAAAAGATTACAATGCGAGTAGCAGGACAAATTAAGGTACCCATTTCTTTTTCTGAAAAAAAAAACACATTTCTCTATCACATGGCAAAGGTACACGTTCGTGCTAAGAAAAGGCTGCACGGCAGGTCCTATTGAGCTGTAGTACAACAGTGTCCGTATACTTGTTCGTTTTTCACCCTCTCAAAAAGAGCACGTTTTCTTTTCCCTTTTGCCGGGACTTGTAAACGTATGTTCACTTTTGCATGGCTAGAGATTCATCGACCGCCGGTAGTGGTGTACTACAGCTCAATTTGTTTTGACTTTGTGGCAAGCAATTAGCGCGTAAATCGTGTCGACCGGCAGGTAGTTTTGCCGTCACATGCTAGCCAAGCTAGCTACAGAGAAATTACACGGGAGGGAAAGAGATAGGCAAAAATACCACATCTATGTAAGGGCATGTATAATGGTTAATAAAATAATCTTATCTTAAGTCTTACATGTAATTTAAAGATAACAAAAAACAATGTCTATAATGGGTCATTTCTTAGCCTTATCTTCAATAACTAGCTATTCCTAAAAACGTGGTGAGACATAGTGTGCTAAAAGATCATCTATTGTCTTCTCTTAAATAAGAAAAGACAAATCTTTTTTTATGAGTTCGCTCTCCTCCACCTCATCATTTATCCTACATGACACTACTAAGATAGCACCATTGTACATGCCCTAAGTTTAAACTGTCCAGGTCATCCTATGCGTAAGATACGTAACAACCAATCCATAGATGTAGCATTGGTTGAGAAAAATGCATGCTGTGTTTTTCACTAGGAACACGGTATAAACACATATATGCATAATATATACGCGCGTTCTGATACTCAAAAACACAAAAAAAAGGAAAAAGAACAAATGTAACGTTACGACCGTTTCCCTATTACTACCACACCACAGGAACGGCTCAAAACGAAAAAAGAAAAAAAAAAGACATCCGGCCGAACAGACTACAAAAGCCCACTACACAAATTGATGGAGAAAGAAAAACGGCCCACACAAAGCAGCCATGGGGGCTTGTTCCGTGGTAACAATGAACAAGAAACACGACAACTAGGTATGTGAAGGTTCTGTTTCAAAGGAAACTACGTACGATGAAGGCAAAAAAAATAATCTTGATATGTACAGCTATCGGCTAAAGAGTTAGATGTGAAATAACTATTTCACATCTGGATGTGAAATCGCAAATTTGTATGCATAATATATACGCGCATTCTGATACTCATGAGCACGCTTTGTTCCTCCAGTGAAACTTTATAATAGATCTATGACATTTTCTAAAAAAAAAGGGTTGCTGAAGTCGTCACTACCACATCATATCAGTAAAAAAATAGCGCTGAAAGCCTGCAATAAATCCAGAAAAGGGTATGAGATAGGCATTGTTCCTGACGAGGGCGATGCGGAGGCTATGGCGAGGTTCGCGAGGGAGAGTCCTCAATATGTCTAGTAGGAGGCGAAATTCTTCTGGAAGCGAGACCATGAGAAGAAGAAGAAGAAGGAGGAGGGGGGTCAAGAAGGATGACGAGGTTGGCCCCTCGACGGTGATCAACCTCGAGTCGGATGAGGAGGACAAGGAGGAGGAGGAGGAGGAGGAGGAGGAGTTGGACTCCTCCTATGAGGAAACCAGGACGCTTTGGACCTCTATCGGCACCGACTATATGTCGGATGTATAGTGATGTTTAGGAATCAAGTAGCTGGGCAATCTTTATTTTTATCTAATTTTAATCGTTTTAATGTTTATTAAAATGTTTGACATGAACTATGCAATGTATCCTTCAAAAACAATGTTTGCATGTTTGGAATTGCCGTATTTTAGGGCAGCTGTTGGTGCCCTATAGACCCTTTTTTGGTGTCGTAAATTTTACTCCAAACAGTTTTTGATGTCTTAAAATAGGGCAGCTATTGGAGAAGATGCTCTTTGGGAGTCATCAGTTGTGTGCAACTTTACTCGCAAAAAAAAAAATCAGTTGTGTGCAACTTTAGTACCGGCCACATAGATTGATGACACTGCCATAGGAGGAGAGTGTACGTAGCTTGCAGAGCAATGGCCAATGATGGCGCTATACTCGCAAGCACCGAGAGAGAGAGGTCGTACGCCAGGAGGTGGCTTGCAAACGCCACAATTAACCACCACAGTCCACAAAGAAGAAAAGGCAACGGCGGAGAGTGGAGGGAAGCTTGCGTGCGTTGGAGAAAGCTCGACGACACGGCCGTTTCGGTGCCCGGTCGCGGTCGCGAGCGTTGCGTTGCATGCGGACCATGCAGGTGCCCGGCCGTCCGTGCCGGACGGACGGCTGCCGGAGCTCGATCGATCATCGACGCGCGTACGTACGTACCGGCCGGTCGATGGCTTCGGGCGTGGTGCAAGCAATGCTAGGCGAGCTCCAACGGATTGTGTCATAGGCTGTGACAACTGTTGCTGCACTCTGGTGCATGGCTGGTGGACGCGCGCGTAAGGACGTAGCTAGGTGTATGCCGTTTACGTACGTAAGCGACGTCTACTCCTTGCATGTGATCCGGTCGATCGGTTGGTACCGTCACGAGTTTTGCTACACCTGGTTCTGGTTGGTCTTTTTTTTTTTTTGCGGGGTAGTTCTGGTTGGTCTTGAGTGTGGTACTATATGGTTAGTGAGTTAACAGCTGTGTGCAGCTCTATTATTGTCGCCACCTCGCACTAATCTTATGGAGTTAATCTTACGGAATGAGGCAGCAACATCTGATTGGAGAAGGAGAGGGAGCCCAATATAAAATTAGGAGGGTTAATGGGTGATCAGTGAAGAGATTAGTGCGCAGGGTGTTCGTAGGAAAAACATCCTCAAGTATAGAATTTCTGGTATCCTCACAGTCACTGGGAGATTCATTTCTGGAAGGAAAACGACCTTGCTCTTTATTAAACTGGAACAAGAAATAATGTTTTATGACTTTGTGAAGCATTGTTGGTTTTTTCAGACCGAGGGTTTGACCATGCAGTTGGGGTGATCGATGAATGATCACCAAACAGCATGCATGCGTTTCGCAGATTTGGCCATTTGGAGCGATCTGTTACCCCATCCATGCATGCGTGCATGCAGATCCTTAAATTTGGCGCCATGCATGCTTGTGGCCGTGGGCTTGTCGACTGTCCCGTTCCTTTGGCAGAGTTGGAAGCTACTTCATCCATGGGCCATGGCCATGGTAGGCAGCCTCTCCTTTTCTAATCAAGAGCTGTTATGCTAGACCTATGGAGCACTAGTGCTGCCATTTTCAAACCAAACAAAATGACAGCAGTTAGCGCGCGCTAGCACAGGAGTTTCGTGTAGCAAACCATATCTCTTCCGGATGTGCAGGTTTGTCGGTTCCTGATCGACGCGTACACTTTCTATACATACTCCATCGGTAGAGAAATCAAATGCATGCACGACTACCAGCTTCTACGTACACTAGCTAGTGACCTCATATGGGACAGAGACTGAACGTGCATGTGATTCATATTTCAGGGCACCAATAGTTCATGTCACCAAGTTGATTCCAACGTCGTCCTCGCACAAATTTGTCGTTATTTTCTACCAGTCATGTTGTACCGTCTACGTGCAGTACACTAATACTTGTACTCCACTCTGTTAGGTTTTGTAGTTTGTACCAAGTAGGAGTACTAGCTAGTACATTTAGTGTTGCTAGTACTATATGCTATTGATATTCTTACCGACAGGCTCCAGCGCATAAATTAACAACACACGAGGGACCGTCGACATTGTCTTATTAGTATATGCAAACACCACTGTGTGTTACACACGTAGAGCGACCAAATTACTAATCGGTTAGATTCCACAAGTGGATGTCCCTGTTGTGGACCAAAAAGATCTTGCCAAATACTTTACATGAGCCGTGATCTTGACTTGCCTCCTCCAGAAAGGAAAGCTTTGCTGAAAAAAGAGCAGAATATGCATCATGTCGTCCGCCTCTAGCTGTATGGCCCCTCTTTGAAGTTATGCAAGCCCCAGCCAAGGCCAGAGCTATACTAACGACACACACAAATATAAGAATGTGTAATATATACTCCATAGATCATAGTCTCGACTCTTGATCATGACGTACCAAATTAACAGTTAATCATATACCACAACTATGTATGAAATTCGAGTGGTCACGCATTGATCATTAATTTGTTTTAGTTATGGGAATTTATTTTTATTTTTATAGAGTAATTATGGAGAGGTTGGTGCATATGCATGTGCAATGCTCTATGCCGTTGCCATCGCAACAGATGGCGTGATGTGCAACAGTCTTGCATGAGAGTAACCCGCATGATTAAGTCGTTCTGTACTGTGGCCTGAGGACGGCTAGTTGTTTAAGCCTTGCGGGAATGCTATCTAAACCAAACCAAGCCGTGCACTGATTAATTAAGCTGACACCCTAGCTAGCTCACCTAATTTAGGCTGCTTTTTCATGGTGGGGCTAGTTAGTACTGATTCTTTAGACTATATATCTCTTGCGATTGTTCACAGAAAACTGATTATGTGTTTTGCACTCTTCATGTACTATTGGTTAATTAAGGTAGGTCATTTAGATCCTATGATGATGTCATATGAAGTTTGACAGAAAACTGAAGAACACTGCAACTGTTATGTTATCACTTTAATTGTTTTTTCTTCTGCCTCTAAACTCTAGCTAGCTACATATTGACATTTTTGCCATGGACAGTTAGCTTTTGATCATGGTTTTATTCAACAACAGTGCGTGTAATCTAGAATGGGAATCATATTCGGTGATGAGTGAGCTTACCGACTAATAATTCAGTAATTGACTTCCCAACGATTCAAGCTCCTGTTCTCCGAACCTAACCCGTGATCAGTCTTGATTTGATATATGCACAGAGAGTATTCACCAGACAGTGTACGCCAAAGAAAATGTTATGGCGCCACTAGCTAATTAGTAGTACTACACAGTACGGTTCGTATCAAGCGACTGGCTTATTAATTAGTAATTTGCTGGTGATCCAAATGGTGCTACCTCAAATCCAAGGTCCCCATCATGTATGTCGCGCACACACGTCGCAACCACCTTAAAAAAATCCTGTCAAACTGTAATACAAGTATGGTTTATTTTACCAGCCACACACGATCGACGACAAAGCCCGCAGTACATGCGGGAAGAAGGTGCATGAAAATCACGCATGTCGGTTGCTTGAACTTCCGAGTTTCTTCATGGGAACCTCCCGTATTCGACCCCCTGTCGCAGCCTAATTAACCCTCTATTGTAGGTACTACTACTAGATGGCTCATCGGTGCAGAAAAAACAAGGGCCCAAGCATCGATCGATCGGCAACGCACGCAGCACTTGTCAGCTACATGATGTAGAGGAGTTGACACTGGACACCCCTGTAGCTCGTCCGTCAACTCAGAGAGATTTTCACCGGCTCTTCAACGTGGCGAGCGGCGGGTTCACAGGCAAAGTGTCGGCACGAGCAGGCAGCAGGCATCCATAGTTGCGACACAGCTTGCGGCGGTAGAATTTGTCAAACAGGATAGGATAGGGAATTTGAGGGGCCGGAGATACGCTTGTCCCCCTTGGGGAAAAGGGATCAAGCTTTCCACGGGTGAACGAGGAAAGGTGATGCATGGAGGACAAGCTAGGTAGGAGAAATGGATAAATAGACAAGATCATAATCATCGCGAGCAGTTCCCGGCGGAATAATCTAGCCGCCCGTGCGTGTCCCGGAGGAATCTGGTAACAGCAGACTGATCAAATCATCTGTGGTACGTCTGGCTCTCGATCTGTCGTGGCCATGCATGTGCCTGTCCGGTCTTAAATGTTGGGTGCTCGCCTGTGTCCACAGAAGGACTCGTTGATCATCTGCTCGGTACTGGTAGGTTGCTGCCGCCGGCCGGCTTGTGCTCCGATCGATCTGATCAAATCCTATCTTAATGGACAGCGAGGAAAAGGATTAGGTTTTTACGATGGATGGCACATCGGTTTGCAGCTCGTGGTCGATTGGAGCCGTGCGTGCGTGCGTCTCATTGACTTAAGTGCCACGCTACGTGTGTGACTTGGTCATGTCGTCGCCTAGGATCGTAGGGAAATACGGCTCTCGCTGATCATGGTCTGCTTTAACAGAACCAGTCGGGAAATAGAAAAATCTGAACCCAAACGTAGGTGTGAATGGTGCGATAGATATGATATTCCCACACTCTCAGCCGACTCAGCGTGGTATATTAGTGATCAACGAGAAACTGCCGACACTGCCAAGCGTACATACGAGCTGTACACATCGTCGACATGTGCGAGGTCGACGCAGGAAGCAGCAAAACAACATAATCATCGCATTCACATACATGGATTGGAGTTGAAAAATCTGTACTCGGACGTCTCACTCTCGGCGTCATAACTAGCTACTGAGAAACCACCGACAGTGCCAAGTGCCATCTACGTGTAAACTACGTACATGTTTTGTCTTTGTTTCCGGCTTTCGATCTAGAGAATGTACGTAACGTGTGCACGCAAACCTGTTGGGCTCGTTTTGTCACCTTGAGAAGAAACTGGCGATGCATGTCGCCGTGATCATCTTCTCTTCTTTTCCCTTCCCCTCGACGTCGCCAGCATAGTAGCATGCACCGTGCCGTTTCTGAAAACGACTGGACATGTCACCTCCTTTTCAGTTTTTCTCCATGGGCGCGCACCAATTGTGAGTGAAATGTAGCTGTTGGTTTTGTAGTTACGGTACCTCACAACGGGCGCACCAGATGGCGTGGGCCGCTGGGCCCGGTCCGTTGGCGTGTGAGGTTCTCATCATTCACTCTTTTTACAGGAAAAATACAAAGACATTTGCTCAAAAAAAAGGGAAAATACAAAGACATGATACTTAGGGCGTGTTTGGATTCTCTCCACTTCTCAACTCCGCGCTACAGCTAAGTTGTAGCAGTAGCGCTGGTATGGGCAGCGCTACTGGTAAGTATTGTTAGCAGTAGCGCTGCCCGGACCAGCGCTACTGATAACTATCTGTAGCGCTTGTTCCTATGAAGCGCCGCTACTAAGCCAACGCTTCTAGTATGTGCTTTCCAGCGCTACTGCTAATAATCCTGCTTTCACAGATTTGCACCCCCTCTACGTATCTGTGATGTATTTATATAGGCTTTATACAATAGTTTCATCAGATTATACTAAACATACATTATTGTCATCATATTATAGACATACAGTAGTCTCACTCATACCATCATCATCATTCAACACAAATATCATCATATCTCGAAAATAGCGATACACAAGTGATCATGTCATGTCTCGAATAAGTGCAACTGCATGGTCATGGCACACACGCAAGTTTCATCATCTCTATATAAACCATGATGTAGAAGAGAAGAGCGATCAGCATGAGCAAGAGCGCGACTATGCAGTACCGGCGGTCCCGCCCCTGCTCATGCTGTAGTGTCCGCCTCAAGTTACTACTTTCCGCTTCGGCTCTGGTGTCGAACCCTCTGTGGCTAGCACCCGGGTACCTGTACACCTGGGCCTGAGCGTCTGGCCAGTGGTCGTAGACTCCTGGAACCCTCCCAATGTACACCGCGTAGCAGTCCTTCGCCATCTCCGTGTTTGGGATCGTAGCAGAAATTAAAAAATTTCTACGCATCACCAAGATCAATCTATGGAGTAACTAGCAACGAGAGAGAGGAGAGTGCATCTTCATACCATTGAAGATCGCGAGACGGAAGCGTTGCAAGAACGCGGATGAGGGAGTCGTACTCGTAGCGATTCAGATCGCGGTGGATTCCGATCCTAGCGCCGAACAACGGCGCCTCCGCGTTCAACACACGTGCAGCCCGGTGACGTCTCCCGCACCTTGATCCAGCAAGGAGGAGGGAGAGGTTGAGGAAGAGGGCTCCAACAGCAGCACCACGGCGTGGTGGTGATGGAGTGGCAGTTCTCCGGCAGGGCTTCGCCAAGCTCACGCGGAGGAGGAGAGGTGTTGGGGAGGGGAGGGGCTGCGCCTTGGATGTGGTGGTGCAGCCCTCCCTCCACCCCTCTATTTATAGGGAGAAGGAGGAAGGGGGCCGGCCCCTCCAGATGGGATCTAGAGGGGGGGCGGCGGCCAAGGGGGAGGGGGCTTGCCCCCCAAGCAAGGGGGGCGCCCCCTTTAGGGTTCCCCCCCAAAACCCTAGGCGCATGGGCCCTAGGGGGGGTGGCGCCCAGCCCACTTAGGGCTGGTTCCCTTCCACCTACAGCCCATAAGGCCCTCCGGGGCAGGTGGGCCCTCCCGGTGGACCCCCGGAACCCCTTCGGTGGCCCCGGTACAATACCGGCATACCCCCGAACACTTCCGGTGACCGTATGATGACTTGCCATATATAAATCTTCACCTCCGGATCATTCCAGAACTCCTCGTGACGTCCGGGATCTCATCCGGGACTCCGAACAACATCCGGTAATCACATACAAATCTTCCATATAACCCTAGCGTCATCGAACCTTAAGTGTGTAGACCCTACGGGTTCGGGAATCATGCAGACATGACCGAGACCGCTCTCTAGCCAATAACCAACAGCAGGATCTGGATACCCATGTTGGCTCCCACAGGTTACATGATGATCTCACCGGATGAACCACGATGTCGAGGATTCAAGTAATCCCATATACAATTCCCTTTGTCAATCGGTACGTTACTTGCCCGAGATTCGATCGTCGGTATCCCAATACCTCGTTCAATCTCGTTACCAGCAAGTCACTTTACTCGTTTCGTAATGCATGATCCCGTGACTAACTACTTAGTCACATTGAGCTCATTATGATGATGCATTACCGAGTGGGCCCAGAGATACCTCTCCGTCATACAGAGTGACAAATCCCAGTCTCGATCCGTGCCAACCCAACAGACACTTTCAGAGATACCTGTAGTGCACCTTTATAGCCACCCAGTTACGTTGTGACGTTTGGTACACCCAAAGCATCCCTACGGTATCCGGGAGTTGCACGATCTCATGGTCTAAGGAAATGATACTTGACATTAGAAAAGCTTTAGCAAACGAACTACATGATCTAGTGCTATGCTTAGGATTGGGTCTTATCCATCACATCATTCTCCTAATGATGTGATCCCGTTATCAATGACATCCAATGTCCATGGTCAGGAAACCGTAACCATCTATTGATCAACGAGCTAGTCAACTAGAGGCTCACTAGGGACATGTTATGGTCTATGTGTTCACACATGTACTACGATTTCCGGATAACACAATTATAGCATGAACAATAGACAATTATCATGAACAAGGAAATATAATAATAAGCATTTTATTATTGCCTCTAGGGCATATTTCCAACAGTCTCCCACTTGCACTAGAGTCAATAATCTAGTTACATTGTGATGAATCGTACACCCATAGAGTTCTGGTGTTGATCATGTTTCTCCCGTGGAAGAGGTTTAGTCAACGGATCTGCGACATTCAAATCCGTATGCACTTTACAAATATCTATGTCTCCATTTTGAACATTTTCACGAATGGAGTTGAAGCGACGCTTGATGTGCCTGGACTTCTTGCGAAACCTGGGCTCCTTGGCTAGGGCAATAACTCCAGTGTTGTCACAGAAGAGAGTCATCGGCCCCGATGCATTGGGAATACCTCCTAGATCGGCAATGAACTCCTTCATCCAGATTGCTTCATGTGCTGCCTCCGAGGCTGCCATGTACTCCGCTTCACATGTAGATCCCGCCACGATGCTTTGCTTGCAACTGCACCAGCTGACTGCCCCACCATTCAAAATATACACGTATCTAGTTTGTGACTTAGAGTCATCCAGATCTGTGTCGAAGCTAGCATCGACGTAACCCTTTACGACGAGCTCTTCGTCACCTCCATAAACGAGAAACATATCCTTAGTCCTTTTCAGGTACTTCAGGATGTTCTTGACCGCTGTCCAGTGTTCCATGCTGGGATTACTTTGGTACCTTCCTACCAAACTTACAGCAAGGTTTACATCAGGTCTGGTACACAGCATGGCATACATAATAGACCCTATGGCCGAGGCATAGGGGACGACACTCATCTTTTCTCTATCTTCTGCCGTGGTCGGGCATTGAGCCGTGCTCAATCTCACACCTTGCAATACAGGCAAGAACCCCTTCTTGGACTGATCCATATTGAACTTCTTCAATATCTTGTCAAGGTATGTGCTTTGTGAAAGATTTATGAGGCGTCTCGATCTATCTCTATAGATCTTGATGCCTAATATGTAAGCAACTTCTCCAAGGTCCTCCATTGAAAAACACTTATTCAAGTAGGCCTTTATGCTTTCCAAGAATTCTATATCATTGCCCATCAATAGTACGTCATCCACATATAATATGAGAAATGCTACAGAGCTCCCACTCACTTTCTTGTAAACACAGGCTTCTCCATAAGTCTGCGTAAACCCAAACGCTTTGATCATCTCATCAAAGCGAATGTTCCAACTCCGAGATGCCTGCACCAGCCCATAGATTGAGCGCTGGAGCTTGCATACTTTGTCAGCATTCTTAGGATCGACAAAACCTTCCGGCTGCATCATATACAATTCTTCCTTAAGGAAGCCGTTAAGGAATGCCGTTTTGACGTCCATTTGCCTATTTCATAATCGTAGAATGCGGCAATTGCTAACATGATTCAGACGGACTTCAGCTTCGCTACGGGTGAGAAGGTCTCATCGTAGTCAACTCCTTGAACTTGTCGATAACCCTTAGCGACAAGTCGAGCTTTATAGATGGTAACATTTCCATTTGCGTCTGTCTTCTTCTTAAAGGTCCATTTATTTTCTATCGCTCGCCGATCATCGGGCAAGTCTATCAAAGTCCATACTTTGTTTTCATACATGGATCCTATCTCGGATTGCATGGCTCCAAGCCATTTGTTGGAATCTGGGCCCGCCATTGCTTCTTCATAGTTCGAAGGTTCACCGTTGTTCAACAACATGATTTCCAGGACAGGGTTGCTGTACCACTCTGGCGCGGAACGTGTCCTTGTGGACCTACGAAGTTCAGTGGTAACTTGATCATGATCGTCATCATTAACTTCCTCTCTAGTCGGTGCAGGCACCACTGAAACATTTTCTTGTGTTGCGCTACTTTCTGGTTCGAGAGTGGTCATCTCATCAAGTTCCACTTTCCTCCCACTTACTTCTTTCGAGAGAAACTCTTTCTCCAGAAAGGACCCGTTCTTGGCAACGAAGATCTTGCCTTCGAATCTGAGGTAGAAGGTATACCCAATGGTTTCCTTAGGGTATCCTATGAAAACGCATTTTTCCGACTTGGTTCGAGCTTTTCAGGTTGAAGTTTCTTGACATAAGCATCGCATCCCCAAACTTTAAGAAACGACAGCTTAGGTTTCTTTCCAAACCATAATTCATACGGTGTCGTCTCAACGGATTTCGACGGAGCCCTATTTAAAGTGAATGCGGCAGTCTCTAAAGCATAACCCCAAAATGATAGCGGTAGATCGGTAAGAGACATCATAGATCGCACCATATCCAATAGAGTGCGATTACGACGTTCGGACACACCATTACGCTGAGGTGTTCCAGGCGGCGTGAGTTGTGAAACAATTCCACATTTCCTTAAGTGTGTGCCAAATTCGTGACTCAAATATTCCCCTCCAGTATCTGATCGTAAGAACATTATTTTCCTGTCACGTTGATTTTCAACCTCACTCTGAAATTCCTTGAACTTTTCAAAGGTCTCAGACTTGTGTTTCATTAAGTAGACATACCCATATCTACTTAAGTCATCAGTGAGGGTGAGAACATAACGATAGCCACCGCGAGCCTCAACGCTCATTGGACCGCACAGATCAGTATGTATGATTTCCAATAAGTTGGTTGCTCGCTCCATTGTTCTGGAGAACGGAGTCTTGGTCATTTTGCCCATGAGGCATGGTTCGCACGTGTCAAATGATTCATAATCAAGAGACTCCAAAAGTCCATCTGCATGGAGTTTCTTCATGCGTTTGACACCAATGTGACCAAGGCGGCAGTGCCACAAGTATGTGGGACTATCATTATCAACCTTACATTTCTTGGCATTCACACTATGAATATGTGTAACATCACGTTCGAGATTCATTAAGAATAAACCATTGACCAGCGGGGCATGACCATAAAACATATCTCTCATATAAATAGAACAACCATTATTCTTGGATTTAAATGAGTAGCCATCTCGCATCAAACGAGATCCAGATACAATGTTCATGCTCAAAGCTGGCACTAAATAACAATTATTGAGGTTTAAAACTAATCCCGTAGGTAAATGTAGAGGTAGCGTGCCGACGGCGATCACATCGACCTTGGAACCATTCCCGACGCGAATCGTCGCCTCGTCCTTCGCCAGTCTCCGCTTATTCCGCAGCTCCTGCTTTGAGTTACAAATATGAGCAACCGCACCGGTATCAAATACCCAGGAGCTACTACGAGCGCTGGTTAGGTACACATCAATAACATGTATATCACATATACCTTTGGTATTGCCGGCCTTCTTATCCGCTAAGTACTTGGGGCAGTTCCGCTTCCAGTGGCCGTTTCCCTTGCAATAAAAGCACTCAGTCTCAGGCTTGGGTCCATTCTTTGTCTTCTTCCCGGCAGCTTTCTTACCGGGCGCGGCAACTCCCTTGCCGTCTTTCTTGAATTTCTTCTTACCCTTGCCTTTCTTAAACTTAGTGGTCTTATTCACCATCAACACTTGATGTTCCTTTTTTATCTCCACCTCCGCTGATTTCAGCATTGAATATACCTCAGGAATGGTCTTTTCCATCCCCTGCATATTGAAGTTCATCACAAAGCTCTTGTAGCTAGGTGGGAGCGACTGAAGGATTCTGTCAATGACCGCGTCATCCGGGAGATTAACTCCCAGCTGAGACAAGCGGTTGTGCAACCCAGACATTTTGAGTATGTGTTCACTGACGGAACTATTCTCCTCCATCTTACAACTGTAGAACTTGTCGGAGACTTCATATCTCTCTACCCGGGCATGAGCTTGGAAAACCATTTTTAGCTCTTGGAACATCTCATATGCTCCGTGCTGCTCGAAACGCTTTTGGAGCCCCGGTTCTAAGCTGTAAAGCATGCCACACTGAACCAGGGAGTAATAATCAACACGTGTTTGCCAAGCGTTCATAACGTCTTGGTTTGCTGGGACGGGTGCTTCACCTAGCGGTGCTTCAAGGACATATGCTTTCTTGGCAGCTATGAGGATGATCCTCAAGTTCCGGACCCAGTCCGTATAGTTGCTACCATCGTCTTTCAGCTTGGTTTTCTCTAGGAACGTGTTGGAGTTGAGGTTGACATTAGCGTGGGCCATTTGATCTACAAGACATATTGCAAAGATTTTAGACTAAGTTCATGATAATTAAGTTCATGTAATCAAATTATTAATGAACTCCCACTCAGACAGACATCCCTCTAGTCATCTAAGTGATACATGATCCGAGTCAACTAGGCCGTGTCCGATCATCACGTGAGACGGACTAGTCATCATCGGTGAACATCTTCATGTTGATCATATCTTCTATACGACTCATGTTCGACCTTTCGGTCTTCCGTGTTCCGAGGCCATGTCTGTACACGCTAGGCTCGTCAAGCCAACCTAAGTGTATTGCGTGTGTAAATCTGGCTTACACCCGTTGTATCCGAACATTAGGACCTATCACACCCGATCATCACGTGGTGCTTCGGAACAACAGACTTTAGCAATGGTGCATAGTTAGGGGGAACACAATTCTTGAAATTTTAGCGAGAGATCATCTTATTTATGCTACCGTCGTTCTAAGCAAATAACATGTAAAACATGATAAACATCACATGCAATCAAATAGTGACATGATATGGCCAATATCATTTTGCTCCTTTTGATCTCCATCTTCGGGGCGCCATGATCATCATCGTCACCGGCATGACACCATGATCTCCATCATCATGATCTCCATCATCATGTCTTCATGAAGTTGTCTCGCCAACTATTATTTCTACTACTATAGCTAACGGTTAGCAATAAAGTAAAGTAATTACATGACATTCCAGTTGACACGCAGGTCATAAATATATTAAGACAACTCCTATGGCTCCTGCCGGTTGTCATACTCATCGACATGCAAGTCGTGATTCCTATTACAAGAACATGATCAATCTCATACATCACATATATCATTCATCACATTCTTCTGGCCATATCACATCACATGACACATGCTGCAAAAACAAATTAGATGTCCTCTAATTGTTGTTGCAAAATTTTTACGTGGCTGCTATAGGTTTAGCAAGAACGTTTCTTACCTACGCCAAAACCACAACGTGATATGCCAATTTCTATTTACCCTTCATAAGGACCCTTTTCATCGAATCCGATCCGACTAAAGTGGGAGAGACAGACACCCGCTAGCCACCTTATGCAACTAGTGCATGTCAGTCGGTGGAACCTGTCTCACGTAAGCGTACGTGTAAGGTCGGTCCGGGCCGCTTCATCCCAGGATGCCGCCGAATCAAGATAAGACTAGTAACGGCAAGTAAATTGACAAAATCGACGCCCACAACAACTTGTCTTCTACTCGTGCATAGAAACTACGCATAGACCTAGCTCATGATGCCACTGTTGGGGATCGTAGCAGAAATTAAAAAAATTCTACGCATCACCAAGATCAATCTATGGAGTAACTAGCAACGAGAGAGAGGAGAGTGCATCTTCATACCGTTGAAGATCGCGAGACGGAAGCATTGCAAGAACGCGGATGAGGGAGTCGTACTCGTAGCGATTCAGATCGCGGTGGATTCCGATCCTAGCGCCGAACAACGGCGCCTCCATGTTCAACACACGTGCAGCCCGGTGACGTCTCCCGCACCTTGATCCAGCAAGGAGGAGGGAGAGGTTGAGGAAGAGGGCTCCAACAGCAGCACCACGGCGTGGTGGTGATGGAGTGGCAGTTCTCCGGCAGGGCTTCGCCAAGCTCACGCGGAGGAGGAGAGGTGTTGGGGAGGGGAGGGGCTGCGCCTTGGATGTGGTGGTGCAGCCCTCCCTCCACCCCTCTATTTATAGGGAGAAGGAGGAAGGGGGCCGGCCCCTCTAGATGAGATCTAGAGGGGGCGGCGGCCAAGGGGGAGGGGGCTTGCCCCCCAAGCAAAGGGGGCACCCCCTTTAGGGTTCCCCCCAAACCCTAGGCGCATCGGCCCTAGGGGGGTTGGCGCCCAGCCCACTTAGGGCTGGTTCCCTTCCACCTACGGCCCATAAGGCCCACCGGGGCAGGTGGACCCTCCCGGTGGACCCCCGGAACCCCTTCGGTGGCCCCGGTACAATACCGGCATACCCCCGAACACTTCCGGTGACCA
The DNA here is from genome assembly GCF_002575655.3 of Aegilops tauschii subsp. strangulata. NCBI lineage: Eukaryota > Viridiplantae > Streptophyta > Magnoliopsida > Poales > Poaceae > Aegilops > Aegilops tauschii. The sequence goes on from NC_053035.3 coordinate 462,378,012, forward strand.
TATGATGACTTCCCATATATAAATCTTCACTCCGGACCATTCCGGAACTCCTCGTGACGTCCGGGATCTCATCCGGGACTCCGAACAACATTCGGTAATCACATATAAATCTTCCTTATAACCCTAGCGTCATCGAACCTTAAGTGTGTAGACCCTACGGGTTCGGGAATCATGCAGACATGACCGAGACCGCTCTCTAGCCAATAACTAACAACGGGATCTAGATACCCATGTTGGCTCCCACACGTTCCACGATGATCTCATCGGATGAACCACGATGTCGAGGATTCAAGTAATCCCGTATACAATTCCCTTTGTCAATCGGTACGTTACTTGCCCGAGATTCGATCTTCGGTATCCCAGTACCTCGTTCAATCTCGTTACCGGCAAGTCACTTTACTCGTTCCGTAATGCATGATCCCGTGACTAACTACTTAGTCACATTGAGCTCATTATGATGATGCATTACCGAGTGGGCCCAGAGATACCTCTCCGTCATACGGAGTGACAAATCCCAGTCTCGATCCGTGCCAACCCAACAGACACTTTCGGAGATACCTGTAGTGCACCTTTATAGCCACCCAGTTACGTTGTGATGTTTGGTACACCCAAAGCATTCCTACGGTATCTGGGAGTTGCACGATCTCATGGTCTAAGGAAATGATACTTTACATTAGAAAAGCTTTAGCAAACGAACTACACGATCTAGTGCTATGCTTAGGATTGGGTCTTATCCATCACATCATTCTCCTAATGATGTGATCCCGTTATCAATGACATCCAATGTCCATGGTCAGGAAACCGTAACCATCTATTGATCAACGAGCTAGTCAACTAGAGGATCACTAGGGACATGTTATGGTCTATGTGTTCACAGATGTATTACGATTTCCGGATAACACAATTATAGCATGAACAATAGACAATTATCATGAACAAGGAAATATAATAATGACCATTTTATTATTGCCTCTAGGGCATATTTCCAACACTCTGATCTATGTACCTACATCGTCAGTTGATGAATTGAACGATAATATGCAACATAATGTACTTAAGGAAACAAAGAGGCATAATTAGCAAAATACAAGCAACCAATAGTAAACATAAATGATGAAGTTCCTCATAGCCAAACTAATTAACTAGAGTGATCTACGCTAGTTCAGGACCACGGTTTAGTTACATCACATAGTTTCCCCGTGCATAAATTCAAAGTTTTGCCATAGAAAGACAGTAGTGACACATTGTCATCGACAATCAGTCCTCCATGTCGGCGGCCCAACCTTCATAGTCAGGGAGGAAGCACCCGAGCTTCTTGAAATGCTTCAGGTCCAGACACTGAGCGAGGAGCAGTGCCTGGACGTCTTCCCGCATGATTGGCCCATGGTAGAACATCCCTGTACGTTCGATGACCTGCTTCATGATCACTTGGGCAAGTTCACACTGTACGTGATAAAACTCAGCTCTGATTCGATGATCCGGTGTCTTTCCTATGCTTGTGCCCAGCTGACAATCTCGGCATCGTTGGTAGTAGCTGACATGCGAAGGCGTTGATTATCCCTTTTGTACTCGAACAGGTGATGCATGAGGTAGAATCCATCAGCCATACTGGTGTGCGGTTGCTGGATGCAGCAGAAGTCGGTCTTATGACCGAAAGCCAGCCCGCGACCCCTGTACTTTTTCACCTTGATATATCCACCAGACAGGCTGAAGGTTAATAGGTTACTATTGAGAACACTCTTTATGTGCTTGTAATCCTTTTTCCAGAGGTTCTTCGATGAGTCCAAGTACATAACATGGGAGTATTCCGGGTACAGAACGATGAGGACGACGCCCCCCCCCCCCCCCGCTGCGCAAATTAAATACACCTTAAATTAGCCTCCATGCTTGCAAAGGAATGATTAACACTTACGAAAAGATATGTGTGGATGACTTACGTGGGATGATAAGGCAAGAGAATCGCTTCCTTGTCCTTACTAGCGATCATGAAGTCGCCGAGGTACTTGCTCGCATAGTCACGGTGCTCTTTGCAAACTGCCAAGAAGCTATCGTGCATATAGCACGGGTCCACGACGCAGATATATTGTATGTTCTCGATCGTGATGAAGTAGTTGAGATACAACACATACATGCAGATGAACTGGAAATCTAGCTTGGTCATGTGGTACATGTCGTAGATGTAGTCAAATCGCAGGATGAACTTATTCGCGGGCCATCTCTCGACGTACAACTTCCCACCCGGCACCTGAGCCGTGTAAAGCGGGTATCCTGGTTCTTCCGAGATGAGAAGGCTTTTCTCCTTGGCCAGCACATCTTCATGGAGTCTCTTTAGATCATTATTCAGTATGTGCTCTAGCGCTTTCGCAGGTAGGATTGGTTCGCCGGCGACATGGAAATGCTTCGCACCTTCGACAGGTATTCTGTCTACCACCTAGGGCTTCAGAGGCGGCTGGCTGCTTGAAGCAGTTATGGTGCCTTTAGGGACTTTCCTGTCCGGTCTCCTCCTTTGCTTCTTGACGGGTGGCGGTAGTGAGCCCACCATACCTTCCCTAACCACCACCCCCAGTGTCGTCGGGCTAATCAGTGGACGGCATCGGGGGTTGCTAGGTACAGGCGGCATCTGGAGGTGTCTCCTGCGAGGATCGCTTGAAGAGAGAATTTTTGCATTCCACCTTAGGACGATCCGGCTCCGGCAAATCAGGCAGCATCAAGTCATCATCTCCACGCTGATAGCCCGAGTCTTCGTCGTCATGAGCCATCAATCCTCCATCATCATAGGCGGTATTGAAATACTTGTCTGGGTCATCATCATCCTCCTCCATGTCATCATCAACATTTGCTTCTTTGACAATGGGGGCGACATGATCTGGCACTAATGGAGGCTCTCCCTCGCATCGTCCGCTATCACCCACCACGACAGGTGCAGGTAATTTGGTAGGTGGGGTGGTGTTCATACCTTCTTGAGAAGGTGGCGTTGGTGCGATACTGGGCGCCTCGAGACGAAGAAGAGACTTCGGCCAAGGCAAGAACCAGCTCTTGCATGCGCCAATCCTCTTAGGGGTCTCGTTGTCATCGATTGGTACCGGAGGAGGCAAATCCGTGAAGCCCACTAAGACACTGGCCACGTTAACCTTGAATACGCCATCGGGCATCTCTCGGTTGTGGAACATGCGGTCCTTCAGCTTCACGAGCATTGCCTTTCCCACGGCCACCTTCTGGCCCTTGATGTCGTAGAATAGAGTGCACGGGGTGTCACCGGCCTACGAAGGAGACATGTGTGCGACGTCAAACATATGAAAGGCAACTGAAACGAAGACTATAGACATGTTGGTGAAAAGGGTATGATGTGTAATTACCGTGAGGGCGTCGAGCTCAGCTAGTGATGAAGGCCCGCCGAGCATGCAAGAGACGAAGGTCGGGCTGCTATGAACAGGAGCGGGACCTTTTACGGTTGCTTGAGAAGGTGCTGGTGTTGTGGTGTTTGCCGAATTGCTCCCGACAAAGCTGGGAAGGGGAAAGTCCTCCGGCCGTGCATTAGGATTGTTCTTCGACCAATCGAGAAGTGCCAGAATCAAGCTGACCACCGCACCAGTGACCGCTGCATTGACAACCCCGAGCAACTCTTCTTTGGTCTCAGCTTTGGTCTTATTGACCGCAATCGCGACCTTCTCGTCGATGGTCTACTGAGTGACGACCGACCGTCTCTTCCTTCTTTCCTCTGGCTCCTCGTGGTAGCATGTCTTCCACGAGGCGCCATCTCCGACGCCGTGCACACATCCATAGGACGGTGGTTTGTCCATCGGGACCTTTTTCAGTTTGTTCAGGGCCCGGTTGAATGGGGTGTCCCACTTGGGCCTCGCCGACGACTGTGATGACTCGTCGCTTTCGGCTGCCTTTTGGTGCTGCTCTTTCTGCAGAAGGAACGTGGATGGTTTACTAATGCGACAAAACTTGTAGTCGAATTGATTGGAAGCTAATATGATAATGTGGTAATATAACAATTACCAGAAGTCTCATGAACTCCCTGGTGTTCGGGTCCGTGTAATAGATCTTTTTGACTTTGTCCCACTTGTACCGCGCCCTGATCCAGTCATGCTCCAGCGGGTCGGTGAGCTCCGCCAAGGGGTCTGGGATTCCGTGACTTTCATGTTCGGCGTCCTCCTTGGCCCATACGTGCCTCTTCCCCTTGTAACCACGGCTTCTGAGGCGGTGGGGAGGCGTGTTCCTGGTCTGGAGCGCCTTCATTTTCTCCGACCTTGCCTTGACTTCTTCTTTACCGCAACTCTCCTTGAATTTTGCAAAGTCCTCTTCCGTTATTGATGGATTATCAGCATGAATATTGGACCACGGTTATTTCTTCGCAATCGCTTTTTTCACCCGAACTTTCCAGGAGGACAAGTCGTTGGTGAACGTCACCATCGCCTTGTCGTTTATCTTTGTCATGGGGACGTCGTCCCACGGCTCTTTATATTTGCCTTCATTCCGGCCGGTGAACAGGAACCTATTATGCAACTTCTTTAGGAGCATGTGCTCCATTTGTGGTATATGCTTCAACCTCTCGTCATTGATGTTGGCGGTTTCCTTGAGGATGCATCCAAGTTGATTGCCACAGCACGAGCGCGCTTCCTCCAGCGACGTTGGCTCTAACTTCTTGGGGTGCATCTCCGTGACCACAATTTGTTCGATGCCAAGCTCGTTTGGTCTTCGTGTCCTCTTCTTCTTCGGTGCTTTACCGGCTATGACAGCATCGTTGCCGGTCTCGGGGGTGGTGTCGGTGCCGGTGCCAGTGCCGGTGTCGGCGTCAGTGTCGGGGATGGTGCCACTGCCGCCACCATGCAACCCCATCTAGTGTTCGTCCAGGTAATCGATATAGTGATTTGCTGCCTCGATGGGGTCTGCGAGGCGAGCAGAACCCCCGACTTCGGCGTCGGTAGACATGTTTCCCATTCAAAAATTGTAAATAAAAGATATAATGAAGAGAAAAAATGGGCCTATATTTGATTGGAATGTTGATTCATTCCCCTTACGGCAAATCCTGGGTACTCCATATGTCCTAGTTTCTAGCACAAGTCATGCTGAAAATCACGTAAATTTTCGGCATGACCTTTGCTAAAAAGTGGACATATGGAGCGCCTGAAATTTTCCGGAACGGAAATGAATCAACATTCCGGCAAAACATAGGCCACTCGGATATTTTTCGACAATTGACACAAGTTCATATAACAGATTTGATGCTATCTCAAGAGAACATGGCAACATCATATGACAGATTTCCAGGACTTAGCAAATTAACCAAGTGTTCAAAACAACAACATTGCATAGGCTATATGCTCCTAAAACATTATCTAGGGTTTTATTTGTTACTGTTTTTTAGTTTTTATTTGCTACTGTTTTTTCCTAAATGATCTCCCTCTCTCTCTCTCTCTGTGTGTGTGTGTGTGCTACTGACCCTAATTAATAAGCTATTGCATTAGCTACTGCCCTAAACAAATTTACCCTAGCTAAATTTGCTCACTTGCTAAAAAATTTGGCCCTAGCTATATTTGCTACTGCCCTAATTAGCTACTTTTTTTTTATAAATTTTTGCTATTGTTTTTCATAGCTAATTTATATACCTACAAAAACTAATTAGCTACTATTTTTATAAATTTTAGCTACTATTTTTTATATCTACAAAAACCAATTTGCTACTGTTTTTTATTTACATGTATTTTATATGAAGGAAATATGCCCTAGAGGCAATAATAAAGTTGTTATTTATATTTCCTTATATCATGATCAATGTTTATTATTCATGCTAGAATTGTATTAACCGGAAACTTAGAACATGTGTGAATACATAGACAAACAGAGTGTCCCTAGTATGCCTCTACTTGACTAGCTCGTTAATCAAAGATGGTTAAGTTTCCTAGCCATAGACATGTGTTGTCATTTGATGAACGGGATCACATCATTAGAGAATCATGTGGTGGACAAGACCCTTCCGTTAGCTTAGCATAATGATCGTTTAGTTTTATTGCTATTGCTTTCTTCATGACTTATACATGTTCCTCTGACTATGAGATTTTGCAACTCCCGAATACCAGAAGAACACCTTGTGTGATATCAAACGTCACAATGTAACTTGATGATTATAAAGATACTCTACAGGTGTCTCCGAAGGTGTTTGTTGAGTTGGCATAGATCAAGATTAGGATTTGTCACTCTGTGTATCGGAGAGGTATCTCTGGGCCCTCTCGGTAATGCACATCGCGATGATAAAGGGAACAACGTATGTTGTTATGCGGTTTGACCGATAAAGATCTTCGTAGAATATGTAGGAGCCAATATGAGCATCCAAGTTCCACTATTGGTTATTGACCGGAGATGTGTCTCGGTCATGTCTACATAGTTCTCGAACCCGTAGGGTCCGCACGCTTAACGTTTGATGACGATTTGTATTATGAGTTATGTGATTTGATGACCGAAGTTTGTTCGGAGTCCCGGATGAGATCACAGACATGACTAGGAGTCTCGAAATGTTCGAGAGGTAAAGATTCATATATTGGAAGGTTATATTCGGTCATCGGAATTGTTCCGAGTGATCCGGGTATTTTTCCTGAGTACCGAGGGGTTACCGGAACCCCCCGGGGAAGTATTGGGCCTTAGTGGGCTTTAGTGGAGAAGAGGAGGCAGGCCAAGGAGAGGTGGCGCCCCCCCCCATGGAGTCCGAATTGGACTAGGGGAGGGGGCGGCGCCCCCCTTTCCCTTTCCTACTCCCTCTCTCCTACTCCGGAAAGGAAAGGGGACTCCTACTAGGACTTGGGAGTCCTAGTAGGACTCCCCACACTTGGCGCGCCCCTAGGGGGGCGGCCTCTCTCCCTCCCTCCTTTATATACGAAGGCGGCGGGGGGGGGGGGGCACCCCAAAGCACAACAGACAATCTCTTAGCCGTGTGCGGTGTCCCCCTCCACAGTTTAACACCGCAGTCATATCGTCGTAGTGCTTAGGCGAAGCCTTGCGCCGGTAACTTCATCATCACCGTCGCCACGCCATCGCGCTGACGGAACTCTCCCTCATCCTCAACTGGATCAAGATCTCGAGGGACGTCATCGTGCTGAACGTGTGCTGAGCACGGACTTGTACGTTCGGTACTTGGATCAGTTGGATCGTGAAGACGTTCGACTACATCAACCGCGTTACTAAACGCTTCCGCTTTCGGTCTACGAGGGTACGTGGACACACTCTCCCCGCTCGTTGCTATGCTTCTCCTAGATAGATCTTGCATGATCGTAGGAATTTTTTTAAATTACTACGTTCCCCAACAGTGGCATCCGAGCCAGGTCTATGCGTAGATGTTATATGCACGAGTAGAACACAAAGAGTTGTGGGCGATATTTGTCATACTGCTTACCACCAACATCTTACTTTGATTCGACGGTATTGTTGGATGAAGCCGCCCGGACCGACATTACATGACCGTGTTCATGAGACCGGTTCTACCGACTTGCTTCGCACACATGTGGCTAGCGGGTGTTAGTTTCTCCAACTTTAGTTGAATCAAGTTTGACTACGACCGGTCCTTGTTGAAGGTTAAAACAACACACTTGACAAAAAATCGTTGTGGTTTTGATGCGTAGGTAAGAACGGTTCTTGCTAGAAGCCCGTAGCAGCCACGTAAAACTTGCAACAACAAAGTAGAGGACGTCTAACTTGGTTTTGCAGGGCATGTTTTGATGTGATATGGTCAAGACGTGAGAAGATATAAATTGTTGTATGAGATGATCATGTTTTGTAACCGTTATCGGCAACTGGCAGGAGCCTTATGGTTGTCGCTTTATTGTATGAAATGCAATCGCCATGTAATTGCTTTACTTTATCACTAAGCGGTAGCGATAGTCGTAGAAGCAATAGTTGGCGAGACGACAACGATGCTACGATGGAGATCAAGGTGTCAAGCCAGTGACGATGGAGATCATGGTGGTGCTTTGGAGATGGAGATCAAAGGCACAAGATGATGATGGCCATATCATGTCACATATTTTGATTGCATGTGATGTTTATCTTTTATGCATCTTATTTTGCTTAGTACGGCGGTAGCATTATAAGATGACCCCTCACTAAATTTCAAGGTATAAGTGTTCTCCCTGAGTATGCACCGTTGCTACTGTTCGTCGTGCCGAGACACCACGTGATGATCGGGTGCGATAAGCTCTACGTTCGCATACAACGGGTGCAAGCTAGTTTTGCACTTGCAGAATACTCGGGTTAAACTTGATGAGCCTAGCATATGCAGATATGGCCTCGGAACACTGAGACCGAAAGGTCGAACGTGAATCATATAGTAGATATGATCAACATAGAAATGTTCACCATTGAAAACAACTCCATCTCACGTAATGATCGGACATGGTTTAGTTGATATGGATCACGTGATCATCTAGATGACTAGAGGGATGTCTATCTAAGTGGGAGTTCTTAAGTAATATGATTAATTGAACTTTAATTTATCATGAACTTAGTACCTGATAGTTTTTGCATGTCTATGTTGTTGTAGATCAATGGCCCGTGCTACCGTTCCTTTGAATTTTAATGCGTTCCTAGAGAAAGCTAAGTTGAAAGCTGATGGTAGCAACTACACGGATTGGGTCTGTAACTTGAGGATTATCCTCATTGCTGCACAGAAGAATTATGTCCTGGAAGCACCGCTAGGTGCAAGACCCGGTGCAGGAGCAACTCCGGACGTTATGAACGTCTGACAGAGCAAAGCTGATGACTACTTGATAGTTCAGTGTGCCATGCTTTACGGCTTAGAATCGGGACTTCAAAGATGATTTGAACGTCATGGAGCATATGAGATGTTCCAGGAGTTGAAGTTAATATTTCAAGCAAATGCCCGAATTGAGAGATATGAAGTGTCCAATAAGTTCTATAGCTGAAAGATGGAGGAGAATAGTTCTGTCAGTGAACACATACTCAGAATGTGAGGGTACCACAACCTGGGAGTTAATCTTTCGGATGATAGTGTCATTGACAGAGTTCTTCAATCACTGCCACCAAGCTATAAAAGCTTCGTGATGAACTATAATATGCAAGGGATGGACAAAACAATTCCCGAGCTCTTCGCGATGCTAAAGGCTGCGGAGGTAGAAATCAAGAAGGAGGATCAAGTGTTGATGGTTAACAAGACCACTAGTTTCAAGAAAAAGGGCAAAGAGAAGAAGGGGAACTTCAAGAAGAACGGCAAGCAAGTTGCAGCTCAAGTGAAGAAGCTCAAGTCTGGACCTAAGCCTCACACTGAGTCCTTCTACTACAAAGGGACTGGTCACTGGAAGTGGAACTGCCCCAAGTATTTGGCATATAAGAAGGATGGCAAAGTGAAAGGTATATTTGATATACATGTTATTGATCTGTACATTACTAATGCTCGTAGTAGCGCCTGGGTATTTGATACTGGTTCTGTTACTCATATTTACAACTCGAAATAGGGGCGACGGATTAAACGAAGATTGGCTAAGGACGAGGTGACGATGCGCGTGGGAAATGGTTCCAAAGTCGATGTGTTCGTCGTCGGCACGCTACCTCTACATCTACCTTCGGGATTAGATTTAGACCTGAATAATTGTTATTTGGTGCCAGCGTTGAGCATGAACATTATATCTAGATCTTGTTTAATGCGAGACGGTTATTCATTTAAATAAGAGAATAATGGTTGTTCTATTTATATGAGTAGTATCTTTTATGGTCATGCACCCTTGATGAGTGGTCTATTTTTATTGAATCTCAATTGTAGTGATACACATATTCATAATATTGAAGCCAAAAGATGCAAAGTTAATAATGATAGTGCAACTTATTTGTGGCACTACCGTTTAGGTCATATTGGTGTAAACCGCATGAAGAAACTCCATGCTGATGGGTTTTTGGAATCACTTGATTATGAATCACTTGATGCTTGCGAACCATGCATCATGGGCAAGATGACTAAGACTCCGTTCTCCAGAACAATGGAGCGAGCAACTGACTTATTAGAAATAATGCATACTGATGTACGCGGTCCGATGAGTGTTGAGGCTCGTGGTGGGTATCATTATTTTCTGACCTACACAGATGATTTAAGCAGATATGGGTATATCTACTTGATGAAACATAAGTCTGAAACATTTGAAAAGTTCAAAGAATTTAAAAGTGAAGTGGATAATCATCGTAACAAGAAAATAAAGTTTCTACGATTTGATCGTGGAGGTGAATATTTGAGTTACGAGTTTGGTCTTCATTTGAAACAATGTGGAATAGTTTCGCAACTCAAGCCACCTAGAACACCACAGTGTAATGGTGTGTTCGAATGTCGTAACCGTACTTTATTAGATATGGTTCGATCTATGATGTCTCTTACTGATTTACCACTATCGTTTTGGGGTTATGCTTTAGAGACGGCTGCATTCACGTTAAATAGGGCACCATCTAAATCCGTTGAGACGACACCATATTAACTGTGGTTTGGCAAGAAACCTAAGGTGTCGTTTCTTAAAGTTTGGGGCCGCGATGCTTATGTGAAAAAGCTTCAACCTGATAAGCTCGAACCCAAATCGGGAAAATGTGTCTTCGTAGGATACCCAAATGAGACTGTTGGGTACACCTTCTATACAAATCCGAAGGCAAGATATTCGTTGCTAAGAATGGATCCTTTCTAGAGAAGGAGTTTCTCTCGAAAGAAGTGAGTGGGAGGAAAGTAAAACTTGATGAGGTAATTGTACCTTCTACCGAATTGGAAAGTAGTACATCACAAAAATCAGTTGCAGTGATTCCTACACCAATCAGTGAGGAAGCTAATGATGATGATCATGAAACTTTAGATCAAGTTACTACTGAACCTCGTAGGTCAACTAGAGTACGATCCGCACTGGAGTGGTACGGTAGTCCTGTTCTGGAAGTCATGTTACTAGACCATGACGAACCTACGAACTATGAGGAAGTGATGATGAGCCCAGATTCCGCGAAATGGCTTGAGGCCATGAAATCTGAGATGGGATCCACATATGAGAACAAAGTATGGACTTTGGTTGACTTGCCCAATGATCGGCAAGCCACAGAGAATAAATGGATCTTCAAGAAGAAGACTAACGCTGACGGTAATGTTACTGTCTACAAAGCTCGACTTGTTGCGAAAGGTTTTTGACAAGTTCAAGGAGTTGACTATGATGAGACCTTCTCACCCGTAGCGATGCTTAAGTCTGTCCAAATCATGTTAGCAATTGCCGCATTTTATGATTATGAAATTTGGCAAATGGATGTCAAAACTGCATTCTTTAATGGATATCTTAAAGAAGAGTTGTATATGATGCAACGAGAAGGTTTTGTCGATCCTAAATGTGCTAACAAAGTGTGCAAGCTCCAGCGATCCATTTATGGACTGGTGAAAGCCTCTCGGAGTTGGAATATACGCTTGGATAGTGTGATCAAAGCATATGGTTTTATACAGGCTTTTGGAGAAGCCTGTATTTATAAGAAAGTGAGTGGGTGCTCTGTAGCATTTATGATATTATATGTAGATGGCATATTGTTGATCGGAAATGATATAGAATCTCTAGATAGCATAAAAGGATACTTGAATAAGAATTTTTCTATGAAAGACCTCGGTGAAGCTGCTAATATATTGGGCATCAAGATCTATAGAGATAGATCAAGACGCCTAATTGGACTTTCACAAAGCACATACCTTGATAAAGTTTTGAAGAAGTTCAAAATGGATCAGTCAAACAAAGGGTTCTTGCCTGTGTTACAAGGTGTGAAGTTGAGTCAGACTCAATGCTCGACCACTGCAGAAGATAGAGAGAAAATGAAAGTCATTCCCTATGCCTCAGCCATAGGTTCTATCATGTATGCAATGTTGTGTACCAGACCTGATGTGTGCCTTGCTATAAGTTCAGCAGGTAGGTACCAAAGTAATCCAGGAGTGGATCACTGGATAGTGGTCAAGAACATCCTGAAATACGTGAAAAGGACTAAGGATATGTTTCTCGTTTATGGAGGTGACAAAGAGCTCGTCGTAAATGGTTACGTCGATGCAAGCTTTGACACTGATCTGGATGACTCTAAGTCACAAACCGGATACGTATTTATGTTGAATGGTGGAGTGGTCAGTTGGTGCAGTTCCAAACAGAGCGTCGTGGTGGGATCTACGTGTGAAGTGGAGTACATAGCTGCTTCAGAAGCAGCAAATGAAGGAGTCTGGATGAAGGAGTTCATATCCGATCTAGGTGTAATACTTAGTGCATCGGGTCCAATGAAAATCTTTTGTGACAATACTGGAGCAACAGCCTTGGCGAAGGAAATCAGATTTCACAAGAGAACCAAACACATCAAGAGACGCTTCAATTCTATTCACGATCAAGTCAAGGAGGGAGACATAGAGATTTGCAAAATACATACGGATCTGAATGTTGCAGACCCGTTGACTAAGGCTCTTCCACGAGCAAAGCATGATCAGCACCAAGACTCCATGGGTGTTAGAATCATTACTATGTAATCTAGATTATTGACTATAGTGCAAGTGGGAGACTCAAGGAAATATGCCCTAGAGGCAATAATAAAGTTGTTATTTATATTTCCTTATATCATGATAAATATTTATTATTCATGCTAGATACAGTATTAACCAGAAAGTTAGTACATGTGTGAAGACATAGACAAACAGAGTGTCCCTAGTATGCCTCTACTTGACTAGCTCGTTAATCAAAGATGGCTAAGTTTCCTAGCCATAGACATGTGTTGTCATTTGATGAACGGGATCACATCATTAGAGAATGATGTGATGGACAAGACCCATCCGTTAGCTTAGCATAATGATCTTTTAATTTTATTGCTATTGCTTTCTTCATGACTTATACATGTTCCTCCGACTATGAGATTATGCAACTCCCGAATACCGGAAGAACACCTTGTGTGCTATCAAACATCACAACTTAACTGGGTGATTATAAAGATACTCTACAAGTGTCTCCAAAGGTGTTTGTTGAGTTGGCATAGATCGATATTAGGATTTGTCACTCCGTGTATCAGAGAGGTATCTCTGGGCCCTCTCGGTAATGCACATCACTATAAGCCTTGCTAGCAATGTGACTAATGAGTTAGTTGCAGGATGATGCATTACGGAACGAGTAAAGAGACTTGGCGGTAACGAGATTGAACTAGGTATGATGATACCGACGACCGAATCTCGGGCAAGTAACATACCGATGACAAAGGGAACAATGTATGTTGTTATGCGGTTTGACCGATAAAGATTTCTTCATAGAATATGTAGGAGCCAATATGATCATCCAGGTTCCACTATTGGTTATTGACCGGAGATGTGTCTCGGTCATGTCTACATAGTTCTTGAACCCGTAGGGTCCGCACGCTTAACGTTCGATGACGACTTGTATTATGAGTTATGTGATTTGATGACCGGAATTTATTCGGAGTCCCGGATGAGATCACGGACATGACGAGGAGTCTCGAAATGGCCGAGAGGTAAAGATTCATATATTGGAAGGTCATATTCGGTCATCGGTATGGTTTCGTGTGATCCGGGTATTTTTCCGGAGTACCGAGGGGTTACCGGAACCCCCGGGGAAGTATTGGGCCTTAGTGGGCTTTAGTGGAGAAGAGGAGGCAGGCCAAGGGGAGGTGGCGCCCCCCATGGAGTCCGAATTGGACTAGGGGATGGGGCGGCGCCCCCCTTGCCCTTTCCTACTCCCTCTCTCCTTCCCTCATTCCCTCTCTCCTAAAAGGGGAATCCTACTAGGACTTGGGAGTCCTAGTAGGACTCCCCACACTTGGCCTGCCCCTAGGGGGCCGGCCTTTCCCCCTCCCTCCTTTATATACGGAGGCGGGAGGCACCCCAAAGCACAACAGACAATCTCTTAGCCGTGTGCGGTGCCCCCTCCACAGTTTAACACCTCGGTCATATCGTCGTAGTGCTTAGGCAAAGCCCTGCGCCGGTAACTTCATCATCACCGTCGCCACGCCGTCGTGCTAATGAAAGTCTCCCTCGTCCTCAACTGGATCAAGAGCTCGAGGGACGTCATCGTGGTGAACGTGTGCTGGACACGGAGGTGCCGTACGTTCGGTACTTGGATCGGTTGGATCGTGAAGACGTTCGACTACATCAACCGCGTTACTAAACGCTTCCACTTTCGGTCTACGAGGGTACGTAGACACACTCTCCCCACTCGTTGCTATGCTTCTCCTAGATAGATCTTGCGTGATCGTAGGAATTTTTTTTGAATTACTACTTTCCCCAACATTATATACCCTAAACTAAATTTCCCTAAACTAAATTGCCCTAAACTAAATTGCTAAATTGCACTAAACTAAATTTGCTAAATTTACTAAACTAAATTGCCCTAAACTAAATTGCCTTAAACTAAATCGCCCTAAACTAAATTGCTAAATTGCACTAAACTAAATTTCTAAATTGCCCTAAACTAAATTGCTCTATCTCTCTGTGCTACATCTCCTAGCTAGGGTGCATACAACGAAAACTTAGCTAGGATAAATTCAAATTAGAGACAGAGAGAGGAGGGCAGGGCAGAGGAGAGGGAGAGGCTTATGGGGCGGGGGAGAGGGCGGCGGCGTCGAGGTCGAGGGCGGTGGAGAGGGCGGCGGCGTCGAGGTCGAGGGCTGCGGCGACTAGGTCGAGACCAGGCGCAGGGGCGACGGCCGGCGAGGTCGAGGACGGGCGCAGGGGCGACGACCGGCGAGGTCGAGGGCGGGCGCAGGGGGGACGGCCAGCGGCGGCGAGGTCAAGGGCGTCGACGGCGGGCGCAAGGGCGAGAGGTGGAGATAGGGGGAATGAGACTTCGTGAAATTTTGAGCCCGCGCGGCGGGGGGTTAACTGAAAATAGCGGTAGCGCTGGTTTGGAAACAAGCGCTATAGCTAACTTAGCTATAGCGCTGTTCCTAAACAAGTGCTACTGCTAATTGTTCCAATTTTTATTTTATTTTTAATTCTAAATTACTTAGCTATAGCGCTGGTCCACAGAAAAGCGCTACTGCTATTTTTCTTTTCTTTTTATTATTTTCCTTTTCTAGTTTTTAGTTTTCTTTTCTTTTATTATTTTCATTTTCTTTTTTGTTTACTTTTCTTTTTCTTTTGTATTGCTTTCTCCCTTTTGTTTTTTTCCTCCCGACGACGGCGTCTCCCTCTCCCACACTGCGCGCATATCAACGGAACCATGCATGTGGTGGTAACATATCTGTTGACCGATAACGGTTACTTAAGTGCGTACACAAGATAGATACATATATATATAAATGATGGTTTCTGATTAGCTGCGTCGACGACGTTTCACATTGAGCTTCTTCCCTTTCTTGTTCGTTGCCGAGTAACTGAGGTCCTCCTTGTGACTTTTCTGGAGCCATGGAGTACGATCTTTCTTAGGTAATGTAGTATTGATTCTTCTTTTCACGTATGCCTCATCATCATCGTCATCTTCCCTCATCGGGTTGCCGTATTGGTCGTAGTCTTCCTCGTTGGCGACTCCATCCATTCCAACGATGCACCTTTTGGATCTCCTCACGACAACACGACTGGGATTGGCCGGGTCGGATATGAAGAAGCATTGTGTCACGTGCTTAACGTGTACCCATGGCTCATTTTTGGCGATGACGTTAACGTTCACGGGAGTGCTCTTCGCGTCGGGTATAGACATGGTGGTGAAATACTTGCTTTCTCTTACAACGACCTTGGCCCATCTGACAAGGAACATCGTCACATCGTACATTCCAGCATAGTCAAGCTCCCAGATCTCTTCAACCCTTCCGTAGAATCTTTCAGTTGTGCCATTGGCGTCAGTCACGCATTCAATTGTCACCCCAGAGTTCTGGTAATCACTCTCCTTGTATTTGGCCTCCGTGTAGAACATGTACCCATTGATATCGTAGGACTGATAGGTCGCGAGCTTGAGCGCGGGGCCATGTACTATGGCGTGTAAGAGCAATCCGTCCGAACTGCCCTCTTCCGGGGGATTTTCGAGAACTTGCTCTTTGAACCAACGCAAGAAAGTGGCGTTGTGCTCCACAGTAACTTCGTCGTCCGTCTTGAGCATCCCCTTATCACGGTACTTTTTTGCGATGCTTTCTTTGTGCCGTGCCATGATACGTCTCCAGCGTATCTATAATTTTTGATTGTTCCATGCTGTTTTATTATCAATCTTGGATGTTTTATAATCATTTTATAGTCATTTTATATCATTTTTTGGTACTAACCTATTGACATAGTTGTTGGGAATCGTAGCATAATTTTAAAATTTTCCTACGCTCACCAAGATGCATCTATGGAGTCTACTAGCAACGAGGGGAAAGGAGTGCATCTACATACC
This sequence comes from Aegilops tauschii subsp. strangulata, assembly GCF_002575655.3. Taxonomy (NCBI): domain Eukaryota; kingdom Viridiplantae; phylum Streptophyta; class Magnoliopsida; order Poales; family Poaceae; genus Aegilops; species Aegilops tauschii. Next base: position 462,394,358 of record NC_053035.3, read on the forward strand.
CTTGTAGATCGCGAGCGGAAGCGTTCCAATGAACGTGGATGACGGAGTCGTACTCGCCGTGATCCAAATCACCGATGACCGAGTGCCGAACGGACGGCACCTCCGCGTTCAACACATGTACGGTGCAGCGATGTCTCCTCCTTCTTGATCCAGCAAGGGGGAAGGAGAGGTTGATGGAGATCCACCAGCACGACGGTGTGGTGGTGGATGTAGAGGGTCTCCGGCAGGGCTTCGCCGAGCTTCTGCAAGAGAGAGAGAGGTGTTGCAGGGGAGGAGGGAGGCGCCCAAGGCTGTAGCGTGCTGCCCTCCCTCCCCCCTTTATATAGGCCCCCTGGGGGGCGCCGGCCCAGGGAGATGGGATCTCCAAGGGGGGCGGCGGCCAAAGGGGGGAAGGGGTGCCTTGCCCCCCAAGGCAAGGGGGAAGCTCCCCCCTAGGGTTCCCAACCCTAGGCGCATGGGGGGAGGCCCAAGGGGGGCGCCCCAGCCCACTAAGGACTGGTTCCCTTCCACTTTCAGCCCACGGGGCCCTCCGGGATAGGTGGCCCCACCCGGTGGACCTCCGGGACCCTTCCGGTGGTCCCGGTACAATACCGGTAACCCCCGAAACTTTCCCGGTGGCCGAAACTGGACTTCCTATATATAATTCTTCACCTCCGGACCATTCCGGAACCTCTCGTGACGTCCGGGATCTCATCCGGGACTCCGAACAACTTTCGGGTTTCCGCATACATATATCTCTACAACCCTAGCGTCACCGGACCTTAAGTGTGTAGACCCTACGGGTTCGGGAGACATGCAGACATGACCGAGACGCCTCTCCGGTCAATAACCAACAGCGGGATCTGGATACCCATGTTGGCTCCCACATGATCCACGATGATCTCATCGGATGAACCACGGTGTCGAGGATTCAATCAATCCGTATGCAATTCCCTTTGTCAATCGGTATGTTACTTGCCCGAGATTCGATCGTCGGTATCCCAATACCTTGTTCAATCTCGTTACCGGCAAGTCTCTTTACTCGTACCGCAATGCATGATCCCGTGACTAACGCCTTAGTCACATTGAGCTCATTATGATGATGCATTACCGAGTGGGCCCAGAGATACCTCTCCGTCACACGTAGTGACAAATCCCAGTCTCGATCCGTGCCAAACCAACAGACACTTTCGGAGATACCCGTAGTGCACCTTTATAGTCACCCAGTTACGTTGTGACGTTTGGCACACCCAAAGCACTCCTACGGTATCCGGGAGTTGCACGATCTCATGGTCTAAGGAAAAGATACTTGACATTGGAAAAGCTCTAGCAAACGAAACTACACGATCTTTTATGCTATGCTTAGGATTGGGTCTTGTCCATCACATCATTCTCCTAATGATGTGATCCCGTTATCAATGACATCCAATGTCCATAGTCAGGAAACCATGACTATCTGTTGATCAACGAGCTAGTCAACTAGAGGCTTACTAGGGACACTTTGTGGTCTATGTATTCACACATGTATTACGATTTCCGGACAATACAATTATAGCATGAACAATAGACAATTACCATGAACAAAGAAATATAATAATAACCATTTATTATTGCCTCTAGGGCATATTTCCAATAGTCTCCCACTTGCACTAGAGTCAATAATCTAGTTACATTGTGATGAATCGAACACCCATTGCGTCCTGGTGTTGATCATGTTTTGCTCTAGGGAGAGGTTTAGTCAACGGATCTGCTACATTCAGGTCCGTATGTACTTTACAAATATCTATGTCTCCATTTTGAACACTTTCACGAATGGAGTTCAAGCGACGCTTGATATGCCTGGTCTTCCTGTGAAACCTGGGCTCCTTCGCAAGCGCAATAGCTCCAGTGTTGTCACAGAAGAGAGTCATCGGGCCCGACGCATTGGGAATCACCCCTAGGTCGGTAATGAACTCCTTCATCCAGACTGCTTCCTGCGCTGCCTCCGAGGCTGCCATGTACTCCGCTTCACATGTAGATCCCGCCGCGACGCTTTGCTTGCAACTGCACCAGCTTACTGCTCCTCCATTCAAAATATACACGTATCCGGTCTGTGACTTCGAGTCATCCAGATCTGTGTCGAAGCTAGCGTCGACGTAACCCTTTATGACGAGCTCTTCGTCACCTCCATAAACGAGAAACATATCCTTAGTCCTCTTCAGGTACTTCAGGATATTCTTGACCGCTGTCCAGTGTTCCTTGCCGGGATTACTTTGGTACCTTCCTACCAAACTTACGGCAAGGTTTACATCAGGTCTGGTACACAGCATGGCATACATAATAGACCCTATGGCCGAGGCATAGGGGATGACACTCATCTCTTCTATATCTTCTGCCGTGGTCGGGCATTGAGCCGTGCTCAATTGCACACCTTGCAATACAGGCAAGAACCCCTTCTTGGACTGATCCATACTGAACTTCTTCAATATCTTGTCAAGGTATGTACTCTGTGAAAGACCAATGAGGCGTCTTGATCTATCTCTATAGATCTTGATGCCTAATATATAAGCAGCTTCTCCAAGGTCCTTCATTGAAAAACACTTATTCAAATAGGCCTTTATACTTTCCAAGAATTCTATATCATTTCCCATCAATAGTATGTCATCCACATATAATATGAGAAATGCTATGGAGCTCCCACTCACTTTCTTGTAAACACAGGCTTCTCCATAAGTCTGTGTAAACCCAAACGCTTTGATCATCTCATCAAAGCGAATGTTCCAACTCCGAGATGCTTGCACCAGCCCATAGATTGAGCGCTGGAGCTTTCACACTTTGTTAGCATTCTTAGGATCGACAAAACCTTCCGGCTGCATCATATACAACTCTTCCTTAAGGAAGCCGTTAAGGAATGACGTTTTGACGTCCATCTGCCATATCTCATAATCATAGTATGCGGCAATTGCTAACATGATTCGGACGGACTTCAGCTTTGCTACAGGTGAGAAAGTCTCATCGTAGTCAACCCCTTGAACTTGTCGATAACCCTTAGCGACAAGTCGAGCTTTGTAGATGGTCACATTACCATCCGCGTCCGTCTTCTTCTTAAAGATCCATTTGTTTTCTATGGCTCGCCGCTCATCGGGCAAGTCAGTCAAAGTCCATACTTTGTTTTCATACATGGATTCTATCTCGGATTTCATGGCTTCTAGCCATTTGTCGGAATCCGGGCCCGCCATCGCTTCTTCATAGTTCGAAGCTTCACCGTTGTCTAACAACATGATTTCCAGGACAGGGTTGCCGTACCACTCTGGTGCGGAACGTGTCCTTGTGGACCTAGGAAGTTCAGTAACTTGATCCGAAGTTTCATGATCATCATCATTAACTTCTTCCCCAGTCGGTGTAGGCACCACATGAACATTTTCCCGCGCTGCGCTACTTTCCGGTTCGGAAGGGGTGACTATCACCTCATCAAGTTCCACTTTCCTCCCACTCAATTCTTTCGAGAGAAACTCCTTCTCCAGAAAGGACCCGTTCTTGGCAACGAAGATCTTGCCTTCTGATCTGAGGTAGAAGATATACCCAATAGTTTCCTTAGGGTATCCTATGAAGACGCATTTCTCCGACTTGGGTTCGAGCTTTTCAGGTTGAAGTTTCTTGACATAAGCATCGCATCCCCAAACTTTTAGAAACGACAGCTTAGGTTTCTTCCCAAACCATAATTCATACGGTGTCGTCTCAACGTATTTCGACAGAGCCCTATTTAAAGTGAATGCGGCAGTCTCTAAAGCATAGCCCCAAAATGAGAGCGGTAAATCGGTAAGAGACATCATAGATCGCACCGACGTTCGGACACACCATTTCTCTGAGGTGTTCCAGGCGGCGTGAGTTGTGAAACTATTCCACATTTCCTTAAGTGTGCACCAAACTCGTGACTTAAATATTCTCCACCACGATCTGATCGTAGGAATTTTATTCTCCTGTCACGTTGATTCTCAACCTCACTCTAAAATTCCTTGAACTTTTCAAAGGTTTCAGACTTGTGTTTCATCAGGTAGACATACCCATATCTACTTAAATCATCAGTGAGAGTGAGAACATAACGATATCCTCCGCGAGCCTCAACACTCATTGGACCACACACATCAGTATGTATGATTTCCAATAAGTTGGTTGCTCGCTCCATTGTTCCGGAGAACGGAGTCTTGGTCATCTTACCCATGAGGCATGGTTTGCACGTGTCAAATGATTCGTAATCAAGAGACTCCAAAAGTCCATCTGCATGGAGCTTCTTCATGCGCTTGACACCAATGTGACCAAGGCGGCAGTGCCACAAGTATGTGGGACTATCGTTATCAACTTTACATCTTTTGGTATTCACACTATGAACATGTGTAACATCACGTTCGAGATTCATGAAAAATAAACCATTGACCAGCGGGGCATGACCATAAAACATATCTCTCAAATAAATAGAACAAACATTATTCTCGGATTTAAATGAGTAGCCATCTCGAATTAAACGAGATCCAGATACAATGTTCATGCTCAAAGCTGGCACTAAATAACAATTATTGAGGTTTAAAACTAATCCCGTGGGTAGATGCAGAGGTAGTGTGCCGACGGCGATCACATCGACCTTGGAACCATTCCCGACACGCATCGTCACCTCGTCCTTTGCCAGTCTCCGTTTATTCCGTAGTTCCTGCTTTGAGTTACAAGTATGAGCAACCGCACCGGTATCAAATACCCAGGAGCTACTACGAGTACTGGTAAGGTACACATCAATTACTTGTATATCACATATACCTTGGGTGTTGTCGGCCTTCTTCTTGTCCGCTAAATATTTGGGGCAGTTCCGCTTCCAGTGACCACTTCCCTTGCAATAAAAGCACTCAGTCCCGGGCTTGGGTCCATTCTTTGACTTCTTCCCAGTAACTGGTTTACCGGGCGCGGCAACTCCCTTGCCGTCCTTCTTGAAGTTCTTCTTACCCTTGCCCTTCTTGAACTTGGTGGTTTTATTCACCATCAACACTTGATGTTCTTTTCTGATCTCCCCTTCCACTGATTTCAGCATTGAATATACCTCGGGAATGGTCTTTTCCATCCCCTGCATATTGTAGTTCATCACAAAGCTCTTGTAGCTTGGTGGAAGCGACTGGAGGATTCTGTCAATGACCGCGTCATCCGGGAGATTAACTCCCAGCTGAGACAAGCGGTTGTGCAACCCAGACATTCTGAGTATGTGCTCACTAACAGAACTGTTCTCCTCCATTTTACAGCTGAAGAACTTGTCGGAGACATCATATCTCTCGACCCGGGCATGAGCTTGAAAAACCAGTTTCAGCTCCTCGAACATCTCATATGCTCCATGTTTCTCAAAACGCTTTTGGAGACCCGGTTCTAAGCTGTAAAGCATGCCGCACTGAACGAGGGAGTAATCATCAGCACGTGATTGCCAAGCGTTCATAACGTCTTGGTTCTGTGGGATTGGTGCATCACCTAGCGGTGCTTCTAAGACATAATCTTTCTTGGCTACTATAAGGATGAGCCTCAGGTTCCGGACCCAGTCCGTATAGTTGCAGCCATCATCTTTCAGCTTGGTTTTCTCTAGGAACGCGTTGAAATTGAGGACAACGTTGGCCATTTGATCTACAAGACATAGTGTAAAGATTTTAGACTAAGTTCATGATAATTGAGTTCATCTAATCAAATTATTTAATGAACTCCCACTCAGATAGACATCCCTCTAGTCATCTAAGTGAAACATGATCCGAGTTTAACTAGGCCGTGTCCGATCATCACGTGAGACGGACTAGGCAAGATCGGTGAACATCTTCATGTTGATCGTATCTCCTATACGACTCATGCTCGACCTTTCGGTCCTCCGTGTTCCGAGGCCATGTCTGTACATGCTAGGCTCGTCAAGTCAACCTAAGTGTATTGCGTGTGTTCGGAGGCCATGTCTGTACATGCTAGGCTCGTCAACACCCGTTGTATTCGAACGTTAGAATCTATCACACCCGATCATCACGTGGTGCTTCGAAACAACGAACCTTCGCAACGGTGCACAGTTAGGGTGAACACTTTCTTGAAATTATTATAAGGGATCATCCTACTTGCTACCGTCGTTCTAAGCAAATAAGATGCAAAAACATGATAAACATCACATGCAATCAAATAGTGACATGATATGGCCAATATCATCATGCTCCTTTGATCTCCATCTTCGGGGCACCATGATCATCTTCGTCACCGGCATGACACCATGATCTCCATCATCATGATCTCCATCATTGTGTCTTCATGAAGTCGTCACGCCAACGATTACTTCTACTTTTATGGCTAACGCGTTTAGCAACAAAGTAAAGTAATTTACATGGCGTTATTCAATGACACGCAGGTCATGCAAAATAATAAAGACAACTCCTATGGCTCCTGCCGGTTGTCATACTCATCGACATGCAAGTCGTGATTCCTATTACAAGAATATGATCAATCTCATACATCACATATATCATTCATCACATCTTATGGCCATATCACATCACATAGCAGTTGCTGCAAAAACAAGTTAGACGTCCTCTAATTGTTGTTGCAAGTTTTTACGTGGTTTGTAGGTTTCTAGCAAGAACGTTTCTTACCTACGTATGACCACAACGTGATTTGCCAATTTCTATTTACCCTTCATAAGGACCCTTTTCATCGAATCCGTTCTGAGTAAAGTAGGAGAGACAGACACCCGCTAGCCACCTTATGCATCTAGTGCATGTCAGTCGGTGGAACCTGTCTCACGTAAGTGTACGTGTAAGGTTGGTCCGGGCCGCTTCATCCTACAATACCGCCGAAACAAGAAAAGACTAGTAGCGGCAAGAAGAATTGGCAAACTCAACGCCCACAACTGCTTTGTGTTCTACTCGTGCATAGTAACTACGCATAGGCCTGGCTCATGATGCCACCGTTGGGAATCGTAGCATAATTTTAAAATTTTCCTACGCTCACCAAGATGCATCTATGGAGTCTATTAGCAACAAGGGGAAAGGAGTGCATCTACATACCCTTGTAGATCGCGAGCGGAAGCGTTCCAATGAACGTGGATGACGGAGTCGTACTCGCCGTGATCCAAATCACCGATGACCGAGTGCCGAACGGACGGCACCTCCGCGTTCAACACACGTACGGTGCAGCGACGTCTCCTCCTTCTTGATCCAGAAAGAGGGAAGGAGAGGTTGATGGAGATCCAACAGCACGACGGCGTGGTGGTGGATGTAGCGGGTCTCCGGCAGGGCTTCGCCGAGCTTCTGCGAGAGAGAGAGGTGTTGCAGGGGAGGAGGGAGGCGCCCAAGGCTGTAGCGTGCTGCCCTCCCTCCCCCACCTTTACATAGGCCCCCTGGGGGGGCGCCGGCCCAGGGAGATGGGATCTCCAAGGGGGGGCGGCGGCCAAAGGGGGGAAGGGGTGCCTTGCCCCCCAAGGCAAGGGGGAAGCTCCCCCCCTAGGGTTCCCACCCCTAGGCGCATGGGGGGAGGCCCAAGGGGGGCGCCCCAGCCACTAAGGGCTGGTTCCCTTCCACTTTCAGCCCACGGGGCCCTCCGGGATAGGTGGCCCCACCCGGTGGACCTCCGGGACCCTTCCGGTGGTCCCGGTACAATACCGGTAACCCCCGAAACTTTCCCGGTGGCCGAAACTGGACTTCCTATATATAATTCTTCACCTCTGGACCATTCCGGAACCTCTCGTGACGTCCGGGATCTCATCCGAGACTCCGAACAACTTTCGGGTTTCCGCATACATATATCTCTACAACCCTAGCATCACCGGACCTTAAGTGTGTAGACCCTACGGGTTCGGGAGACATGCAGACATGACCGAGACGCCTCTCCGGTTAATAACCAACAGCGGGATCTGGATACCCATGTTGGCTCCCACATGCTCCACGATGATCTCATCGGATGAACCACGGTGTCGAGGATTCAATCAATCCGTATGCAATTCCCTTTGTCAATCGGTATGTTACTTGCCCGAGATTCGATCGTCGGTATCCCAATACCTTGTTCAATCTCGTTACCGGCAAGTCTCTTTACTCGTACCGCAATGCATGATCCCGTGACTAACGCCTTAGTCACATTGAGCTCATTATGATGATGCATTACTGAGTGGGCCCAGAGATACCTCTCCGTCACACGGAGTGACAAATCCCAGTCTCGATCCGTGCCAACCCAACAGACACTTTCGGAGATACCCGTAGTGCACCTTTATAGTCACCCAGTTACGTTGTGACGTTTGGCACACCCAAAGCACTCCTACGGTATCCGGGAGTTGCACGATCTCATGGTCTAAGGAAAAGATACATGACATTGGAAAAGCTCTAGCAAACGAAACTACACGATCTTTTATGCTATGCTTAGGATTGGGTCTTGTCCATCACATCATTCTCCTAATGATGTGATGCCGTTATCAATGACATCCAATGTCCATTGTCAGGAAACCATGACTATCTGTTGATCAACGAGCTAGTCAACTAGAGGCTTACTAGGGACACTTTGTGGTCTATGTATTCACACATGTATTACGATTTTCGGACAATACAATTATAGCATGAACAATAGACAATTACCATGAACAAAGAAATATAATAATAACCATTTATTATTGCCTCTAGGGGATATTTCCAACAATAGTGCCACGTGCCAGTTGCTGTTTTTTCCATGTTTTTTACATCACAGGAAATCAATATCAAATGGAGTCCAAATGCCACGAAACTCCACGATGATTTTTATGGGCCAGAAGGAAGGCAATGGGCCCTGGTTGCACGTCGGGGGTGCCCCGAGGGGGGCACAACCCACGAGGGCGCGCCAGGAGGCCCAGGTGCGCCCTGGTGGGTTGTGCCCACCTCGGGTCCCCCTGGACCGCCTCTTTGCTCTATGAATACCCGAAAAATACCAGAACCCTAAAGGCGTCGACGAAATATTCATCTAGCCGCCGCAGAGTCCAGAACCACCAGATCCAATCTAGACACCATCACGGACGGGTTCACCACTTCCATTGGTGCCTCTCCGATGATGCGTGAGTAGTTCTTTGTAGACCTTCGGATCCGTAATTAGTAGCTAGATGGCTTTCCCTCTCTCGCTGAATTCTCAATACAATGGTCTCTTGGAGATCTATATGATGTAACTCTTTTGCGGTGCGTTTGTTGGGATCTGATGAACTTCGAGTTTATGATGAGTTATATCTTTTTATATCCATGAAAGTTATTTGAGTTTATTTGATCTCTTATATGCATGATCTCTTATAGCCTTGTATTTCTTCTCCGATATTTGGGTTTTGTTTGGCCAACTTGATCTATTTATCTTGCAATGGGAAGAGGTGCCCGGTAGTGGGTTCGATCTTATGGTGCTTAATCCCAGTGACAGAAAGGAAACCGACACGTATGTATCGTTGATAATAAGGATAAAAAGATGAGATCTATATCTACCGCCATATAGATAAACGGATCTTGTCTACATCATGTCATCGTTCTTATTGCATTACTCCGTTTTTCCATGAACTTAATACACTTGATGCATGCTGGATAGCGGTCGATGTGTGGAGTAATAGTAGTAGATGCAGGCAGGAGTCGGTCTACTAATCTTGGACGTGATGCCTATGTAATGATCATTGCCTGGATATCGTCATAATTATTCGAAGTTCTATCAATTGCCCAACAGTAATTTGTTTACCCACCATTTGCTATTTTTCTCTAGAGAAGCCACTAGTGAAACCTACGGCCCCTGGGTCTTCTTTCTCATATATTTGCCTTGCGATCTACTTTTCCTTTGCATTTTTATTCAGATCTATTAAACCAAAAATACAAAAATACCTTGCTGCGTTTTATCTTTATTTATTTTATTCGGCATTCGATCTATCAATCTACTACAATTTACCTCATGTCCGTTTGCCTATCTTGAGGCTCCGTACCCCGGAAGGGATTGATAACCCCTTTAACACGCCGGGTTGCGAGGTGTTGTTGTTTGTGTGTAGGTGCTTCTTACGTTGTGTTGCTTGGTTCTCCTACTGGTTCGATACCTTGGTTTCATAACTGAGGGAAATACCTACCGTCGCTGTGCTACATCATCCCTCCCTCTCCAGGGAAATACCGACGTAGTTCCAGCTACCATCATGCCACATAATCATCTACCACATCAAGGTGTTGTAACACTACTAAGTTAGCCCTGTCAAAGTCCTTCCGTCGATCCGAGTAGTCCACGTGCAATTCCCTCCAGCCGTTGGTGTGACCAGCTCCTTCGAGCTTCCCATCGTGCTTCTTGACGGGCAAACCAACAACTGGGTCTCTGACGCCTATATAATTCTCTCAAAAGGAGATGCACTCATGCGTCAGATACCCCAGGACGATGCTCCCATCGGGACGGGACATGTTATGAACGAATCCTTTCATGACCCCATTCATCCTCTCGAACGACATCATACTGTGAAGGAATGTCGGCCCGAGGTCGATGATGTCGTCCACGATGTGGACACACAAATGCACCATGACGTCAAAGAATGCGGGCGGGAAGTACATCTCAAGCTCACATAGTATGACAATGATCTCTTCATGTAGCCTTCAGAGCTGCTTCACACTTATGGACTTTCGAGAGATAATGTCGAAGAAGTTGCAGAGACCAGTAAGCGTGTCTCGGACGTGCTTCTCCATTATCCCTCTAATGGCAACCGGAAGTATCTGCGTCATCATCACATGACAGTCATGAGACTTCATCCCGCTGAACCTTTTCTTCTTGGGGCCTAGAAATCTGCTTATCTTCCCACAGTAACTGGAACTGACTTTGATTCCCATAAGGCACTTGATGAATTGATCGATCTCCTTCGCACTTAAGGTGACGCAAGAAGGAGGCAATAATTCTCCTCCTTCTTGTTGACTTTTCTGCCCCTTTCCCCCTCCTCCGTGTCCGTGTCCGTGTCCGTCTCCTCCGTTGACTTTTCACGGTGGAGATCTTTCCTGATCTTCAAATCTTCCAAGTCTTTCCTTGCCTTCGGCCCATCCTTGGTCTTCTGTGGCATGTTTATCAGTGTGCCAAGCAAGCTCTCGAGGACATTCTTCATGATATGCATTTGATCAAGGCAATGAGGTGTGTCGTGATTGGGCCAGTACTCCAAGTCCCAGAAAATGCACCTCGTTTACCATACCTTCAGCAGCGGCTCCGGCGCCTTTTTCATCTTTCCCGGCGCGGGGCACTGTTCCCAGTTTTTCAACAGCTCGTTGATTTCGGCGCCGCTCCTCTTACGTGGAGGTCCTCGATGCTCAGCCAACCCATTGAATAGATCTCCACGCTTTCTCCACGGGCCATCCTTCTCGAGCCATCTACGATGCCCCATGTACAAGATTTTTCCGGACCCGCCATCTTTCGTTGACGTAAGCTGCTGAGACGTTGTATCATCCATGCACCTCGTGCATCCGCAGTATCCATGGCACACTTGGCCCGAGCTGTACCCATAACCGAGATAGTCGTGCACCGTCGTCATAACCGTGACTCTCATATAGAAATACTCTCCTTTGCTGGCGTCCCATGTCCATGCCGGTGTTTTCCATAACGTGTCTAGCTCCTCTTGCAGAAGCCCCATATACAGGTTAATATTATTTCCCGGTTGTTTCGGCCCTTGAATCAGCATACTCATGTGTATATACTTTGTCTTCATGCACTTCCATGGGGGGAGGTTGTACATCCATACAAAGACGGGCCATGTGCTGTGGTTGGTGTTCTGGTTTCCAAACGGGTTCATGCCATCGGTACTCGCACCAAGCACAATGTTCCTTGAATCTTCTGCAGCAAATCCATATACGACATTGAATGCTCTCCACTGGCTACCATCTATGAGGTGTCTCAGCTTCGGATCATCTCCATCGCCAGGCTTCTTCCTCTCCGCGTGCCAGCACATGAGCTTTGCTTCCTTAGGATCTATGAAATACCGCTGCAGACGGGGAGTGATCGGAAAGTACCATACAACTTTCTGAGGAGCTTTCTTTCCTGCTTCTTGTATCGAGAAGCATTGCACACTGGACAGCTGGTTTGTTCCGCGTGCTTCCCCTGATAAATGATGCAATCGTTGATGCATGCATGGTACCTAATGTGCGGAAAATCAAAAGAGCAAACGATTTTCTTGGCCTCCTCGACACTAGTAGGACACAGGTTCCCCTCGGGAAGAACCTTATTATGTAGATACTTCAAATGCTCATCAAGGCTTTTGTCTGTCCATTTGTTTTTGGCCTTCGTCTTTAGAAGTTCAAGCGTGAAACTCAAGCGGGTCACCTCAGGATCGCAACCATCATACAATGGAGTCTTCGAGTCTACTAAAAGTTGCGCCAGCTTGGCCTCCTCTCTAGAAGCAGCTCTCTCGGTAGTCGTACTCTTGCGAAGGAGGTCTCGAACATGAGGGTCCTGCACGACTGCACTTAGTAGCGTTGAAGATTGCGGCATGACTGCTGCCTCTTCTCCGCCATGTCCACACTCTTCTTCGCCGTGTCCGGAATCTTCTTCGCCGCCATCATTTCCGGACTCTTCCCCGCCACCATGTCCGGCGCCATCATCTTCGTGTCGACCGGTCATCTCTTCGTATAGCCCCATGTCGTTATTCCCTGCCATGTGGGCGTCCTTCTCATCATCTTCTTCTTCACTTATCCACCGAGTATAGCCATCCATGAAACCATTCATCAGCAGGTGCGCCTTCAAAGTGACATGATCAAAAGGGTCCAAAAGGACTCCTTCCTTGCATCTTGCACACGAACATCTAATCCTAGTCCGATTATTTGCATACATGTCAATCACCGCAGATTGCATGTACCGCTCCACGTTCCATCCACACACCTTCATGACCGACTGCACGGTATAACAAGCAAAAGGGTTATAAAATAAATGCATGCAAGCTTCAAAGTCATAAAATTTTGGCATGACCTTGCCTAAAAATAGGACATATTGAGTTTGCTCGAAATTCACCAAAACGGAAATAAATTGACATTTCGGCAAAACATAAGCAACTCGAGGGCATGTCACTCGCACAAATCTCTCCATATATCCCAAACACACATATTCTCATTCACACACATATTCCCATTCTTGAAATGAACAACTTTTTACTCACCTATATATCTCCGAGAGAGACCGATCGAGAGAGCATGCGGTTAGATGATGAGGGCCTTTCGCTACCTATACGGATCGAAAGTGTGTATGGCTAAATAGCTAACTAGATCTAGTTGTTGGGGAGGTGAGGTGAATCTAGCTAGCTAACTAAGGGAGAGGGAGTTATGGCGGAGGGGGGAATTAATGGGGAGAGAAGAGAGGTAGGATAAAGAGAGAGATGTGAGAGAGGCCATTTATGGAGGAGAATTATGATGGAGGGGGACATTAATGAGGAGAGAAGAGAGGTAGGAGGACGAGAGAAGAAGAGCAACAATGGTGGAGAGTGTGGAGAGGGGAAAGGAGGGGAGAGAGGGCAAAGTGGGGGAGAGGAGGGGGAGGGGTGAAAAGGTGGCACCAGCCGCAACTAGCTATAGCGCTGCTTACCAAAAAGCGCTGCTGCTACGGGACTTAGTAGTAGCGCTTTCCAGGAAAAGCGCTACTACTAAGTGGGGCCCATTAGCGGTAGCAACGCAGTAAAATAAAGCGTTGGATTCTGTACATCGCTACTACTCCAGCTACCGTCGGTGGCCTCGTCTGGTCCCACATAGTAGTAGCGTGTTTTTGTTTTCCAGCGCTACTGCTATAGATTTACTAGTAGCGCCTCCCAGAAACAGCGCTACTGCTAACTAGCAGCAGCGGTTACTATTTTACAGTGCTGCTACTAAGCTACTGTGTATATGCATTTTCCTAGTAGTGCCTGCTCGAGAAGACGAGACGGTGGCGGCTTATTGAAGATGGAATAAGGTTCTCCCCGTCTAGCCCCTGTCCCAATGGTGTGTCTAGCATCGTCGGAGGGTGTGTGAAGGTGTTTCTCCAGTGGATCTCGCGGGATTTGGTTAGTGGTTGTCTTTGGTGGATCTGCTCGGATCCGGTCTTTGTTCGTCTTTGTTCATGTGTCTTTAGGTTGGATCCTTCCGATTTAAAATTCTCTTCATCGGCGGCGGTTGCTGTTCTAGGGCGCTGGTCCTATGGGACCTTAGCACGATGACTTTCTGACTGTCTACTACAACAAGTTGTGCCCGGCTCCGGCAAGGGAGGGGCAATGACCGCGGCGCGCCTTCGGCTCGCCTCAATGCTTGTAGTCGTCGCTAGGTGGTCTATGAATCTGGATGTAATTTTTATTAACTCTGGTGTTCGTTGTACTGCCATGATTGAAGATGAATATATCGACAGTTTATCGCAAAAAAAAAAACCTGGGCGGGCCAAATTGAAGGAAAGTCCAAGTAGTTGACTCTGATGCACCATTTGCTCTCATATGCTAGTGTATTTTCACTAAACCTGGGCGGGTCATAGCACAGTTTTGCTTGGCTGTAGCTCAGTGTCTTGAACGCTGACTCGTAAATTTTCTCCCGCATCCGTCCGCGAACAGGGGAACCAGTCCGCGGACACGCATGCAGGAGGACGCCATCCAACCGTGGCCGCATAGATTTGACAACAAGTCGAACCAACCGGACAAAATTCATGCAAACACAGCCGGATTTCATATAAACAGATGGATTTCAACAAACATGACGGATTTTATTACATTTAAATCAACTAAGCGGTGCTAGTCCGGCTCTGAAAGTATAATTAATACCTAATCTAAATAGTCACCGGCAGATCTCTTTGTCTTTCTCATGTCTGGCATCCCGATCACTGGACTGCCGGGAGCCCCGGAGGTATATGCTTCAACACAAAGGACGGCCGGTTTCCCCACTGCTCATCGGAGTGGAACCCTCGGTTGATGCTTCAGCCGGAGGGGAAGGGGGCGCATCCTCTTCCGTGGAGCCCATGCGGGGTCGACGATGGTCCGGGCTAAAGAAGAACCGGGCAAGACACTGGCTGTGTACGCCGGCGTCGCCTCGGCGGTGGTCTTCATGGGATACAAGTGGCGGCGCCCTCCCGTGTTCTACTTCTCCTCGATGATGGAGACGGACACAGACGCGCTGGCCACCGACTTGTCGATCTCCACGCATCCGGCTGTTGTCTCTGCCTGCATGGCGCACCTACACGCGCGTCAACGGCGGATGGCACCGTCGCAGATACGTGAGGCGCGGGATGATGCGGCATCGTTGATGGCAGCGAGGATGCCCATGCCGCTGTGCAGGCATGGAGCGACTCGCCACTCTTCCTCGAGCTGGCCTGGAGCGGCGAGTTGCTGAACCACGCGCCGGCTTGGGGCGGCAACTGGCTCCGTCGGGCTAGGCGAGGGAGGTGGAGCAGGGAGCTTCCTCGCTCGTATCTGGCGGGTTCGGCGGGCCACCCAGCCGGCTTTTATGCCAGAGAACCGATCTTCCTGCTCGTAGGATGTCATCGAAAGAGTGAAGAAAATGATGAAAGCAGGAGACGGGGAGCGGCAAAGTGGTGCGATTCTTGCCGGCTTCTGGCCTAGTTTAAACAGAGGACGGACGGGAGGAGCTTGGCCGGCGTAGCGTTTAATGCTTGCCCAGTCCTAAACGGATGTGTGTTCGGAGTAGGTTTCTCGGCTTCCACGCGGTTTAATGGAGGCGTTTGAATGCGGCGATGAGACGTGTTCAGCCGAGCGTGCAACGGGCGGCGCCCTCGGCCGACGTGCCGCTTGAATTGCAGAGGCAGTGAGAGGTTGCGTCCGTCCTGAGCCGCCTTCAATATGGAGTGGCGCACTCTACATCGGCATGAATACATACAGATGGCGCCGGGCTGGAAGCACAGGTGGGAGAGGGAAAGGTTTTTGGTGAGTCAGGGTGATCAGAAGCAAGTGTGACATCGGTCTGGACTCCCGTAAATATTCCCCACTTTTGTCTTCGATTTGCGCGAGAAACACGTCCTGACTACGCCGCGGACCATATAAGACCGTGTTAAATGACTTTAACGGTCAGAATAGTGCGATTCTGACGGATGCGAAAGGTTTAAGGGTCCGCGTTGCAATGCCCTAAGCTCGATGCTGCATTACGGTACTGGTGCTATCCATCGATGGATCGTTTTCCTGTTTGCTTCGTGGTGGCAGCTACAATGGCGTCTCGGGGGAGAGTAATTAACGTGTTGTCCGGCAGGCCGGCCCTACCGACGACCTCACAATCATGATCGACACTCTATTTGTGGGCAAATTTTAACATGGTCCCTCTTACCTCCTCTTTTTACATGTGAGATAAGAAGGCAAGGGTTAACCAAGCCACTTATTAATGAGATCACGGCTAAGATCTATTTTATACTCTTATCTCTCATGTGAAAAGAGGGGGTAAGAGACCATGCTAAAACTGCTTTTGTGTGTGAGCGAGGACAAAACCTACGGTAAGAAGGAGCTTTGCCTGTACATAGATAATGTACACAATGATACAAGATTTGCTAGCTTGGAAACTATCAATGATCTGGCTAAACTGATGGTATCTACGAAGAAGCATTTTTTTTATCCTCTTGTCTATCGACTTTTGGAATTAGTACTGACTCTTCCTGTTGGCACTGCAACCGTTGAGAGATGCTTCTCTGCAATGAAGCTTGTGAAGAATGCTTTACGTAACAAGATGGGTGATGATTATTTGAGCAATAGCCTTATTTGCTTTGTAGAAAAGAAAATGTTAGATAATATTACTAATGAGGTGATAGTTAAACGCTTTCATGCGAAAAACCGACGTGGGATGAAACGGAAGGAGGTAATGTTCTCAAGCTTATTTTATCTATTTATCAGTATTTACATTCTCTCAATATTTAAAGATGTTTCTTTTTCATGCAGCTTGAAGCTTAGAAATTTGGGGCGTATGAATAAAAAGGAACGACATATTGATTTCTCAAGTTTTTGTGCCTTAAGTGGTTAGTTTACATTTACTTTGGGAATGAACTTTTCATAAGTATATTCATGAAATGTATGACTTTGCTTCTTACACACTATATATGTGCTTGTGTGGTTGGGGTTTTAAGTGATCTAGCCATTAGCTCGTATATAGTTCTCTGGAAAAAAAATTTATACTACATCTTTGCCCCCTCTCGCATTTCATCCTGGCTCCGCCCCTGTATACTCGTACGTATCGGTGGAATGGCAAAGTTAAGGTGACGGGCGGAATTCGTCGATGTGATGATCGATCGGTTGACCGGAGAAGAAAGGAAGGAAGGAGGAATATGAATGGCAAAGATACGGTTCAGAAAATCTGCGGCGTCCACAACAGTGTCCGTAAACGTGTTCAATCAACTCCGGCCTCAGTTTGCAGGCTAGTCGTCCATCAACCGTCGATGGTAGGTACTACAGCTCAATTCATTTCGACCTTATGAGCAGGGCCGGGCCCATAGTTGTGCTAAGTGTGCGGGCCGCACAGGACCCATAAATTTGGGGGGCCCCAATTTTTTACAGGCCTAGTATGTATATTTTTCAAGAAAAAATGTAGTACCGCTGGGCCGCTGGGCCGCTGGGCCTGTGGGCGCGGGCATCCTCGACGCGTGCTAGCCGCCAGGCCGTTGCCTCCCCTCGATCCCATTCCCACGCGCATTTGATCGCTGCTCGTTTTTTTCTCGTCGGTTGTCCAGCAACCAGCGCACCTGATCCCACGCGCACATGATTTACTCACACCCCACCTCATATAATAGAAAAGGGGATCGCCGGGAGTCTCGGGATGGGAATTAGATGAGATCGATCGCAAAATAGTCAGCGTTATAGCGAGCCGTGATCCCATCGCCGTCGGCCATCGCTGCTCGGCTTCGGCTACTGCCCGCCACCTAGTGCAGGAGGATTGATCGGCGACTCGGCGATGATTCTCAGGCGGTTCCTCGATCGAAAACGGGATCGTCCGATCGATCGGCGACCACAACAGTTTCATCCTTCAGGTGCTCTCACCGTCTCATGGCTTCCATCTTCAAAACAGGTAGCCTGCCGTTGGCGAGTCACTCCTTTTTAATTAACTTCAGTTCCTACTTCTAATTAACTAATTTGCTAATTAACTTTGGACATGGATCGTTAGAGGTCGGTTCCTGCCTTCTCGGTTAAATATCTCAGTATAGCAGTTTAACCGGATAGAACAGGAGACTAGGTGAGTTAGACGGTTCATGTGATGAACAAACATTGACGCATAATCTTCAATTAATATATGCTGCCTATCACTTCAATTTTTTATATACGCAATTATTATGTAAGTCATTATATTATATACATTATAAATTATAAATATTTTGCAACCAAGAGTTGAATAGACAAGATTTCTTTTATACCCACTTATTATGTAAGACATTATATTATATACATTATAATTTTGTGTGTGATATATATACACACACACATTATAATTGCTCGTTACTTTATTTTTTTAGTGAGATAGGGCTTATTTTTTAGTTTGGCACAGGGCCCCAGATTTTGCTGGCCCGGCCCTGCTTATGTCGCCGGCGAGGGCCGAGGGTAGTGCAAAGCACAAAGCACCTGATCCTTGTACTTGAAGGGAAAAGGATGTTTCTGTATACAGAGATGGTGTTACACGAGAGCCCTAGACAGTCGAAATAAAAAAAGGACTGGTAAAGGCATGCTCCATTTGATGAGTTGCCCGTACGGCCACCATATGCAACGCCGTTTGCGTCAGATGTGGTCGGTTCTACAATCATCTGGTTCTCGGCTCTGTCCACGCTCAGTAGTACGAGTACAAAAAAAGAGTCCAAATTAAGACCGTCCGGCCGGCCACAAAGACCATTTTTGAAGCCTTCCGGTAGCAGCACTATTGTTACCTAGCTCGCACATGTTCTGCATTTTTGTTACGGTGGTCGTACGGCATTCATGCATATGAGGCTTATGTTGACCAGCTTCATCGGTGCAATCAAATCCCTGACGAAAGACATACATGCATGCATCTTAAGTTTCATCACGAGCTGCATGCTCTCTTGCGTTGCCCGCGGGCCATGCGGGCGCCCGGCCGTTCGTGCCCGACGGACGGCTGGCCGGAGCTCGGTCGATCATCGACGCGCGTACGTACGTACGTACGTACGTACGCACGTACGTACCGGCCAGTCGATCGCCTCACTTCGAGCGTGGTGCAAGCAATGTTAGGTTAGCTCCAACGGATTTGCAAGCCTCTGTACCATAATATATATAAGAAGTTTTTATAGTTCAAATTACGGACTACGGAGGGAGTAGCTGCCAACTGTTGTTGTACTCTGCTGCATGGCTGGTGGCCGGCAGATCGATCCTAGTTTACGCCGTCTACGTACGAATGGGAAGTCCACCCCTTGCATGTGACCCTGATGATCGGTTGGTCTGAGTACCATCACGAGTTTTGCTATGTTGCTTGTGAGTCATCAGCTGTGTGCAACTATAGTACCTCTCACTAATCTTACGGGTTGAGCTGCCTTCTTATAGGTTAGGATAAGGAGGATTAGTGGCAGCTTAGTGAAGACATTAGTACGCAAGGTGAGTACGGAATTTTCGGTATCCTCACAGGGAGGGCGTCCGTACGTGTATCAGTGTACGTTCATGCCCGATGATTCATTTCTGGAAGGAAAAAGGCATTGTTCTTTCATAAACTGGACAAGAAATATTGTTTTCAGTCTTGCTAAGTCTCAGTCGACTGAAGTTTGATTATGTCTCAGTCGGCGCTATATTCATAAAATCTTACATTGAGATGTATGCAAAATTTTCTTTTTTGGTTTTTCTTTTTCTTTCTAAAATGGTATATTACTTGATTGAGACGTGATTAAATCACAGTCGGTTGAGACCTATACACACCTTAATGTTTTATTATGACTTTGTGGACCCTGTTTTAGACCAAAGTGGTTTGGCCATGCAGTTGTCGTGTCGCATGCGTAACCCATCCATGCATGCGTGCATGCAGATCCTTAATTTGCAGCATCCTTTGGCAGAGTTGGAAGCTACTTCATCCATGGGCCATGGCCATGGTAGGCACTAGGCAGTCTCTCCTTTTCCTATACGGCGCTAGAGCAAGAGCACGGTGCTGCCATTTTCAAACCAAGCAAAAAGGCAGCAGCTAGCTGAGGAGTTTCGTGTAGCAAACCATATCTTCTCCGGATGTGCGAGTTTGTCGGTTACTGATCGATGCGTACAATTTATGTACGTACACCATCGGTAGAGAAATCCATGCATGCGCGACTACCCAACATCTACGTACGCTAGCCATTACTCGACCTAATTTGCGGCCGAGACTGAACATGCATGTGATTCAGATTTCAGGGCATCAATAGTTCATGTCACCAAGTTGAGCCCAACATCGATCGACGGGAGTACTAATCATATTGTAGGTGCACCACACTAATACTCGTACTCCACTCTGTTAGGTTTTGTACTAAATCCTACTAGTACGTCTAGTGTTGCTATATGCTAATGATATTCTTACCGATAGGCTCCACTGCATAAATTAACAGCACGAGGCACCGTCGATGTTGGGGTATTTGTATATATGCAGACTCCGTGTAATAAGTAGAGCGACACTTTTTTTTTAGGGAAAGATCGACCAAATTACTAATCGATCGATTAGGTTTCAGGAATGGACGTCCCTGCTGTGGACCAAAAGGGTCCTGCCAGAAACTTTACATAGCCTTCATATTGACGTGCTTCCGCGAGAGAGTAAAGCAGGAAAAAGGGCAGAATATGTCGTGTGGCTCCTCTGTGAAGTTATGCAATCCCCAACAAATGCCAGAACTATACCAATCACACACACAAATAGAAGAACATAAGATACTCCATAGATCATAGTCTCGGTCATGACATATCAAATTAACAGCTAATCCTATACTATAAAAATAAATATGTATGTAAGAATTTTAGTGGCCACACATTGATCTTTTTTTAACACAGTACCTGAAAGCACATATTTCTTAAATAAATTCAAAAATAATGCGAGCACCAGGACTTGAACTCTGATGGGCTAGGGATACCACTGTCCCTCTAACAATCCAACCACAGCCACAGGTTCGTTAATATGCTATATTTATGGAGTGTTA
The DNA here is from genome assembly GCF_002575655.3 of Aegilops tauschii subsp. strangulata. Classification (NCBI taxonomy): domain Eukaryota; kingdom Viridiplantae; phylum Streptophyta; class Magnoliopsida; order Poales; family Poaceae; genus Aegilops; species Aegilops tauschii. Next base: position 462,415,367 of record NC_053035.3, read on the forward strand.
TTTTAATTTTTCTAGCAGAATTCTGGGGAGGTTTTGCTTTTGCGAGGCTAAAGAGTTGTATATTAATTAACATGAACCAAGACGATCCAGTTCACATAGGCGTACAACCCTCTCAAGACCCGACCGTAGCTAGACGGCCGTCTAGAATTATGGAGAAGTTGTTGCATGCATGTGCAGTGCTATACGCCGTTGCCATCGCAATAGATGGCATGATGTGGCCTTGTCTTGCATGAGTAACCCCCATGATTAAATCGTTATGTGCTGTGGCCGGAGGAGGGTTAGTTGTTTAAGCCATGCGGGAAATGCTAACTAAAGCAAACCAAGCCGTGCACTGATTAATTAAACTTGACACCTTAGCTTGCTCACCTAATTTAGGCTGCCTTTTTCATGGTGGGGCTAGCTAGTACTGATTCATTAGACTATAGCATATCTCTTGTGCTTGTTCACAGCAAATTGATTAAGTGTTTTGTACTCTTCAATGTAGTATTGGCTAATTAAGTAGGTGATTTGGATTTTTTTAGGTGGGGTGATTTGGATTCTATGACGTCATATGAAGATTGACAACAAATTGAAAAGCATGATGCAACTGTTATATAAGTGACCACTTAATTTCTGTTCTTCTGCCTGTAAACTCTCTAAACTAACTATATATTGACATTTTTGTGATGGAAAGAAGTTGATGTACATGTTGTTTTTACTACAACTGGGTGGGATCTTAGGCACTGTCGAGTTTATATACGCAGGAACTCAGCGAATGTGCGACAACCCGGAGTTTCTTTTTTTCGCCTAGTCCGTTTTCCCTGGCACTAGGCAAATGGTGAAGTTTGCCGATTACACTTGCCATTGCCGAGTCCAATTTTCAGCAAACTTGGAAGAGATTACTCTGCCGAGCTCCCGATGAATTGAACTCGGACGGTAGTGAAGGTTGTTAACTTTTGATCATGCAAGGTTTTAATTCAACAACTGCACATGTTATCTAGAAAGGGAATCATTCGATCGTGAGTGAGCTAACCGACTAATAATGCAGTAATTGATTTCCGAACGACGCAAGCTCCTATTCTCCAAACCTAACCACATCGACCAGTCTTAATTAGACATATCCACAGAGAGCAATTGCCATAAAGTGTATGTCGCCAGAAATGTTATCGCACCACTAGCTAATTAGTACTCCTATAAAGAAATATAAGATTGTTTATATCACTATTTTAGCGATCTTATGTTTTTTTAGAGGGAGTACACACTACAGTTCATATAAGCAATTGATTAATTAATTAGTTTTCTGATGATCCAAATGGTGCGACATCAAATCCATGGTCCTTATCATGCATGTCCCGTACACCCGTTGCAACCAGCTTCAAAAATCTTGTCTTTTTTTTTGCGGGGTAGCTTCAAAAATCTTGTCAAACTGTAATGTAGTATTACCTCTGTTTCAAATTAGTTATCTTAAATTTGTCTAGATACATCCACTAATTCAGAAGCGGAGGGAGTATGATTTACCAGCAGCACAAGACGACAAAACCTGCAATATTAAATCTGGCGTACATTGCAGCAAGAAGGTGCATCATGCATGCCGGATGCATCCCATGGAATCCTTCTTCTCTGATGCTGACCTAGCAGCTTGAAGGTTTGAGTTTCTCCATGGGAACCTCAGTGATTCGGCCGCCAGCCTAATTAGCCCCCTATAGATTCTAGTGTCACGACAGGTAGTAGGTACTACGAGATGGGTCATTGGTGCACTAAAAACATGTGCCGTGGCATCGATCAATCGGCCGAGGAGTCGACACTTGACATCATTTGGCGGGTCCACGGGAGCAGTGTCGGCGCGGGCAGGCAGGCGTTGTCGCAACACGGCTGGCCACGGTAGAATTTGTCAAACAGGATATCGCTGTCATCTTCTCATCTTTTCCATTCCCCTCGACGTCACCAGCATAGTAGCATGCACCGTGCCGTATCTGAAAACAACGGGACATGTCACCTCCTTTTCAGTTTTTGTCCACGAGCATACACCAACTTTTGTGAGTGACATGTAGCTGTTGGTTTTGCAGTTGTACTACGGTACCTCAAAACGAGGCCGCCGGATGTCGCTGGTGTGAGATGTTCTCATCATTCACTCTTTTTGACATGAAAAAAAAAAACATCATATCTAAAGATCTGATAAACAGATAACTCACAAAGATTAAGACAATTCACTAACTGTTAAAAGTGTTTTCACACTGTATTGCGACCGTTGATTTTGCCCTCGGTTTCATCAGAGTTCCACAACCTAGATTGTTTCCACCAGGATAGAGCGATTTTGCTCTCTGATGTTTTTATTCAAGGACGTTATTGTGGGCTTGTGGCCCATATGCCGAGGGGGCGAAATTCTGATGAGGTTAGCTAAGACGAGAGATACAGTGGTACCATGGCACAGAGACCAAGCAACAACCAATAATAAAGTGCTCTCTCGATTTTTATTTACTCTACATATTAGCTTTGCCTAAGGGAAACTTTATAAATTTTGACCAGACTTATAGAAAAATTATTATCCCCTCCGGTCCAAAGTAAGTGACGTAGTTTTAGTTCAAATTTGAACTAAAATCACAACACTTCTTTTGGATCAGAGATAGTAACATGTGCACCAAAAAATTAATACCATTAGATTCATCATTGAGTATATTTTCACATCATATATATTTGAAACTGTAAATATTTAAAAATATTTAATTATTTTCTATAAACTTGATCAAACTTTATAAAGTTTGACTTCAGTCAAAGCTAATATGCGTATAAATAAAAACAAAGAGTGTATGTTGGAACAATAACAAATACGAAAATGCTTCGTGTCCAGCAATCACCCCTTGTGCGGGAAAGGTAAATAAACATGTGGTATCAAGATCTAGTAACGCACAAAGATCCAGGAAATTCACTAATGGTTAAAGGTATTTTCTGTCTCCTGTGCAACCGTTTTGGTCACTCCTGTTTTGTTGGAATTTTGACACATAGGTTGTTCTCGCGATGGTAGAGAGATTTTGCACACTAGTTTTACAAGAACGTGTTATTACGAAAAAGTAACTCATTAGGTTATATGTTAATGAAGTGCATAATTCATGGGAGACAAACTATCATGCGTAGAAAAAGAATACAAATGGGCACATAGGAGGAAAAGTAAAGTCAGAAGACCATACTTCTATAAACTTTGTTACCAACTTGTGGGATGGACTATATTGTGGAACTATGCTCTAAAGTTTTGTTGCGGTTTTTCCTCAAAAAATGTTTTTATTGTAATGTTGTTGTGTGGTTACGAAGGAAGGAAAAAAAGTTGGTTTATCATATACTTTATGTTTTGACTTGGATATAGAACACTGCCAAGATCACGCCTAAGCAAAAGGATGACGATTGGACTTGATTCCCGAAACCTAATAAAAACACATCAATAATAACTAATGCAAATCATGCCTACCCGCAAAGTATACCTTAAATAATTACTTGGATTTGAGAGCGTACATAACACAAAATAACGAAAAACATTTCCACAAGATTTATGTACTCCCTTTGTTCCACAATATAGTCTGCATATTTTTAGGGAAAGTCAAACTTTATCATTTCTGACCAAGTTGTAGAAAAATATTTACACATATAATATCAAATTAATATCATTACATCTTGAGATATACTTTTATACTATATCTATTTACTGTTATTGTTATTCATTTTTTCTTATTAAACTTGATCAAACTTTTGCATTGTTTGATTTTTGAAAATATTATATGCATTATATTATAGAACAGAAGGAGTAGCATACAATGTTTTGTTTGTATTTTATAAACATCAAGTGTCATGAATCAAATGTAAATCACTTTCTTTTGCGGGGGAAATGTAAATCTTGACAGAACCCAGGCACATGCTGGAAAGTAAACAAGGGTCAACATGTTGAACTAAACTAATTCACCCCGGTTGTTTAATTTGATGCGCAACTTTTTACTTGGAAAACTTCCTGCCTATTCATTTTCAATCATGGTAGTACAACGAACAATATAAATAATAAAAATTACATCCAGATCCGTAGATCAACTAGCGACGACTACAAGCACTGAAGCGAGCCGAAGGCAAGCCTTCTTTATCGCCGCTCCATCACCGGAGTCGGGCACAATTTGTTGTAGTGGACAGTCGGGAAGTCGTCGTGCTAAGGCCGCATAGGACCAGCGCACCAGAACAGCAACCGCCGCCGATAAAAAATAACGTAGATAGGAAGGATCCATTCCGAAGACACACTAATATAGACAAACAACGACGAGATCCGAGCAAATCCAGCAAAGATAAATTCACCGAAGATACACCTCCATACGCCCACCAACGATGCTAGACGCATCGCCGTTACGGGGGCTAGACGGGGAGACCTTTGTGTCATCTCCAGAGAGCCGCCGCCGTCTTGCCTTTCTAAGCAGGACACAAACCTTAATAAAATTAAAAAAAACGACTAAAAACGGAACCCTCTCACCGGCCCTTGCCAGGATCCACCGCGCCGCCCAACTGCCCTAAAAATACAATCACGTGAAAGTTTGTACGTTGTGTCCGTTCTTGTAAACTTTTCAGCGTGCTAGATGAAGCAAAGTAATTTGCCTACTAACTTCCGAATTTATGATGTGACACTTATCTCTTAAAAAATGGAGGGAGAAAGAAACAAAAGATCAGAAGTATTGTTCCAAATTGAATTCGAAATTTGCGAGCAGGCTCTGTTCTGGGCAGGGCAGCGAAAACTTGTGCTCCATCTCCGCCTTTGCCCAGTGCAGTACCTCGCCGTCGAGCGCGCTTCCAACCTCGCCGCCGTAGTTCCAGTTGCTGCTGTTGCTCGAGCTCTCCCCGTAGCCCAGGTTCTCCGACACGTTCAGCACACAGCTGTAGTCGCCCGCGCCGAACCCGGCGTCGTTGTCCGCGCCCTCCTTGCCGCCGCCGAACTGGCCATACAATGCCGCAGCGCTCGCCGCGCTGAGGTCCTCTGCAAAGCCGCTGTAATCGGCGCACACCGGGAACGGATCAAACACCGCCTGCTGCTTCGGAGCGAGGCTGCCGTCGACCGCCGCGGAAAGGGTCTTACGGTCTTCCTCTTCGGCGTCCGGCAATGCCGCGGTGGCCGTGGCACCCATGGGCTTGTGCGTGGCCGGGTCGATGCTCTGCTGGCGGAGCTTCTTCTTGATGCAGCTGTTCCAGAAGTTCTTGATCTCGTTGTCCGTCCGGCCCGGCAGGTGCGACGCGATCTGAGACCACCTGCACGCACATGTCGACAAAGGATGGATTTTATTAACTCAAAATAAAGCATCAACTGAATACAAACACAATGAGTGTATGCCGTCCCAAATCTTTTAGCCCCAATCACTCCCGTGCACATTGCAAAACTAATCTGAAAGCATTGCACGGTAAATTGCGTAATTGGACGAACCTGTTGCCGAGGATCTGGTGCAGCGCGATGATGTGGTCCTCCTCCTGCTGCGAGAAGCTGCCGCGCCTGAGGTTGGGGCGGAGGTAGTTGAGCCACCGGAGGCGGCAGCTCTTGCCGCAGCGGTGCAGCCCGGCCAGCCTGGGGACGGAGCTCCAGCAGCCTACGCCGTGCCGGATGATGTGGTTGTAGAGCTTCTCGTCTTCCTCGGGTGACCACAGCCCCTTGCGGAGCTTGGGCTGCCCCACGCCGCCGGACGACGGACGTTCCATTGATTCGTCTGCGGCAGCAGCTGGCCGGCCTTGTAGCTACTTCAACGATCGAGCTAAGCTAGGGAACATCGATGGTTGTATATATGGTCGATCGATCGACGGTTGCTTCCTCCCGATCAATGGTCGCCTGGTGGGTATATATGGTCGGGTATATATGGGGGAAGTGTGAGTGACAAGAACCGCAAGCTAACTGAGCTCTGCAAGTGAGGTGAGGCCGCGATCAAGTGGTTTAGAAGCGAGGCTCGCACAGGCAAAGACAATGGATTGGAGCAGAAGACACCAGCGGTCTATCGCACACGGCGGGATAAAATAGTGCGCCGGGCGTGTGCGCGCTCTCGGCAAACGGACCGTGTCAGGGCCGGTGTCAGTTGTTTTTTTTTTTTAAATACTAACGCCCACACGTGTGGCATTTTGCAACCTGTCCATTCGCGTGGATCACTGCCGAGTTTGCACGAATCTTGACACATTGACGCGGATTTTGCGTGCCACGTAGGACAGGGCTAGTGTGTGGGCGTTGGAGAGTTCGCCCACACGCCCCGCAGCACGCGTTTTGCCAGCTGCGTTGTGTGGGCAAACTAGTTTCTGCCCACACAGCTACCACCTAGTCCACGCGCGTGTGGGCGAACTGCTTTTCGCCCAAACGACACTCGTATGTTGTTGGATGGCAACTGCAGTTACGCGTACGTGGCAACTAGGTAAATACACATGTAACTATGATTCGTTGCTAGACAGCAACTACAGTTGCGCGTACGTGGCAACCAGATAAACACACATGGCAACTGTGATTAACCATACATGGCAACTATGGTTGGACTACACGTGGTAACTAGGTAAACACACATGGCAACTACTGTTTGACCATATTTTTCGACAAAGGATGGATTTTATTAGCTTAAAATGGAGCATCAAGAGGATACAAACACTATGAGTACACACCCGGCCTCTGCATAGTTAGGATGCACACAGCCAACACCGACACATACAAAAACACGCCGACAAGTAGCAAAGTCATACAAGACCAAAGCTATCTGTGGGCGAGGAAAAAAACCCAAAGCATTCAGATTCGATCGACAAACTATAGCAATGACCATATCCGCACCAAACATCTCATGACACCGCATGGACGACGACGTTCTTCAACAGCAACGCCTTCAAGAAGGGAGCGACGCTCATGAGCCGCCGTCGCCGGATCCAACCATCATGGCTAGAATCTAGATTTTCACCCTGAAAAATCGGTTCAGGTGCATCCGAGCAATGCCTTCAATAAGGTAACAACGCAAAAAGACGGTGACACTGCCAGGTATCACCAACTGGCCAAACCTAGGCTTGACCCCTGAGCTCAAGACCAGGTGCAAGTAGCACCAACATCGAAGTCACTCATGTGTTGTCGCCACCACTTTTCCACGATCCCAGCAGCTACATGCGATGTGACCGCCGCCGCACAACCATCCCTTTGCGTCAAGACTTTATTCATAGTTTGCATCTCACCGCCGTAGTCAACCCCAGATCTGAAGGGATAAACCCTCTCCAGAGAACTTTCGGTGACCACCGTCGTCGTGGAGCCGCTGGAGTTTGCTGTAGCACAATCTGCAGCCACCAACCATGACCAATCGGATCTGAAATGCCACCGGATCTGAATTAAGGCAACCACTCCGGGTTTGGCCGCCGAAGCAGCAGTCGCCTGACATTAGATCTGAAGGGAACACCGACTGTTCCACACGTCACCGTCGCAGAGGTACGCCAGGACGGCCACCGAGCAGATCGAAGACTGAGTACCGCCGTGTCCCGCAACCGACCGTCCCTGCACCACCACGCATCCAAAGCCCCGAGGCTGCCACCCCGGCAGCTGCTCGTCGCGAGCACCGACAGCCGCCCGCAGCAGCGCCTACCGGCCTCCGGTGGCACCGATTGAGCCGCCGCACGTGAGCCCAACCCCGTGGATGAGCGGGCTCGTCAGTCACCGCCGCTCCAGATCTATGAGGGCGTGGGAGAAGCCACCTCCCACCAGATCCGCTGGAGGCGCGCCAGAGAAAGGCCCCACCGCCGCCGATGCCGTCCGCGCTTTGCCCGGCGGCGCTGTCCGACGGCGGCAAGGGGAGGGTAGCAGGAGAAGGACGCCCGGAGGAGAAGACCTGGGTGCCGCCCGTGCCGCTCCTGGGAGAGCGACGCGGGGGTCAGTTCTCACTGTTTGACCATATGTGGCAAGTAGTTAATCACACACAGCAACTATGGTTTGATTACACATGGCAATTGTAGTTAACCAAAATAGATAGAGTTGTCATGCTTTTACAACTACATTTGCCTTCCCGGATAACTACATCCGCCATCCCGGATGGCAACTAAATCGTCATCCCGTGGGGTTCCTAACGTAGTTGCGGCAGGACGTGTGGGCATTTTTGCTTCATGCCACATGCGCGGGGTGAAGACGAGTAGTACTTGTTGGGCGTGTGGCACGAAGTAACTGCGCCCACACGTGTGGGCAATTCTAACGGTCGCCCACACACAACCCGTGTGGGCTGCCTCCTGCTCATGCCACACACGGTGTATGGACGGATGTCTAGTATGCCACACGTGTGGGCATTATTGGTGTCCTTTTTTTAAAGAATAGGGATAGTGTTAGTTGGAGACATGGATTCCAACACGTCGGGTGATAGTCGACGGTCAACCAGACCAAATTTGGGCCAGTCGACCCATAGCCATCTGATTTGGTCTAGTGTAATCGCGCATGCACTTTGTCGACATACTCATATGAAGGATGTGATGCATCTTGTCACTTCCTTTCGTCTTGCCGGTCACACACGCTCTCTGGTCACCGCCCTCGCCCGTTGAACTTGTCGTCGGCTCCACCCATGCAACAGTTGCACTGTGTGGTTGCAGCTCCGATGGCGACGATCGCCGCTCAACGACGTTCTCGCCGCCACCCATGCCCGATGACGTAGCCCGTCGGTCGCACCTCACTGTTGCAACATCTCACTCGCCCCTATTTAACAAATTCGAGCGTCGGTGCCAACACAAATCTTCCCGTCGTTCAGCCATCACAGCTCCCAGGTTGCCGGTTGCAGTTTTCCATGCTGCCGGTTGTAGCATTTTTTGATGCTGGTTGTAGCAGAGCGCATGACGCCGATTGTACCAAAAATACTACGGTCGTGCGATATAGCAAAACACGACACCGGTTGTAGCCTGATGGGACGCCGGTTGTAGCATGTAGCAAGAACATGGTGGCCATGCGATGTAGCAAAACACAACTCTGAGTGTAGTTAGGTAGGACGTAGGTTGTATCATGTAACAAAAACCACAACAGCCAGGGTGTTTCTCGAAGCAACACCGCAATACCCATAGCCCACGGTCACCATGCTCGTCATCCATGATGGTGAAGGAAATATGCCCTAGAGGCAATAATAAGGTTGTTATTTATATTTCCTTATATCATGATAAATGTTTATTATTCATGCTAGAATTGTATTAACCAGAAACTTAGTACATGCGTGAATATATAGACAAACAGAGTGTCACTAGTATGCCTCTACCTGACTAGCTCGTTAATCAAAGATGGTTAAGTTTCCTAGCCATGGACAAAGAGTTGTCATTTGATGAACGGGATCACATCATTAGAAAATGATGTGATTGACTTGACCCATCCATTAGCTTAGCACTATGATCGTTTAGTTTATTGCTATTGCTTTCTTCATAACTTATACATGTTCCTATGACTATGAGATTATGCAACTCCCGAATACCGGAGGAACACTTAGTGTGCTATCAAACGTCCCAACGTAACTGGGTGACTATAAAGATGCTATACAGGTGTCTCCGATGGTGTTTGTTGAGTTGGCATAGATCGAGATTAGGATTTGTCACTCCGAGTATCGGAGAGGTATCTCTGGGCCCTCTCGGTAATGCACATCACTATAAGCCTTGCAAGCAATGTAACTAATGAGTTAGTTACGGGATGTTGCATTACGGAACGAGTAAAGAGACTTGCCGGTAACGAGATTGAACTAGGTATGATGATACCGACGATCGAATCTCGGGCAAGTAACATACCGATGACAAAGGGAACAACGTATATTGTTATGCGGTTTGACCGATAAAGATCTTCGTAAAATATGTAGGAACCAATATGAGCATCCAGGTTCTGCTATTGGTTATTGACCATAGACGAGTCTCGGTCATGTCTACATAGTTCTCGAACCCATAGGGTCCGCACGCTTAACGTTCGGTGACGATCGGTATTATGAGTTTATGTGTTTTGATGAACCGAAGGTTGTTCGGAGTCCCGGATGTGATCATGGACATGACGAGGAGTCTCGAAATGGTCGAGACATAAAGATTGATATATTGGACGACTATGTTTGGACTTCGGAATGGTTCCGGGTGAGTTCGGGCAATTACCGGAATACCGGGGGGTTATCGGAACCCCCGGGGAGTTTAATGGGCCATATGGGCCTTAGTGGAGAGAGAGGGGCGGACAGGGCAGGCCGCACGCCCCCTCCCCCTTGGGTCCGAATTGGACTAGGGAAGGGGGGTGGCGCCCCCCTTTCCTTCTCCCTCTCTCCGCCTTCCTTCCTCTCCTACTCCAACTAGGGAAAGGGGGGAATCCTACTCCCGGTGGCAGTAGGACTCCCCTTGGGGTGCGCCATGAGAGGACCGGCCCTCCCCATCCTCCAGTCCTTTATATACGGGGGAGGGGGCACCCCATAGACACACAAGTTGATCTCTTAGCCGGGTGCGGTGCCCCCTCCATAGATTTCCACCTCGGTCATATCGTTGCAGTGCTTAGGCGAAGCCCTGCGTCGGTAACTTCATCATCACTGTCATCACGCCGTCGTGCTGACGAAGCTCTCCCTCGACACTCAGCTGGATCTAGAGTTCACTACAAAAAAATACACTTCCGTGATGATACGTGTTCGTCACAGTAGGTCGCGTTTTTTGTCATGCATGTACATCCATGACAAATTTATGACAGAATCAAGATAGTCATACCTGTGATGTCGTAGAAGTGTTCCATGACATTACCAAAATTATCATCACGGAAGTGTCCACTTCCATGACGATAAATCGCGATTCACAGAAGTGCTTTCGTCAAGGGTGACCGACACGTGGCATCCACCGTAACGGAACACCGTTAAGCTATCGGGTCGGGTTTTGGATCCGATAACCCGTTAACAGCCCCGACCAATGGGGATTTTCCACGTGTAAAATCATCATTGGCTAGAGGAAACACGTGTCGGCTCATCGTTGGGACAGATGTCATCCACTCAGTGGACAGAAGGCGCCTATGATACGTCGACACGTGGCACGGCCCAACAGTGGCCCATTCCTGTGAAAAGGCCGGCCCATTTGACTTGGTCAAAAGCTGGCGGGTCGGCCCATGGAAAGCCTGTTAACGGCCTGTTCGCATATAGCCCATTTACAGCCCGCTAACCCAAGGCCCGTTACGCCCTATCCGAATTAGGCCCAGTAGCGTCATCTGGGCCATCCAATATGATTCCAGCCCGTTTTCACTTCTGGCCGATGTATAGCCCATGACGTCTTTCGGCCCATATGAGGCCTTTTGTAACTCTTGGCCCATTAGTGGCCCGTGCTGAAACTGGCCCGTAATGAACAGTGTATTACTTTACACCTAACGGCCCGTGGTGAAACTGGCCCGTAATGAACAGTGTATCACTTTATACCCATTAACGGCCCGTTATTCCGTTGGGCCGTTTCCAGCCCAAGTTAACTTTCGGCCTTCTGAGGGCCCATTTATTCTTGGGCTCATTTGCAGCATTCGGTTACTTACGGCCCGTTACTGTCATTTTCTGCTTGTGGGCCAAATTCAGCCCGTCGTTACAGTCGGCCCGTTTGTGGACCGTTAGTCTGTTGGGCCATTTTCATAGCATCACCAAATACCGCCTATTAACGGCCCGTTATGGTCAGCCCATAAAACGTACGATTTCCATTAAAGGCCCGTCTACGGCCCATTAAAGGCCCGTACAAGACCCATAAATGAGTCGGCGGCCCATGGATCCTACGAGACGTACAAGGCCCATGGATCCTACGAGACGTAGAAGGCCCATGGATCCTACGAGACGTAGAAGGCCCATGGATCCGACGACCCGTGAAGGGCCATGGTCGGGCGAGTTGGCCCCCGTTTGAACGATATAGCATATTCAAAGAATTATCCTACTCAATACTATACAACAAAGAGATCAAGGCATAGAAAGGTAGAATAATCCTACACTATACAATAAAGAAATTACAGCCGATTATACCCACTGGACATTATGGTTCGACACAGGTGATAATAAAGCATACACAAAGAGCAAATTACATACACTGGGCAAATACAGCTCATACATCATGGACGCGCATCAACTTAACTCCATTTGAACTATAATCTCTTCAGAAAATAGGATTGGCCGGATTCAGATAGCACAAATTTCAGTCTGCAAAATCTCCAATTCCTTCATGGTTACCTCAGTGTCTTGTTTCATTTTTTTGACTCCTGCATCCAATACCTACATGTCCAGTCTCAACTTGTTGATTATACATTGACAATCATGTACACGTTGTCTTGCCACCTCTAGTTGATGCTCGAGAACATCAGCACATTCCAATTCCAATCCATAATCATTCGGTAACGGCCATGCCGCACTGCTCGCAAATCTTTGTGTTGATGTCACTTCATCCTGAAATGTTTCTGTAAGTACACATGACTAGGGCAAAAATATAGTTACAACACTGAAGCGAACAAGACACTATTTTGTACTACATGGCAAAACAGGACTAACAATAATGTTACACGTCACTTTAAAAAAAATGTTACACGTCATGAAGCATAAGCAGGTGATATTTTAAAAATTATAAAAAAGATAGTCTGTGCAGCCTGCATACAGAAATCCCTCTTAGCTCACCAGAGGAGCATGATGTTGGGGCCCAATCGAAAACACAAACAAGTTACAAATCTAGACAGCACGTTGTGTATAAGTAAGCAAACAGTTGGCCATTCTGTGCCTCAATTAAAGTCTTAGGGAGCATAATGAACAGCAGAGGGTTTCATACAAACATACTACAGCAGGCAAAACTATGCAATCATTAGCGTAGTATAAACTAGATTGTGAGCCTCATGCAATAATAGTTGGTTAATAGACTTCAAAGCTTCAGGCACACTTCGGCAGAGTAATTAAATGGTAAGGCCTTTAATTATGTCAACTAATAGTGATACAAGTACCGAACATCAGGCATGATTATTTGGGCATCTCATTAACTGAGGACAAATAAAGCAATTGAAAAGAGAAAATTAACTATGCCTGAAACAAACAAGGAATTGAACTGTTGAGTTGCATACAGTGACTTACCTTAGCAGGTTGAAGAGGCTCAGCGCAACTCGTACTTCTCTTGCAAGGCTCCTTCCTAACATCTTGTACTTGGAAATCCTCAATCGTATCTTCATTGCACCCCCTATGCAAGGTGACACAAACTAGTTACTCGTCTACTTGGAAGATAAATATGCATACTTTCCTGTCTGTGAACACAAAAGGATGAGATTATAACAAAACAACACCACATAATGAAACATGCCGCATCTCTTGCACTTGCACACAATGAAATGAGCATTTACTATGTCTGCACTATGTAAAAACTAGGCATACCTTCGAACTGGATCTCCAGGTACTCTTGGAGAGCCTACTGTAGTCTACAGCCAAACCTTTATGTCACCTATGAGTTAGACAAGGCCCCACTATAGCAGCCCTTAGTGTTTAAATCGTTGTCAAGCTCTGTTAGAGTGTTAGGTCAAGAACAACAAGTAATCAAAGCAAACAGTCCTAGTATGGCTGGCTGATGCAAACAAGCAATTGAACGGAGGTGTGAGCAAATCTTACATATCAAGAAAAGAAGCAAAGAAGGAGGCTTAAAGACCATCACTTGACTGACCAGATTTAAGGGGCATTTAAACATCATGTGCAACGTATGAACTAATATAAACATTGCATATTCCAGATTCTACAATGGAATGCACATGTATTAGGTTATGCCATGTATGATGATGCCTAAATGTACATATAGCAGGCAGGAGTGAGTCATCATTGCACGCACAATTGAATTGCAGGTTAAGGGCCAGTTTGATTCCGCCTTTTTAGGGCATATTGTCAAAATAAGCCATAAAAGATGTAAAGAAGTCATTTTTGAGTTATGGGCTTGGGCTTAACTAATTTCGCTTTGGAGGGGGGTGTTTCGGCTAGAACCTCACTAAAAATTGAAGGGAAGGGGAATAGTGAAATGACTCTGTTGTCTGCCTATATTACACTCAAAATGCAACTGCTGACGCCCGTGTCACACCTGACCCTCAAGTAAAAACAAACACGCAAGCATTCATTGCCCTGCCCGCTTGCACCTCCTCTCCCCTTTCCCTCTACCTCGATCCCCTGCCCGCAGCACTAGGGTTCCTCCAGCAAGCCGTCGCCACTGGTCCCATCTGGCCTGGTCCTCGACGATGCTATGTCCAGCTAGGCTACATGGCTGGCGGGTAGGGGCAAATCTCCTTGGCTGCTCCCCCCTCTGGCGCCGCCCCTCATCTCATGGTCTCCAGCAGCTGCTCCACTGTGGTTCGTCCAACGCACTACTCCGGCGGGCGCTGCACAACTATGGCTGATGCCACACTGCGGCAGAAGGCACCTTATTCCCCCTCCCCTCCTCCCAGGCCATGGCCTTGAGGTGCTGTTGAAGGATGAGCTCATCCAACAAGGTGAGGATCTCCTCTGATTTTTTGCCAAATTTTCATTCTGATCCACTATACGATGAATTGCTATGAGCTGCTTCTGCTGCTGCTATATGATGCATTGCTATGAGCTTCTCCTGCTGCTGCTATATGATGAATTGCTATGAGATGCTGCTGCTGTATGATGAGTTGTTATGAGCTGCTGCTGCTATAAGATGAATTGCTATGAGCTGCTGCTGCTATATGATGAGTTGCTACAAGCTGCTCCTGCTGCTGCTATATGATGAATTGCTATGAGCTGCTCCTGCTGATGCTATATGATGAATTACAATGAGTTGCTCCTGCTGCTGCTATATGATGAATTGCTATGAGCTGCTGCTGGTATATGATGAATTGCAGACTGCTGCTGCTGTATGATGAGTTGCTATGAGCTGCTGCTGCTGCTGCTATATGATGCTTTCAGGTGGTGCTGCTATACGATAATAACCAGCCACTTGGACCATCGAATTTCAATAAATAATTGTTCTTCATTTAAATGTGGGTCATGCATTCTTCGTTTAAATTAGGCAATGGGATCTCTATGGAAAACATTGACCAAAGTAGATTGTGCCAAGTAGATGGTATCTTTGTATTTGCATTTTGAGCAAATAGTGATGGTATGTTTTTCTATCATATTAATTACTACACTGGGTTCAATTTGTGATGTTTGCAAGTCAAATTAATTTCCATATGGCAGCAAAATGAAAAAAATATAATGCAATCTAGACTTTCCACTGATCATACCAAAGATAAGCTGAAAACACAATGAAAAGAACTGGTTGGCTTATTACATGGAGCTTATATTCACAGGTGCTTATTTTCTTAGGATAACTCGTAATAACTATCCCTAAGAAACTTGGCTAATAGAACTGGCATACAAATAACATGTCACGATGATTGCAATGGAGGAGTGACGTACCATAGCACACTGTATAGGCTCACCGTTGCCTCTCCTTTTTTTGCGATGTTCCATGAAATTGCCACATACATCTTGTACTTTTTCATTGTGTAACCGTATCTGCAAGTTGACACGGCTAATTTCAGACATCTCTACATGATACTACATTGCATATCCCTTGCGCATATTTAAACCACCAATTAACGATTGTGTGCGTACCATAAACTAGCCATGACTCTGTATGCTGGACTAGCAGGCACTCTAAGGGAGCCTAATGTAGTGCACTGGAATTCCTACATGCCACCTACGATTTTGTGTAATGTACTGCCCCTGTTCCTAAATATATGTCTTTGTAGAGATTCCAGTATGGACCACATACAGATGTATATAGATGCATTTTCGAGTGTAGATTCACTCATTTTGCTCCGTATGTAGCCTATAGTGGAATCTCTAGAAAGACTTATATTTAGGAAAGGAGGTACGAGGTAGTATCATGTATGACATCTACATATCTAATTTAGCAGCCAGTAGTAGAAATCATTGTCTGCACAAAGGGATTACTGGTCAAAAATCCTAGCAGAGCACGCTGGCAGGCACAGAACAATACAAGAGAGAGAGACGCGCTTACAAGATCATAGCAATGCCTCAGTCCAGGATCTTGGTTGGCCAAGCTGTTCGATCCAGAAGAAACATCGTCCTTGTAGTTTTTGCCAGCTGCATAACAGGTAACAGCGACCGGTTAGTATATTTGAAGTACATTGGGCAGGCGATGCTGGACGGGTTTAAAGGTGAAAAGTACCTAGGCCGTGGGGGGTGCTTGGCATCTCTCCAGACGATGGGAATCAGGTTAGAAACGTCGAGGGTGATGATGCTGCGCTAGCTGTCGGGGTCCGGTAAGGAGATCTAGAACCGTCGAGTAGGGTGTTTGTGGAGCGGCTCCGGTAGGGTGGACTACGGTGTGGGCGAAGCGGATCTGTGGCCGTGGACGAGGGCGTAGGTGAAGCTGCTCCGGTGGTTGGGTTAAGGATGGTGTCGACGACGCGGATCTGCGGCCGTGGACGGGGCGTCAGAAGCTGCTCCGGTGGTTGGGTTAAGGATGGTGTCGACGATGCGGATCTGTTTCCGTGGACGGGGCGTCAGAAGCTGCTCCGGTGGTTGGGTTAAGGATGGTGTCGACGATGCGGATCTGCGGCCGTGGACAGGGCGTCAGAAGCTGCTCCGGTGGTTGGGTTAAGGGTGGTGTCGATGATGCGGATCTGCGGCCGTGGACGGGGCGTCAGAAGCTGCTCCGGTAGGTTGGATGAGGGTGCGAGGAAGCGGATCTGAGGCCGTGGACTTGTGAGTTGGCAAAGCGGCCCAGGTAGGGTTGAGAATGGTATAGGCGAAGCTACTCCGGTAGGGTTGACGATGGTGTCGGCGAAGCGGCTCCGGTAGGGTTGAGGAAGGTGTCGGCGAAGCGGCTCCGGTAGGGTTGAGGAAGGTGTCGGCGAAGAGGATCAGAGGCCGTCGACGGGGGCATCGGTGGGGCGGCTCCGGGGGGTGTGGACGAAGCGTCTCCGCTGGGGAGTACGAATGAGCCGCCGCAGATGCGCGGCGGTTGACGAGAGTACCGACGAAGCAGATCCGGCGCCGTGGACAAGGCCGGCACTGAATGGGCTATGGTACAGTGGTGGATGAGAAGTCTACTTGTTTCTAGGGGAGGTGGGAGGGGTAGATGCGGCCGCAGAAGCAGATCCGGCGAGGTGGACGCCGCTGGCAGTGAATGGGCTATGGTACGCCGGTGGATGAGCAGTCTAGGGTGTCGAGAGGGGAGGGAAGAAAGGGCGATGAAATACGGACGGCGTGATGTAAGATGCTCTGGCGATGAAGTAGTGGGGGAACCGGAAGTTACCAAAGCAGCCCCGACCTATCATGTAGATGAGGGCGGTATTGTAACTGTTGGTCTCCGTGCACCAAGGACAAAAGGGGGATTTCGCATGCTAAAGACTAAGGTGGCGGAAATTTTAGAAGGAGGCGGGAGATTTTGCCGCCCGCGGGATCATTCGTATCCAGTTTCAACTAATTTTGGACCGTGCTAGCGGGAAGGTCATGCTAGACTGTGTACACGGGGCACGCGTCAGCAGTTAATAACTGGTGTGAAGTCCACCCCAGAAAAAAAGACAATAACTCGGGATGATGCGCTGATAACTTGGACGTTCACACGGGCGCGGCCAATCGTACGGGTGTAGTGGCGCGTTCACAAAAAAAGGGATCAAACGCTCAGTCTATGTATTTCTCGTGTAAATAGATAATTTAGTGCCATTGGTTATTTACTTTAAACATAATGCATTGACGTGTTAGTGTAGAGGCGCACAAAAAGAAATGGATATTGTAGCCAGCTACTTAAAAGTGTTACCTCATATGATTACATAGCCTCCATTTCATAAATTGCGTACCTGTTGAATTCATATATGAATATTACATATATTACTTCAAAATAGAAACTTAAATCATCCAAGACTAATGAATTTGAATGCAAGAGTAACAATGGTGCATATACATGATAGCTACATTGGTTGTTTGAAGAAACATCACTGTAACTTTGGCATGCACAACTGAAAAGGTTTATTTAAATAGAAAAAAATGTGATATGTGAGTGTCCAATCTTTATAGCGTTGAATCGATATTGTACCTTTGGCCACGATATGAAGTAGATATTGACTTATGTTCAAGCGATGCACGTCCACGATCGCTAGATAGTGATACGTGAATGAATTGTGCAATCTCTCTCACACGCATACATATCTCATTTCCCTGTGGGCATCGGAATCACACACGCGCACTTCGTGTATTTCTCTCCCTCCGTCAGGGTTAAATTCGTCTTTCTACCCCGTCCTACAAGTCTCTCACACAGAAACACACACGCTCTCTATGTCTAACACGCCCACCCCTTTAATTCCGCCCACCCACAGCCACTAATGTCTCAAAGTATAATAATGTCTCTCACACATATGCTATCTACCTATCCCTTAATATAGCTAGATATGTGTCACACAAACTCCTTCTCCCTACTAGCAAGATACCCATGCGTTGCACGGAACATCAAGACGCATTTGTATGAGAAGTTTATCTTGTGGGAGAAAAGGATGAACGAGGGAATGCCTTATTTGCAAATGCGGAGAGGGGTGTGGGTATCTTTTTGCAAAATTGCCATAGTTTCCTTCCTGTCCGACGGATATAAATCGGATGGCCTACATTGCAGGATGGCGGGAACACCATCATCACCAACTCTGTTTTTTTTATAAGAGTAGAGATATGTGAGTGTCACTGCCCCCCCCCACACACACCCACAATTCCCAACACCGAAGGAGTAGGGTGACACCTCGATCTTGATACTAATCTATCGACTGGCTTCTCTCTCAAACATACACACACACACACACACTACCCGGCACCGAAGGAGTAGGGTGGCACATCGATCTTGATAATAATCTATCTACTCCTCTTTCAAACACACACACACACACACACTCCCTAGTTGTGCCTCTGTGCCTACCGCGCACACTCTCGATACGTCTTTCTCTCCCTCCCCCCCCCCAACAATGACAGCAGAAGGGTGACAACTCGATCTGATCATAATTTGTCAATTGGTTTCTCTCTCAAACATTGTGTCTCGGTGCCTCGCTCGGTAGCCCCCTCGATATGTAGACTTCTTGCGCGCGCACAGCTATAGTGACGATGACGCTGAACCCAGTGTGCCTTGTTTTTACCGGCCTCATGTGATAGTTTTCACCCTGTTTTCTGTTAATTAACAAGGCAACCTTTTCTTTGTTACTACTAGTGAATCTGAAATCATTCGGGGCAGACATAAAATATATCACTTCAACCCAATTATCGCAGCAACTATTTTAAAAGAAATTAGCTAGCTGCCCGTGCGTTGCACTGAACATCAAGATGCATTTGTATGAGTAGTTTATCTTGTGAGAGAAAAGGTTGAACGAGGGAAGGCCTTATTTGCGAACGTGGAGAGACGTGTGGGTACATTTTTGCAAAATTGCCATAGTTTCTTTCCTATCCGTTAGATATAAATCCGACGGCCTATATTGCAGGATGGCACGCACACCATCATCATCAACTCTGTTTTCTACTCCCTCCGTCCGAAAATACTTGTCATCAAAATAGATAAAAAGAGATGTATCTAAAACTAAAATACGTCTAGATACATTTCCTTTTATCCATTTTGATGACAAGTATTTCCGGACGGAGGGAGTATTTGTCTTTTTAGAGATTTCAACAAGTGACTATGACCGGACCTTACCAACATACTCAAAAAAGTAGTCCATAATTTTGATGTTACCCTCTTTTCTTGGCGGTGCAGTGCCATCTGGATACCTCATAAATAAATCAAGGACAATTCTGACCCCTTCCTGAAAAGACATACGGAGCAAAATGAGTGAATCTACACTCTAAAATATGTCTACATACACATCCGTATGTGGTAGTCCATTTGAAATCTGAAAAAGACAAATATTTAGGAACGAATGGAGTATATATAAGAGTAGACATGGAGATATATCTCCGGCATGGTCTACAACAAAAATGTGCTGGGCTGGTTAGCGCCGGATGCTCGCAACGCGATGACATGAGTTCGAATTCTGTCTTTTAACTTTATATTTTTATATTATATATTACTCTACTTATTTAATATATACTTCTTTCGCTACTGTACTGACAGTGGAACCCACAGAGTACTTAGAATACAAGATTAAGGATGGACTTGTTTTTTTTACTTTCTGTACGAAGCTGTAGCCACCCTGCAAGTCACGTGTACACTGTACATGCAATTAACTTTTTATAGAGGGACAATCATACAGGCAATTAACTCAAAGGGATTGGATGTCACTCTATTATTTCCAGCATAAAGAGCATCTCCAACGGTAGCCGGCAAATTTCCTCCCGCTTCCTTAAGCGGAGGACGACATCAAACGCCAGCGGCATACATTTTTACAACTCTAACCAACCAGATGAAATTTGTGCAAATACGGACTGATTTCATATAAGCACGAAGGATTTCGTATAAAAAAGCCGGATCTTCATATAAACATGATGGATTTCATTACATTTACATGAACTAAGAGGTGCCAATCCGGCTCTCTTCTATAATTAATACTCCCTCCGTCCGGAAATACTTGTCCTAGAAATGGATGTATCTAGACTTATTTTAGTTCTAAATGGCCGCCCGCGGATCCCTTTGTCTTCCTCATGTCCGTCAGACACTTGCGGGGTCGACGAAGGTCCTCGGAAGAGACGAAGCAGCAAAGAAACCACCTGAATCCGCGGTCGTCGCCTCGGCGGTGGCCTTCATGGGTCCCAAGTGGCGGCGGCCTCCCGTGTTCTACTTCTCCTCGATGATGGCGGCGGACACGGAGAAGCTGGCCACCGACTCGTCGCTCTCCACGCACCCGGCTTCTGTCTCTGCCTGCATGGCGCTGCCGCAGGCACGGGAGGCGCGCCCACAGACACGGGAGGCGCGGCCACCGCAGACACTGGTGGCGCGGTACGACGTGGCACCGACGGCGCCCGTACCGGTGTGCTTGCTGCCGTGCCGGCGCGGAGCAACTCGCCACTCCTCATCGAGCTGAACTGGAGCGGCGAGTTGCTGAACCACGTGCCTGCTTGGGGCGGCAACTGGCTCCGTCGGGCCAAGCGAGGTTGGTGAAGCACCGAGCGGCCTCGCCCGTATCCGGAGGGCTCGGCGGGCCACCCAGCCGGGTAATATGCCGGAGAACGGCTCATTGGAAGCCATCGGAAGAGTGGAGAAAATGGTGAAGGAGGAGATGGGGGAGCGGCGGAGGGGTGCGATTCTTGCCCGCTGTCTGTCTGGCCTTGTGTAAATAGAGGGCGGACGGTAGGAGCTTGGCCGGCGTCTGGCCTCATCTAAACTGAGGGCGGACGGGAGGAGCTTGGCCGGTGTTGCGTTTAATTCCGGCCCGCTCATGAACGGACGTGTGGCAGGAGTAGGATTCTCGGTTTGCATGCGGGTTTAACGGAGGAGGTTAATGGAGGCGCCGTGCGTGCAGCGGGCGGCGCAGTACTATTCGATTTAACAGCAGTAATGAGCCGTCAAATCACAAAGGCCCTCGCCTCTCGTGAAACCGACCGAGCTAGACTGCCCCCCCTCTAGCCTTTTAAAAAATGTATGTACTCCACTTTTGTACAGTAGTAGTATCGATGGATTGCGCCATGGAGCAAAACTTGAAATTAAAAAAAAGGTGGTACATATAGAGAGCGCTCGTCGCCAAGTTATGCATATAGTACTATTAAAATGGCTTGTCACAATAATGGTGTCCAGCACAAGTGCACAACCCACCCCTCAAATAAAACTAAGCACCCTGGAATTCTTTGACAAAACTAAGCACCTTGAATTTTTTTGACAACTAAATTGCTGGCTATATGATGTTGGCCATATATATTGTATGTATATAATGTGAAGAAACGAGTGGTAGTACTATACCAAATAAAAGATGAAATGTAAGAAATACTAGTATGTATGTACTGAAGAGTTAAAGTAACAAGAAGAAACATAACATAGTTCTGCTGGGGGCTCAGCACAACACACCCCTCAAATTAAATTAAGCACACCTGAAATTAAACTTTGCAACTATTCCGGTAGACACTGCATTAGAACCACCATGAGCAACGACATTGCCACCTTACTCGGAGTCCTCGTCCACGTCCTCGACTTCGTCCTTGTCCCTTTTCCTCTTGGCCGATACTTCTTTGCTTGAACCGCACACTTGGCTGTTGCTCTTCATCCAACCCTTGTAGATATTGGAGCAAAGGTAGCCATCCATTGCAGCGTAGTGGATGTGGTCTATATCTAGTACATTCCGCTGCCATGCATGACGATGAAACGTGTATGGAGGTTTCTCCAGTTTACCATACGAAGGATGAACCATGGCTCCTGCCAGGGTCAGCATTGAAGGCTGACGAGAGGACACCAGCCGATTCTTCTGGAGGTCGAAGGTGTTGCCTACAACGAGGCCTATCCGACGCAGGACTTCTTTGTCGTTACCAAAGTCTACAGTAACGAATTTGACTAGGTTGCTCTCGAGGAAGTCCTTAAAATCCTAGCACTCAACGTCGGCATGGCATATGTGGTAGACCAAGCATAAGTCATGCATGCAAACCTGGATCACGGCGGGCTTCTTCCTCTCTTCGTCCTTTAGATCCTTCTCTCATCCCAGGACTGTGGTGTACTCAACATCTAGCCTAGCGACCCACTCATCGTCTGAGTCTTCGAACATGCGTCTGAAGCGAGAAAGGCATCCTTTCACCGTCGCGGAAGAACGGGTGTAGATGACGTCGAACTCATCGCCGGTAATGGTTCTAACCTTGTACTCACCGCCGATCGGCGAGATTTGGGACGCCATGGATTTGGGAGGAGGGTTAGGATTAGTGGAACTGCCGTAATGTGAATGGACGGGACGACTAGGAGCGAACCGCCGTAGTATTGAAGGACGTGCGGGGACGAGTAGGAGCGAACTGCCAGCGTGCGAACGGCTGGGTAGTGGCTTTCTATTTTCCCATGATACGGGCTTCCGAGAGCCCTTGGATCTGAGATCGAACGGTTGCATGGCGTGATTCTAGACCTATGGGTGAATATCCTATCCTGGAGGGTTATTCTGCAAATTTTCAGCAACTTAGCATGCGACCGTTTGATCTCAGATCCAAGGGCTGCCAGCAGCCCGTATCGTGGTCGCGCCTACCACGACCGTCGCGTCGCTCGTGCGGTCGCGCCCTTGGAGATTTAACACGGTGCGTTAGGCTATGTGATGTTGGCATGTCATACATAGTCATCACTTAGTCACTCATACTACAACAAGGTTTTGGCTATAAGGTTGCTAAGTGTTTTTTTTACTTCTCTCTATCTCTTTCTTCGTACTCCCTCTGTCCCATAATATAAGAACGTTTTTGGCACTAGTAGTGCCAAAAACGTTCTTATATTATGGGACACAGGGAGTACTAGTATTTATTGCATTGCCAAGGAGTGACCTCTTCCAATAAAATGGTGTTGCTAAGTTTGCTTCATTTAATTAGCTATAGACTCAAAATTGTCTTTTCACCTAGGTACACGCGCTTAGCACCGTTTCTTCCTTGGGTCACCAAACTAGTCTCTCTCTTCTTGATTAACTTGCCACATCAGACTTTATGCCTATGTGGCAAGCTTAAGCACCTGTAGGAGCAAGTAAGTACAATAGTGCGCTTTACATGGCATTTTTGCATATGTGGAGGAAAGAGAGGCAAGGAGAAAGTGGAGAAGTGGGCTCTCATGCAAGAGCCAGCCTCTACTACATGGTGGAGCATTGGGAGAGGCACCTGTATGGAGGTGGTCAGGAATCGGGAGACTCACGCCGGTCGTAGCGCCGCAGTTAAAATGATAATGGCAAGTCAAATCACGGGGCCCCACCTGTCCAGCAGTAACTCGTTGTCAAATCACACAGCCCTACGTTTGCAGTAGCCTACTCCCTCGTCTTCTCGCGTCTCTGTCGAACCGACTAGGCGGAACTGCCCCGCCTACCGCGCAGGAAAAGCCCGCGCAGTATACTCCCTCAGTCTAGGTGACCAAGGGGGAGAGGAAAACGAGAGAACTTAATGTTTAGTATTTGCTAAGGCTGGTTGTAATGGTACTAGCCTTAGCAATTTTGATGAGGTGTCATAGAATTAAATGAAGAAAGAGAGAGAGTTGAGTACTATGTGTCATACATGGCAATAAATAAAGTACTACATGATACTAATATATGATACATGGCGCGGGAGTACTAAGTATTATTAATACAGTTTTGCTAGAACTCATCTAGATGAGATATAATTTGGTCTCATTCATCTTTTATAGCCATTGGATGTGATGCTATATAAGATGCGTGTGTGCTGACGTGGGTTGTATTTGTTCTTGTGCAACGAACTGACCACTGCATGTCATGTTTGATAGTCTCAAGTCATTAAAAGCATACAAGCCCCACATCTCTTCTTGGTTGATTCCTCTATTTATGTCAAAAAATAAGAAACAACGTGAGAGTTAATGCACCACGCCTATGTGTTTACTATTTGGTTTTCGTAAGATGACTTAATACTCACCTAGACGGAGGGAGTATTCGATTTGACAGCGGGTGGCGCAGTTCCCGGTACAGCTTTAATGCTGACGAGGGAGGGAGTAGCGGTTCCTGATATGTTGAACGGCCAATGCATCCTCCTTCAATTAATGCATGAGGGAAGTAATGGGAGGAGGTCCGGAAAAAGAGGCTGCACGATGTGAATGCAACGCAGTTTGCCCTCATTGCCCTCATATAAAGGCGCCCCTCCATTCCAATGCATCTACCACATCGTACGCACCTAAGCATTTGCCTAAGCACCTACACTAAGCGCAAAAGAGCTCACTCCAGACCCATGGCGGCGATGCGCGTGAGCGTCTAGCGGCTGCGCCAGATGGTCCACGACGCCGGCCTGCGGCATGGCGCCGAGGATCGTCTCCAGATGGTGTTGGAGACGGGCTGGTGGATGGCCGCCGTCGACGCCAACTACGACTCTCAGTTGGACCAGATGATCGTTGCCACCAGCAACAAATTCACCATCCTCAAGAAGCTCGTGGACGACATCGCCGTACTCCTCCAGCCCGCGCGCCCGGGCTCCTTATTGCCTGCCACCCTAATCGGCCTCCATGGCTGGAACCTCTTTCAAGCACTGGTGGCCCTGCGACTGCCCGCCGACGCCACGAAGAATGTCCACCTGGAGGTCGCGCTCGCCGCGAGGCGCCTCGCCCTGCAAGAATTCGTCGACCTACACATCCACGTGTACGAGCAAATCGTGTACATAGGTATCTACAAGGCCAGTGAGGACGCTACGACGTTGGCCTTCCTCAACCGGCTGGAAGCCTTGGATGCCTTTGCTGAGAAGCACCTCGACCTCGCCACAAAAGCCGCCGCTCCTTAGCTGCCGTTCGGTGGCCCGACGCACTAAGTTGAGGAGGAGGAGGTCGTACATTCGTGGATCCATCTTTCTTCTTGCCTTCTGTAACCACCACTGCGATCGCATCATCGTGGCCTTAATTCTTATTGTGCTATTGCATTCTCGTTCCAGTCAATACCGACATGTGCGATCCCTTTGCTTAATTATATGCATCACTATAACTAGTACTCCATCCGTCAATTTATAACTCGTGCTTACAATTTCCATCAACTTCGTGCAACGCGCGGGCATCTTGCTAGAAATACTAGAATATGTCTATATAATCCGTATGTGATAGTCCATTTGAAATCTCAAAAAAGACAAATATTTAGGTACGGAGGGAGTAATATATTAGGAGTATATCAAAACAATAGTGATTTCTTTCAAGTTTGTGAACAAATACTACTATTCTACTACTTTGGATCCATCGCAACGCACGGGCACATTGCTGGTAAAAGGAAAAGGCCTGCCGCGTTCGCGTCGCACCCCCACACGCCCGGGAATCGGGAGTACAACACGGCCCGTCCGGCACGACACATAGCTTAGGGAAGGCGTGTTGCCTAGCATTTTCACTTTCATGTGGGACCGCCATTGAGCAAACCGACACCCCGTCCGCCGCCGGGTTGGAAAACAGAAACGAGGGGAAGATCTAGTTGTAGCACGGAAGCCAAGAAATTTGGTGTCAGACGGGGCTCGTTGATAGAGTAGGAGCATTCCGTACTAGTACTACTCCTACTAGTACCAAGTTTGTACTCCTAATACTATATTACTAGTACTACCACTATACAACTAGTAGGTACGTGCACGGCACAACATCGTAGGAACAAAAAATGGGAAGATCTTGTTTTGGGTGATTTATCTTTTTTTCAATCAACGTAGTATGAATAATATGATGTGGGGGGCACCCATGAAGCTTATGTGGCTTGGTTGCATGGCTACAGAAGGTTAGAGAAAAATAAATAGATAACGTGTTTAGAGTGCACTCCACTAAATAGATATACTTTGGATCCATTGCAACGGACCGGCACATCTATATCTATACCCCCTATATAGTGTGTGAAAAACTTTGAAAGTTGGTCGTTGGATGAAGCCAATCCGACGGTACAAAGATGGTAAATCCGAGCACTACTGGCAGTTGGATATCATCCACCAGATTCTGCCACATGTATAATATAGAAGACTCCATGGTTGAACTTAATTCATGACTAACTTTGCCACAACTAAGCTTAGGCAAAGTTATTAGTTCTTCAAAATGAGAGCCACAAGTTGGCAAGCCTAAGGGAATCTTGCCACATTTTTTGTGTGTATCTCATGTGGGGCCTTAGTGTGGCTTGCCTAAGGTGTGGCTTGAACCAAACACTCACCTAAGTTAATCAAACTTGCCTAACCTTACATTCCACTAGATTTTGCCACATGTTAGAATCCAGAAAGCTCCACATGTAGAAGCGTAATGCACAAACCACCAGAATCTCATGCGTGCAATGCACGTGTACCTTACTAGTACTAGTTGGTAGTAGTAAGAAACAAATTCCAGTTTTGGCACGAGCTCGTACTGCGGGAGCACCACAAGGCCTGCCGCAGGAGTTACATTTCCCTCTCGGGGCCCACGGGACCGAACTTCAGTGGCTTAGTGCCCGGCCTATGAGTCAATGACATGCGGACCTTAAATGCGGCTGGCCCACATGTCATTCTCATGGTGGTGGCGTGGTTCGCGACTCACTCGTTCGATATGAACGGCCGGTGGTGGCGTGGCTGTGGCGAGGGTGCCACAGCTGGGCGTCGGGGCGTTATGAGGCGTAGATGGCCACACCGGCGGGTACTACCTGTAGTACATAAGTACTCCAGCTGAGGATTGATGACCGGGACGAAATGTGTCAGAGCCGCTGGATGAAAATTCGATGGTGCGGGAGTACGGATCGGAGCACAGCAGCGGAGCAGGCAAACTGCGTCCAATCGGGTGTGTCTGTGGTAGAAAGTTGATGGTTGCCGCAGTTCAGCTGGCCCGCATGTCATGCACACAAAGGCAGAGGAGCGGTGGGGCCGAGAGGGATGAGGGGCACGTCGGGGGGATGAGGATCCCCTGACGCGAACAATCCTACCATTCTGTCACTGACATGTGGGACCCATAAGCGTGGGTCCCACCTGTCAGCGAAGGAAAGGCAGGGCAAGGCAGTGATAGCCACGTCAGAGGATCCATGTCCACGTCGGGGGACGTCGTGCCATGGGTTGGAGCGGCGTCGTGGGAATCGCGTGTGGGTGTGGTAGTGGTAGAAACAAGAAACGTGATGGTCGCCGTGGTTCAACTTCCATGGACAAGTTGTCATGTCTGCTGACACGTGTATATCAAAACTAGAGTGTTTATATTTCAAGCACGTGAACAAGTATTATTCTACTACTTTGGATCCATTGCAACGCACGGGCAAGCACATTGGTAGTAGTAGTGTCCATCTTTATCTCTAGAGGCCTTCCCTCGTTCATCCTTTTCTCTCACAAGATAAACTACTCATGGTTCGGGGGTTCAAAAAAATCAGCAGCATCGACAATGAGTTCGTAAACGTGTTCAATTCAGCCGTCTACTTACTTCCGCATGGTAGTCATCCACTGACCATCGATCGTGGGTATAGCTGAGTTCATGACCGTTTATGACCAAGAAGTACCACGTAAATCGTGTCGATCAGCAGGGTAACCCTTTTGCTGTCACTCTGCTAGCTAGCTTGTACTCCCTTCGTTTCATAATATAAAAGCGTTTTTCACATTACTCTTATATTATGTGACGGAGGGAGTATCTGCTAGCTCCGCAGAAAACGCAGAGATGAAAACAAACAAGGCCTGAAAGCTACTACTGCTGAAAAGTGAACCAGATCACATTATGGTTACTTGAGATAGTCAATAAGACCTACTCTACAACGCTACGACATGTGCACCGGGGAGGGCCCAGGGTACTGCAGTGCAGACCGAGTAAAGCACAAAGCACCTGGGCTTTGGACCTGAAGGGAAAAGGAACTTTCTATACACAGAGTTGTTGCAGTACGAGCCCTAGACCCACAAATCCAGTTGCAAAAAGACAGAAAAAGCTCCGTTGCTTGAGTCGCCCGGACGGTACCATTTAGAGCACCTACAGCCACGTATGGAAAATCCAGCCCATCAAACGCCCACGGACGCGTCCGGGCGCGTCCGTGAACAGTGATCGGGCACATCTCAAATTTCATTTGTTGCATTCGGACATCTCATACTCGATTCTTATATTCATATAAAGACATGCAAAGGGAAATAGAACCTACGTATTACGTTGATCCTAGCTACTCCTCGTCGGAGATCACGACGATCTCCGTGCCCGGCTCTGCCAGCATGGGCGGCAGCTGTAGCTCCGACACCTCCGGCTGCTCCGCTCCGGCTTCCTCCGCCTCTATCTCCGCATCGAGCTCGGCGAAGAGCGCTCGGTCTTCGCCAGCTCCCGCTGGCGAAACGCCCGGTTGGCCTTCACATAGGCCTCATCCTGGATGGACTGCAGGATGGCCTGCTGCTCGGCCATCTTGTCGGACTGGACGACGGTGAACTCCGCCTCCGCCTGCTCCATGTTGAAGGGTGGCACCTGCTGGTCCGCCTCCTCCACCTCCATCGGAGCCATGTCCTCCTCCTCCCCTGCCCCTCCTCCTCCTCCGGCTCCGGCGAGTCCGGAGGCAGCCCGACAGCGATGCGGGCGGCGCGCGCGGCTTCCCTCGCCTGGATCTGCTGCTGGATCTTGTAGCGGCGCTCCGGCGTCAGCATGGCATAGTAGGTGATCTTGCTCCGGACCATGGTGGAGTGGCGGAGCCTGGGCAGTGCGCCGGAGCGGGAGAGGGAGGAGGTGGAAGGGCTCGGACTGGCGGCACGGAGAGGGGGAGGGGGTTGGTTAGGGTTGCGGGACGCCGGCCGGCTTAAATAGCCGGATGCCGTCTTGGGCGGTGAGCCGAAGCGGGGCCACGCGGCGTTCCCACCGCGGCGACGGACGCGGCGTCCGTCAGACCACCGGTTTTCTGGACGTTTCCGTGTGGGGCCACGCCGTCAGGCCGACGTGGCGCGCATGCCCGGGCATTCGCATATCCGCCCCATATTTGGGCTGGATATGGGGGGTGCCGGCCAGCCTGGGCGTTTCAGGGCCATTTGAGGGGCCCGTCTGGGTCAAATAA
Organism: Aegilops tauschii subsp. strangulata; assembly: GCF_002575655.3. Lineage (NCBI taxonomy): Eukaryota > Viridiplantae > Streptophyta > Magnoliopsida > Poales > Poaceae > Aegilops > Aegilops tauschii. The sequence continues at coordinate 462,444,843 of NC_053035.3, forward strand.
TCGTGACCGGGCAGTGACCGGGCGGCCTGCTCGGACGTATGAGACGGGTTTGAGTGGTCCGGTTATGGATGCTCTTACTCCCTCCATTTATAAATATAAGTCTTTTTAGAGATTTTAATATGGGCTACCTACGTATATATAGACATAGTTTAAAGTATAGATCTCCTCATTTTGTTTCGTATGTAGTTCGTATTGAAATCTCTAAATTATATTTAGGAACGGAGTGAGTATGTGACTGATTGTCAAATCATCTGCCACTCGAGTTTCACGATGATCCACGCACGTAACAAAAATGAGACCAAATCAAGGCCACTTTGAGGCTTTCCAGCAACATTGTTTGTTACCTTGCACATGTTGTGCATTTTTCTTTCGGTGGTGAGAGGACACACGTAAACAAAGTTGCCCGGCGTCGATGCTTGGTGAGTCATCAGTTCAGTTGTGTGCAACTATAGTACTGGCCGGATAGTGCCATGGGAGGAAAGGAATGTGTACGTAGCTTGCGGAGTAATACATACGCCACATGAATTGCAAACGCCACAATTAACCGCCAATGGAACTATAGTACTGGCCGGTCCCGGTCGTGAGCGTTGCGTTGTATGCGGGACCATGCCTGACGGACGGCTCGATGGACGCGCGCACGTCCGTACGTACCGGCCGGTCGACGATCGCTTCAAGCGTGGTGCAAGCAAGGCTAGGCTACGGCTAGCTCCAACAGATTTGCAGGTAGCTGGCCGTGACAAGTGTTGCCGCAGTCTGCTGCATGGCGGGTGACCACCTACGTAGCTGGTGTACGCCGTTTACGTATACGTAAGGAACGTCCATTCATGCATGTGCTCCCGCTGGACCGTTCTCAATCCTCACGAGGCGTCCGCGCGTAAATTTCTTTAACATGTTACAGACGCAAGAGTTCATAAATACGCGCATACACTCACCCACACACACGCATACAAGCACATTCAATCCCTATGAGCACCTCCAAGAGACTGAGCCGGCATATCATCTTGAGAGTTACGAAGTCACCGTATGCGCCTCGTAGTCGATGGAAACGTCTCCTCCCACTGAACGGACATCGCCGAAAATTATGAAAATAAATTCAGAATAAATGCGAGCACCAGGACTTGAACCCTGGTGGGCTGGGGATATCACTGTCTACCTAACCATCCAACCACTGGTTGGTTCGTTCATACATACATCCTAATGCCTTACTTTTCATTTCTGATCATAAAAAATAACTTATTTATGTCTCAGCCAATGCCATATTCATAAAATCTTAGGACATCTGCAATGCCGACCCTCAAGCCGTCTGTAACCGTTCGGACCGCGCAGTCCGGACGTGTTTTGCTTTGCGGGCGTCCTGACCGATGCCACACCCGTTTTTGACTACCATACCCCACCCAAAATCCCCTCCTTTGCCCGCGCATGTTCCCACTCGAAGCCAGCTACACGCGTTAGCGGCCGCCCCGCATTGACGTCGGTCCAGAGCGGACATGACATCTCACTGGGCCAACATTGCAGCGGCTAGCGGGCTGAAGGCGCCACCCATGCCTGTTCAATGCCGAAGCGATGTTTATTGGACGACACGGGACAGATAAATATCACGCACGTTCAATGCCCGTACGTCCCTCCGTCTGCCATCATTAAACGGGCTCGCCGGCCAAGAAACCAACTCCCACGCCCCCCCACATTGACGCAGTCGGATGCTCGGTCTCATCGGCATCCACTACTTAAAGGCGGACACACTCGGCTCACATCACACCACAACCCATCCGCTCCGCATCATCCTCCGGTACACCACATCCGCCATGACCGCAAACGGTAATGCTCTCTGGGAGAGCCTCTCAATCCAACGGAAGCATGAGATGGCCGCCCTTGCGGCCGTCTGGCGGTGCCGCCGTGCCAGGCGGATAGAGGCCGGAATGCCGGGAGGTCTCCAACGACGACCCCACGATGGAGACCAGCTCTGATGACGACTCCGCGCCGAAGCGTTGGAGATGCCCTTACGTTGAGATCCGTGCAAAAGAAGGTTATTCTTTTTTTTTGTTTCTTACATGTTATTTTTAGACCTAGCCACACCCTTAGTAAATTGGAACGAGAAAGGATTCAGACCGACGGATAGTTTTGACCACATCATGCAGTCGGGGAGATCGATGATCATCAGCATGCATGCGTGGTCATTTGGTGCAATTCTTTACCCATCCATCCATGCATGTATATCCTTTGGCGCGATGCATGCTTGCAGACTTGCAGTTGCAGTTGTCGATGTACATGTCTGTCGTCCTGTTCCTTTGGGAAAGTTGGAAGCTACTTCACCGAAGGTAGGCGGCCTCTCTTTTTCCCATCAAGTCTGTGAGCGAGAGCACCACTACACTACTGCCATTTTTAAAGCAAACAAATTAAAAGGGCAGGGGATCATATTCATATCATAGCCACGATGAGTTTCATCTGGTAAATCATGTCGCCCGGATGACGTGCAAGTTTGTCGGTTACGACCGATGCGTGCTTGCATGCGTAGTCCATCGACCATCAGTATACATCATGTACTCGGGAGTGGATTTGTGGCATACAAGTGCGGGGGCACGCATATGTACATGGTGCCCGCTTTTTATTTTCGCTTTCGATTTCAAAGTTTTATATCTTTTTCACAAAAAATTTAAACTAAACTCTATTTTTATATTTGTGTTTCTCATGACCATCGCTTTCAAATAAGATCCATTTTTAATATATTTTAATGATTTTAAAAATATATGATAGGTTTCAGTGTTGAAACGTACTATGAGCGATCGATAAAAATTAATTATTTTGTGTCTACGAGTGACACAAAAAAATCGCTTGAAATTATACCACTGAAATTGGTTGAAACTTGGCAGTTATAGATGCAAAAAATGTAAGTTTCATCGTTGAAACTTAAAGGGGTTTCCATTGTTACTGTGTCCTCGTGCGGGATTGAACTACCGCGCGAATCGCGAGGAAAAACGAGCGGGTGGCAGGACTTGGCAGGTGAGTGCCCATGCACTCACGTGGCCCTGCGCATTTCGGATATGTACTCCATCAGTATATCATTTTTTGCACAACTACCAGCCTCTACGTATACTAGCTAGCTAGCGCTCGACCTAATCTGCAGGATGGAGACTGAACATGCATGTGAATAGTTCATCTCAACCAAGTTGAGTTTCATTCCATATGCCCAACATCGACCTCTCCGAGATTTGTCATTATCTAGTCATATTAGGTGTACTACTGCCTGTACAAGTATTCCTGCACTGCCGACAGGCTCGAGTGCATAAATTAACAACACGAGGCAGAGGTTGAGGTAGGCTTATTAATTAGTTCACAATAGCTATTTGTAAGTTGCCTGAATTTGAAATTTAGGTCAGACGATTTTCACGTGAAGGAAGGAAACGGCCAGAGGGAAGGAAGCAGCTCGCCGGATAAGACCCTGGTATCTATCTTAGGATGGCAGGCCACCCCATTACCTATCTTAGGGCCGTGGAAGTGATCCAAGTTCGTCGGAAGAAATCAGTCATCACGGGGGTTAGAGGGATGGCCAAGGGCGGCGGTAGCACGGCGGTGCGGTGCGGTTGAGGGGTGGGCGGGCGGCGAGGTGGCCGCAGGTGGTGGAGGCTGGCGGTTAGGTCAATTGTAACTGGCGGCTCAGGGAGATAAAAGATGACAGGGAAATGGTTGAGAGGTAGAAGAAGGCATCTACATCGTTGGTTCAGCATCTGAAGGCTGAAAACGATCGCCTGACCCTAATATCTTTTTGAGTCGACTTACCCCAAGCCTCTCCCTAATTATTTCTGGGGAGTGAGACTAGATCGTGTACTAGTATATATATGCTGATTCCGTGTAACACGCACGTCGAAGGACCAAATTTAATCGATTAGCTTCGACACAGTGGACGTCCCTGGACCAAAAAGATCCTGCCAGAAACTTTTACGTAAGCCCTCGTCTTGACTTGCCTCCTCCAGAAAGGAAAACAGAACAGAAGAAAGGGCAGAATATGCATCATGTCGTCCGACTCTGGCTCTGGCTCCCCTTTGAAGTTATGCAGGCATCAAGGCCAGAGCTAGACTAATCACACACACAGATATAAGGATACACTACTCCATGCATGGATCATAGTGTCGATTAGGACATATCAAATTAACAGTTAATCATGAATTCAAGTTATTTTTAAGGAGAATTATCGAGAGGTGCACGCATGTGCAGTGCACTAGGCCGTTGGCCACGCAACAGATGGCGTGATGTGCACTTGTCGTTTGGTTGATTCGTTTGGTACATAGGCCGGAGGAGAGCTTGTTGTTCAAGTCATGCATGCATGAAAAATAATAAATTAAACCAAGCCGTGCACTAATTAATTAAGCTGACAGCCTAGCTAGCCCACCTGATCTCGGCTGCCATTTTCATGGTAGTACCAGCTAGCTTGCACAGTACTATTTCTTTAGGCTGTCTCTTGCTTGTTCACAGAAAATTGATTCGGTGTATTGTACTGGTTGATTAAGGTAGGTGATTTGATTTGAATTCTATGATGTCATATAGAAGAACACTGTGCAACTGTTATGAGATCCTTTAATTTGTTTTCTTCTACCTCTGATGTTCTCTCGCTATTGACATATTCGAATGGAAATAATTGCACATGTTTTCACAACAGGGTTGTTAGCTTTTGCTGGCGGTTTTATTCAGCAACCACGCATGCAATCTACTCACACAGAGTAGAGAGGGGATCATTTTGGTGGTGAATGAGCTTACCGACTAATAATTCAGTGATTGATTTCTCAACGGTTCGAGCTCCTCTTCTCCGAACCTAACCAGTAACAGGTCTTGATGTGATATATGCACAGATCGAGAATATTGCCATAAAGTGTACCTCGTATAAAATGTTATGGTGTTACTAGTTCATCACACAGTACCGTTCGATTGTATGAAACGATTAGTTGATTAATCTCCTGGTGAACCAAGTGGTGGCACCTCAAATCCAAGGTCCCCATCATGCATGCATCACTCGGAGCCATGCATCATTACTTCAGTGAAAAAGGCGCGCACCTAAAAAATCTTGTCAAATCTGTGAGCTACACACGACAAATCCAACAATATTCTGGGGTTGCATGGAAATCATGCATGTCTTTTTTTAGGGGTGAAATCATTCATATCGGTTGCGGTGGTGGCGCAGCTAAAACAAATTGTTGGGCGGGCCATGATAAAGAAGAACAAACAAAAAAACAATTTTGGGGGCATCAGCAAACAATACCTACCCTGCAAAAAAAGCATTAATCCATAACGTCTGTTCCATTTTTTACAAGATCAAATGAGCAGATATATAGAAAGTTATTACCAAAATACAGCTTCACTATTAGCCATTACAGGAACTTGGAGACATCAGATATCGAGTCACATACTGCGAATCGTTTCTCAATCCTTTATCCTTTTCAAAATTTGTAAGAATGCCTTTGCATTATAATTTTTTAAACGGAGGCAAAAGATTTGCCTCATCCATTAATTAAGAAGAAGAGAGTTGCCAGTGAAATTTGGAAAAGTGGGTAAAAATCGATACAAACAACCCAACAAAAATGTACTACTCATACAACACGAAACACTGTGACCGCACATGCGCCCTTCCCAATGCACCACAACCGCAACCCTCAACATTTATACAACACAATGGAGCTCCAGACAAGAACATCGCCCACAGTAAAAACGTAGCACCCTCCATCATGAAATCGCGGCCGCCTTCCGAATGGCGCCACCCTTCTTGCTTTTGTTTGTCTTTGCTTTCTCCCTGTTGGGATTCTCCTTCAGGAGGCAGCCACTTTCCACCCATTTGACAAGGAAGTCGTAGAACTCATTATACTTCTTGATGTAGTTGTTGTCAACCAAGGGGCTCCCAGGAGCAGGCACCAAACAACCGGCCGCAACATCATGGACCCGAGGAACCACTGACACGACATCCTCCACCACAGGGACCATTGACACAATGGACTTCGACGTCTCGAGTTGCTGACGTGACAGAGGCAAATACCTTTGCATTATTGCATATAATGTAAACGGCAGATCTTCTGTGAATTATTTATGCCACCACACGAATAGATGATGATCTCAGTGGAATTTAGGGGATGATTCGAAGAAATGTTTACATGTGAGCTAGCTTATAGAGATTCAGACTGGTAGCTGCGTGGGTCGTGGCCTCGTGGATCGGCCGACTGGCTGGGGCCTAGGGGGCAACTGATGTGCGCGGTGTTTCGATGGGTGGCGGCTGTTGTGACTTCTGCGGGGCGATGGGGCGGCTGCTCCCGTGCTGCTGACTGTTGCGTGTCCTTTTTTTAGAAACGAGTGGCCAGTTCCGCTGGGCTGATGCGTGATGTTTTGTTTTCTACTGCGTTGTGGGGTAGCCTAGGAATAACTATTCTTTTTACCTCAATGATGGGCGGGCCACGGCCCATTTGGCCTTAACGTGGCTCTGCCAGGGTCGGTTACTTCCCGTGGAATCCTCTTCTCTCATGCCAACAATTTTCATTCCGTCGATATATCGAGATAATACAATGCATTGAGCGGATGTATGATTGCTGCATAACTCGATGCATACAACCAACACGTCCAAACAGAAACAAGAAGAAAAGATATTAGCAAAAATAAGAAAGTTAAGCCTAAGATTAGATTTTTTTGAAAAATAGAATATATTAATATCGCGGAGATACCAATTACACCCAGTCTCTAGAACAACGAATGTCCTAAAGACATTACGAATGCACACAACCCAAAAACGAAAGATCCCGCTGCAGTGATCAATTCCTTGTAGCTGCAGCACGAACCACCACCAAGAGAACACATGAAGTCCTAATTCTCCAAAAGCGATGCCTCCAAGAAGAAAACAGTGCACAAGCGCCGTCGTCGCCGATCATAGATCTTAGATTTTCACCTTGAAGAAAATCAATGCTCTTAAAACAATGCCTTCAACAATGCCACTGCCATGCACAACCAATTAAGGCCAAACCTTGGGTTTATACCCTGAAAGCTAAGACTCTCTACTCCTCATGTGCTACCGCCCCCACTTATCGATGCCGCTGCTACGAATCACGAATCACCAAGTAAAGTCCTCATCGCCTTGAGGCTCGATCCGCCATTACTAGGCCCCAGACCTCAGCCACCATAACGTTCCTCGCCACTGTCTTCATCATGAAAATCAAAAATACCGACATGTCCCATAATGTCAACAGACAACGAAGCTTCGCGTCATGCCCTACTGAAACCTAAGATTAGATAGAGATCCTATTCAAAAATTACACATCTGATGCCGACCTAACTTGAAGCGGTGAGCTTCCTCATGAGAACCTCTCCCTGATTCGACCCCTGTCACGGGCTACTTGATCCCTTCTAGTCTAGACTCTGTTGTCACGACAGATACCACCGGACCACTCATGGGTGCAGAAGACAAGTGCCGGAGCATCGATCCGCTACGCACGCATCAGTTACATGTCGTAGAGGAGTTGGCAACACTGTAGCTCCTCCGTCAAGTCAGACAGATTTTCACCGTGGCGAGCTGCGGATTGCTTGACTGACACGCGAAGTTTCGGCACGAGCAGGCAGCCGTTGTTGCCGCGGAAGGAGTTTGTCAAACGGGATTGACAGGATGCAGATACGCCTGTCCGCTTGCCCCCCTTTTGGGATAAAATAAAACGTGCAGGAACTTTGCACGAACGACCGGATGACAGGTGATACAAAAGAAAGCATGGAAATCCCGTCAGATAATTAAGTTCACCGTCGGCAACAGTTTCCGACGGAATAATCTAGCTAGCCGCCGTGTTCGTGTGTCCTGCGGGAGGAATCTGGGAGCAGCAAACTGATCAAAATTATACTATGTACGTCTGGCTCTCGATCCTGCATGAATGTCGTGCATCTTTAACCGATCCCTTATAATTTTGACAAGGATAGGGCCGAGTATATTTAGCGGAAGACAATTTTTCTTCTCTAATAATTGCTGGATCTAACCGATTCTTTAAATTTAACTCCTCAAACAAAGTGACCTCACATAAAAATCTCTCTGGATCTTCTTCCCCCTCCTTGCTTCTTTCTTCCAGCGACGAGCCGGTACAAGAACAACGTCGGGTCGGGAGATGCCGTTGAGACGGCGAGACGCACACTCGCAGCAGCAACAGACACGCACACACGCACACACAAATCAATCAACCAACCATCCATCCGTGCAGGTCGAGGCCGGCTGCACGCAAGCAGACACGGCATGGCCGGCGGTTGTGCACGCACGCGCACACGCAGCAGCCCGCGCACACACACACACAGAGCAGCAGCACCAGCAGCAGCAATAACATGCACATACGCATGAACAAGCACGAGGTGAAGGCAGCACCGTCATGCGGTGGGGGCAAACAGCGGCGCGGGGATCACAAGAGTGCGGGAGGATGGACGACACACTTTTATGAAGTTCCTCGCCGCTGGCGAGGTTCCGGTGCAGACGAGGATCGCCGGAGTTACAAGGGTGTTGGGGGATTCCATTTTGCGCGCCACCTAGGCGGCCGATGGTCGGCGGCATGGGTTTCGACAGCAACGGACGAGAGAGAAGGAAGGGGGGAAAATTAAGGTGCGGCGTCCCAGAGGAGTAAAAATAGGAGAGTTGGGCGCCGGAGTAAACTTAGAGGAGTAAAATTTTCATCCTCCAAAGGTTTGAGGGGTCGGTTAGGTGCGGTTAGGCATCTTCAACACTGACCTAAAAACACACACACTATTTGTCTAAATATTACAATCCAGCTAAATTTTCAAATAAAAAAAATTCAAACTTGAATTGAACTCGCACATATGTTTCATTTATCCTCTTTAACTGCCGATAGATACTCAAGCAAATCTTACTTGAGTTGCTCATTAGTTGCTCGATGCCAAATTTGGCAATGCATTTGAGTAAACTCATCAAACGTGCCCGAATTCAGATATGGAAGTTGGATAGGATCACTCATGTTCTCAAATTCCAGACTTCCAACAACATCTTCACCCTCATCCTCCACTATCATAATATGCATGATCACACAACGAGCATAATTGATTTGATGCCAAAAATTGGCATGCCAAATTTTGGCAACTGCCAAATATTGGCTAGAGATTGGTTGCTTGCCAATCTCAGAAAAAGTTGCCAAATGTTGGCAACTTCTGATTTTGCCAAATGTTGGCTTGCCAAATATTGGCAATGCCAAATGTTGGTAGCAAACCAATTATGCTCAACATTTCATCACCTCCCACCTAGGTCTTCGGATCCCATTGTTTTAGCAGATTCATGAACAACCACAAAACGGGTGCAATCTCCACATCGTTTCCAATTCATTTTTGCTTATGGGCAAAGTGCGTTCTTTTCTGACCAACAGGCTCAAAGATGGTCTTGACAAAATTAGCCCACGTAGGATAAATATCGTCAATTAGCCTACTGCTTCAAAAATGACGGTGGGCTTCTTAACGTTGCCCTAGTAGAGTGTTGCATTCAAAGTCATTGAGATAGCGTCTAATGGAAAAGTGTCCAATATGAAAAACTTATGGTCAGAATGAACAGCTTTGATGTTAAGGTCATTGCCATCTGATCTCATCTCGGGGGTCGAATATGTGTTCGGGGTGCTAAGATTTGGCATTTGGAGTACTGTTCGCCAATTATGCCCACCATGACGACCTCAGATGAAAAAGTGTTCTACACATAATGTTTTCGTCTTGTCGAGACAATCGATTTTCAGATTTGAATCATCTCAATCCAAGGTATTATGCAAAACTTGCAGCCAAAATAGTGCAATGTTGTAGAAATAATGGAGATGGCCGAACGCCCAAAACCTCCTATTGCGACCGGACTGTTCGGAAATTGGGACCAGGCTATCTGGTATGGTCGCGAAAATCGTCCAAACCTTCTGTTCTGATTGGACAGTCCGGTCCGGACCGAAACTGCTTGCTTTTAGGAATTTGATTGTTGCAGGACGATTACACCCTCAAGATAACCTCGAATTAAAAAAGGCTCAACACAAAAGTTATTCGTATCGTCAAAACGAATAATTTCGATTTGGAGCACATCTCCAGCTGAGATAGTATGCGACCTATGGATCCCAAAAACCAAACCGCTATCTCAGGCCTACCTAAATCCGGATTCGATTAATTTTGAAAGGATTTGGACGAGATTTGGAATCCTTTTCTTGTATGGAAAGTCTAGCCTTCTCAGATATTTGAGAGGTGATGTTCGATTGAACAACACACAATTGATAAACCTGTCTACCACTTTTTACCTTTACTTTATCATTCTCCCTTGTTCTTCTTCTTCCTCGTTCTTTTTTTGTTGTTCATGTTGGAACACACTTTGATGAACCCCATCAGCGTCATCAAATGGATAGTGAATAGGGCATCAGGGGCAAAGTAGTCTTCCTTCAATGTCAAATGCCCCTTGCCCCATTCCATTTCAACACTCGATGACTCATGATCGATCCTTGAAATTGAGAACATGATCTTTCGCGTGCTCCGCGTTTGCAAGGAACATGCGCGGCAAACGGCGAGAGGTGTGGACCAGCCACTTAGGACAAGTGGGTTGGAAACTGGGTGTGGCGGTGGAGGTCGCGGAGGTCTATGAAGGGCTTAGCGGACGGCCGGGGTGGTAGAGCAACGTCAGCGGCGTGGGAGGAAGCGGATACAAAGAAAGAGGGAATGAATGGAGACGCGGGGTTCGAGAGAAGTTTTGGGTGGGCCGAGGGTGCCAGAGTCCTATGTGGCGGCGGTCCAGACTTCCGCAAAGCCCCTCTAGTTTCGTTCTGGATTGCAGGAAAATGGACAAGTGGACTAGTGCGGGACAGTGTTGGATGACAAACTGTGCTCGGACATCGTGGTCCGGACATTTGTGTGCGATTTGGTCCGCTTTGGAGATGCCCTTAACTCCTTATTTTTGCTTTTCTAAAGCTTTGGTTGGAAATGCTCTAAAATGTTGGGTGCTCATGGCAGCGGCTATTCTAATCCCGAGCTCGGGTGAACAATAGAATAAAGAAAATCAAAATATAATGTTCCTTTTTTTGTGTTAAACATTGAAAAAATGTTTGTTATCTTGCAGAGTTTCATGACCATATGACATTTGTGGAAATCGTGGCAAAAAGAGAGAAAATTGATGCTCCAAAATGTTATTTTCAAACGCATTTTGGAGCATCGATTTTATTTTGTTCTCACATTTTCCATGAATATTATTTCATGACGAAATTTTGCAAGCTACAGGCCAATGTTTCACGGACATTTTTTGTAATTTTTAAAGTTTTTTTTCTATATTTTGTGATTTTACTATGAGGTCGGGCCAAGAACAACACTTTCAGGGTGCTCACCTATTTCAACGACAGAACGACTTTTTGATCATTCATTCACTGCTGCGGCTAGCGAACTTGTGCGTGTGCCGATCGATCAATCAGCTCCATCATGATGGACGCAGGGTAAGATTTTCCTGAAGACTTGACATGTCGGTTTGCAATTTGGTGGTGAGGGCCTCAGTGCCGTGCGCGCGTCTCATTGACTTAAGTGGCACGCTAGCATCAAATCGGATATCGTACAGGAACACGACGGCTACTGATCAACTCTAGTCTCGTCGAGATCACGGTCTATAGCTGGACATTTTTTTTTTTTGCGGGAAGGTCTATAGCTGGACATTAACTAATCGTGTCGGGGAATTAATTGGAGGCTGGAAAATCTGAACCCAAGCGTACGTGTGAATGATGTGATACACAGATATTCCCACGCTCTCTCTGTGGTGGTAACCAATGAGGAAACTACCGACAGTGCCATGTACGTCCGTACAATCTGTGCGTATCGCCGACCTTGTGCCGTCTCACTCTGGGTGCCGACACTTCGAGGTGCATGCCAAGTAGGTGTACATTTTTTTTTTTGAGAGAAACACGCTTTACTATTGATCAATAGAACGAATTACATGAATAATAGAAGTATCATGAGGGTGTAACAGCCATACATGGCGACCCTCCCCTAAATGTAAAGCATGTCTAGCTAAGCCATGAGCCTCCTTGTTAGAAAGACGTCTCTCATGGGTGAAAGAGCAGGAGTGAAGCTCCCTGCTCGAGTCGATGATCTCCTGCACGATTGGAGCAATTGTACCCATAGTACCAGTTTGTATGTCCTTGACCACCGCAAGGCAATCTGAAGCCACCCTCAAATGAGTCAGCGCAAGATCCCTGGCTAATGCAATAGCCTCGCGGCATGCCAGAGCTTCCAGAATCTGTGGATCGGTCATACCATGGAATACCACCGCTGCTGACCCAGCATAAGCTCCTGATTGATCCCGACAAACCGCGCTAACAGCCCCCACCGGAGGGTGTTTACAAACAGCAGCATCGACATTTACCTTGTGATGACCCGCCGGTGGTGGTATCCAAACTGACGCCCGCACTGGGGTTGTTCTGGACTTCTTTATTTCATGTGACTTGGACGCGATACTCAAATCTGCCAAAAAGCGTTTGATAAATGAGTGAGTCCCCATCGGGCTCTGGTGCTCCCCTTCATGGATTAGCTTTCGCCGCGCCCCCCATATGGCCCATAGTGTCACGGTTAGCTTTGTGAACTCGGCATGTGGCATCGATTCTTGCATACTGAAGAGCCAAGCCTTTGCATTCGGTTCTGCTGTTGCTATAACATGCTCAACCAGCTCCAGGTCACCTAGCGCCCATACACAACGCGCCATCGTACACGTTATCAGGGAATGCCTCCACGAGTCCTCCTCTCCACAGATGGCACAACGTGACGATGTGGACATATTACGATGACTAAGTACATCCGCCGTGGGTATAGAGCATTGTGCAAGTCTCCACAGGAATACCTTTAGTTTTGACGGCACCGCAACCTTCCAGATGTTGGTCCAGCTAGCTTCCTCTCTCGATCTATCAGCCGGGCCTGATCGTCCTTCGAGCCATGCCTCCCGCCTAAGCTTCGTATTGATGAGCATCCGATATGCCGAGCGAACAGAGAAGGAGCCCTTGTGTTCATAAGCCCAAGCCCAGGAATCTCTGCATTGTCTTGTGGCTAGCGGAATATTGAGAATCACTTCCGCATCTATTGGGAGGAAGGTTGCACGAACCACGTCCTGTTTCCACCTGGCATTGGCACTGTCAATCAGTTCGGACACAAACTGTGGCCTATGTTGGCTCAAGCAAACTATTGGCCTGAGCGACGCATCTTTTTGGACCCAATTATGCTGCCATATCAAAGTATCTTTACCATCTCCAATACGTTTGATGAGTCCCTGCGAGAGGATCTCCTTGCCCTCTAGAATTGCTCGCCATATTTGAGATGGCTGGCTACCTAGTAAAGCTTCAAGAAAGTCTGTAGTTGGGAAGTAGCGCGCTTTCAGAATTTTTGCACTTAGTGTTTCTGGTGTTTGTAGGATTCTCCACGCCTGTCTTGCTAGCAGAGCAAGGTTAAACAGTTCAATGTCCCTAAAACCCAGACCACCTTCATATTTCGGCCTTCTCATCTTCTCCCAGGAGACCCAATTTGTCTTTCTTTCACCCCGTTTACTCCCCCACCAAAACTTCCGTATGATGGAGTTAATGTGAAGACAGAGGCCCCGAGGTAGCTTGAAGCAAGCCATAGAGTAAACCGGGATAGATTGAGCTACAGACTTTATAAGTACTTCTTTCCCTCCGGATGATAACACCTTTTCCATCCATCCCTTAACTTTGTTCCAGACTCTGTCCTTCAAATATTTGAAGGCCCCGTTTTTGCTGCTCCCGACATCCGTAGGCATGCCCAAGTACTTTTCTGAGAGACTCTCGTTGTGAACATTCAGGGTATTTTTCATGCCCTCTTTAATACCCTGTGAGCAGCCCTTGCTAAAAACACTGAAGATTTATCCAAGTTTATTTTCTGTCCTGAAGCATTGCAATATGTTTCCAACAAAGAAGATACCTGAATAGCCCCATCAACACTAGCCTTGACGAACAGCAGGTTGTCATCTGCGAAAAGAAGGTGGCTTACCGGTGGCGCCGTTTCTGCCACTTTGATCCCATGCACTGGAGATGACTCTGTCTGGTTTTTTAAAAGGCACGAAAGGCCCTCTGCTGCCAGCAAGAAAAGGTAAGGTGATATAGGATCCCCCTGTCGGATTCCTCGCGAAGGTGTGAATTTCTCAAGTTTCTTTCCATTGAACATAACCGAAAACTTGACTGAACATACCATTCTCATAACTGAGTTGACCCAGGCCGGCGCAAAACCCAGTTTAGTCATGATAGCACGAAGGTAGTCCCATTCCAAACGGTCATAGGCCTTCATCATGTCAAGTTTAAGAGCACAAAACCCATTCCTCTTTGATCTGTTCCTCTTCATAAAATTTAAACACTCATACGCAGAGATGATGTTATCTGTGATCAACCTCCCCGCCACAAAGGTCGATTGCTCCTCCGATATGATCATAGGAAGAATGGACTTCAACCTGTTTGCCATAACTTTCGACGCAATCTTGTAGAGTACATTACATAGGCTTATAGGGCGGAACTGCGACAAAAGTGTGGGACTGGTTACCTTAGGGATGAGAACTAGGATAGTATCATTCAACTCCTCAACTTCTTCTTCACCCCTTAAGATTTTCAGAATGATAGTAGAAACTTCATCCCCACAGAGCTCCCAATGTCTCTGAAAAAAATGCGCCGGGAACCCATTAGATCCTGGAGCTTTAGTAGGAGCCATTTGAAATAGCGCCGTTTTGATTTCCTCTCTGCTGTACTCGCCCATCAGCCGCTGGTTCATCTCGTGAGTGACTTTGCGGGGCACCACGTCAATCACTTGATGCATGTTCGTTGTCCCCTCCGATGTGAACAGATTTTTGTAGAAGGCCGTGACCATACTCTCCATCTCTGTTGCGTCTTCTGTTGTAGTTCCATCATGTCTCAGCAAACTTTTTATCTTGTTCTTTAGGCGCCGTCTGCTGGCCCGTAGGTGAAAGAACTTAGTATTCTTATCGCCCACCGCCAGCCATGTTATTCGCAATCTTTGGCACCACATGACCTCCTCTCTGTGAAAGAGCTCGATCAGACGATCCTTCACTTTCTCCTCCTGACGAGTAGGCGCCGTCCTAGATGGGTCCGCACGCATGCTCTCTAGCTGGAGCTTGAGAGTTCGGATCTCTTCCTTCACACTGCCAAACGTAGTTCGGTCCCAACGTTTCAGGTTTGTTGACAGCATTTTAATCTTTGCACACAGTTCCGCAACCGTGGTAGCCCCTGGGCCTTGCCAGTGTTGTTCAATGGTCTCCTGAAAACCCTCATGAGATTCCCACATCATCTCGTATCTGAAAGGGCTAGCTTGGCGTGGCCGATCACCACCCGGTGAGAGCTGTAGCAAAATCGGTATGTGATCCGATGTGGTGGCAGATTTATGAGACAGCTCGGCCTCTGGATACATGCTGGTCCACGATGCAGTGGCAAGTGCCCTATCGAGGCGCACCCGCGTATATGTACCTCCGACTACTCTTTTCTCAAATGTCCAGTTGTTCCCCGAGAAGCCTAGATCAATAAGGCCACATGTATCAACAGCGTCCCTAAAACCATTCACCTGTGTCATGCAACGGTGACCAACCCCATCATGTTCACTCAAACTCAGTACTTCATTGAAATCACCAAAGCATAACCATGGCAGCTCATTATCTTCAGCGAGAGATCTTAGCACGTCCCAAGTCTTGCCTCTTTCACTGACTTGTGATTCGCTGTACATCACTGTAAGCCGCCATGGTGTAGTACCAGGCATAGTAACATGAGCATCTATGTGATAAGCAGAGTAACCAAAATTTTCGATCTTTATTTCATTGTTCCAAAAAATACCAAGACCACCACTTCTACCAGTGCTACTAACAGCATATGCATGATCATAACCTAGGGTGCTTGCCAAGTTTTCCACTCTATCTCTAGGAAGTTGAGTTTCAACTATACAAAGCACCATCGGGGCAAACTGCCTCGCGAAATCGCGAAGCTCTCGAACTGTCGCGGGTTTGCCCGCCCCGCGACAGTTCCAACATGAGAGACTCATTGGACCCAGCGGCGCTCCTCTGAGGAGCCCGCCATGCTGTCCATGTTGCTTTTGTTTGGAGAATTCCTGTTCTTTTGCTTCTTTCTGTCCCTCGGGGTGACGTAAGGTGGTGGAGGAGGAGGGACAATAATTGCCCCTTGCATGGATGCATCCACTGCGACACCCCTGGTACTCTCAGCTGCTACCTGCTCATCCATGTTCAGCTTGCGAATAACCGAGGTTTGGGGATGGTCAGTCCCCGCTTCATCAACCTTGCCCTTAAGAGGGCTTTTCGCCGTATCCTTGAGATCATCATCAGCATCTCTGTCAACTTCCTCCCCCAGACCGGCCTCCTCTGATGACCGTTTCTTGGCTCCATTGTTCCTTCCACGGCCGCCTCCATGGGCACGTCCACGTCCACGTGCGAAGTTCCCCCTGTTCCAGCTCGGGTCGCGGTTTTGGCTCTCTGGCATGGGTCTCCGAGTAGCTTTCATCCACTCGCCATATTCAACCTCCTCGGGGCTATGGACCCCATCGCCGCACTCCTCCATGGAGTGGCCTAGGATGCCACACACTTCACAAAAGAAGCCGATCTTCTCATATTTGACTGGCAGGAGGATTCGCCCTTCCCCTTTGATGTTCAATGGGGCAAAACGCACCAAAGGATCAACCAGTTTAATCTTCGCCCGGACCCTGACATAGTTGCCCTCAAAAACTCGGTTAGGGTTCATCTCCACGCTCTTCACTTGGCCTACGCGCCGAGCCAGTTGGTCTACTATCATCTCCTTCCTGTAGAGCTCTGGGGTATCATGAATTTGCGCCCACACATGAACTCGGTCGAGCTGAACCAAATCTGGTTTCCCTTTGCCATCGTACTCTTCAATTGCCACCATAAGTCCCCTGTAGATCCAAGGACCCTGGTGCATAACTCTGTTCCAATCCCCTAGACAGAAAAGTTGGATGATGAACAGATTGTCATCTGCCTCGCGGATCTCTGGCTCGTTGGCAAGTCTCCATGCGAAAATCATTGTGTTCTTGAAGGACTCAACACTGAAGAACTTCGTCGTGTTCACCCTCGCAACAGCCAGCCACCGGGCATCCTTCGACAATTCTGCGATTTCCTCATCGCCAACAATCACGTCATCCAGCTCTGTCTCCTTCAGCTTCATGTTCCTCATCGCCGCTTCCAGATCGATCGGAGTCTTCCCCTTCCTTCTGCCTGAACTAGTGCTTCCCCCTCCATTGGATGGAGTCGCCCCTGCCATGGCTGCAGTCGAACCCTAGGTCACCGCACCGCACCGAGGCCAGGTGGAAGGACAAAGCCGACCCCTTTATCAGCCCAAGCGCTGGCGTGGGATGGGTGGGATGCGCGGCGGCTAGGGTAGCAAAAGTTTCGAATCAACCCTTGAGCCAAGTGCAGATGCTTTGATGAATCCGTGCTTGTACCTCATGCTTGTAACTTGCGCGCACAAGCTAACTGGGCTCGTTTTGTCACTGTGAGAAAGAACGGCCCGTGTCGCCATCCTCCTGGTTTCTGTCCACCGTCGACGTCGCTGGCATACACGGTGCCGTTTTCTGAGAAGGACCGGCCATGTCACCTCATTATCAGCTTTTGTGACATGTACAGTAGAAGTTAGTTTCTCCTGTAATTACGGCACCTCAGGCTCACAACCGGCGCGCCAGACCGCCCGACCCGTGAGGTTGTGGCGCGTGTCCGTACGTCACTGGCCGTGAGAGGTTTTCGTCGGGGAATTGAAGGCGCAGGCCACGTCCGTCTGAGTCGCGTGGCCAAAGCATGTGCACTTTTCTTCGGTCTTACATTAATGTGCCTTTTTCACCGTCTGTTGGGCTTCAGAAGGATCGGAGCCTGTAGAACGAAGACGATGGGCAGTAAGGCGAAATCATCAATTAAGGAGTACTTTTTGCATGTGCGTCACTCGTCATAATCTGATAGTTTCTTTTTTTCATAGATTCATTTATTTAAAATGTTTTATCTCTTAAACCGTGCTTTCAAAATTTGAACCGTTTTCACCTTGGATTCATTACGTCGAGATCTTCAAAATTAGATCACGTGCTGATAGGTTTTGACGTACTTTTTTTCAGGAAAAAAACCCTGACCAAAAATTCAGATGAAAAAACCGAACCGGAGGCACACTTTTTTTTCCTTTCCGAGAGAGGCACGACCGTGCCTCTCACGAAAGAAAAAAAAAACATGTATTTCACGCAAATTTTTTTTGTCCAAAATCTGAAAGGCCCAGTGAAAAAGAAAAAAGTCAAAAAAACCTGGAAAGACCATCTAAAAGGCGAAAACGCATTGCGGAAAAAATAAAAATCGAAGGAAGCGCCCAGACCACGACACATGGCGGCGGCTAAGAGCGCGCCACTCTCAGCCCACCCCAAGTGACTCTTGGGGAGACTCTTGAACGAGCGCTCTTTAATTAGTTACTCTCACAGTAAGGACGACATGGATGGGCGCGACCATGTCTCGCTACAAGCAAGACAGAGTCAGATCTCGCTGAAACCGCAGCTTAAATGGGCCGACCCAGCTTGTGCGAGGCCACTGCCTATTTTTTTTGTTTGTTTGAACTTTTTTTTGAAAACTTTTGTTTACACCTTCGAAAATTCTAAACATATATATATTACAAGAAATTATTTTGTATTGTTTTGGAATATGTTAATTGTGCATTTAAAAAATGGAAATGTGTATAGATGAAATGTTAACAATGTATAAGAAAAATGTATATAAAAAATATACAATGTATGTGAAACAAATTATCATGTATT
This sequence comes from Aegilops tauschii subsp. strangulata, assembly GCF_002575655.3. Lineage (NCBI taxonomy): Eukaryota > Viridiplantae > Streptophyta > Magnoliopsida > Poales > Poaceae > Aegilops > Aegilops tauschii. The sequence goes on from NC_053035.3 coordinate 462,463,629, forward strand.
TAAAAAATGTTAATCAAGCATTTGAAAAAAAATATTAAACAAGTATTTGAAAAATGCTTAAAATGTTGAAAGTGTATAGAAAAATGTTGACCATGTATTAAAAATGATGAAATATTTTGATAATGTATGTTAAAATGTTAATCAAGCATCCAGAAAATGTAAAATGTGTATAGAAAAATATAGATCATGCGTTCAAAAAAAGTTAATCTTGCATTTCGAAAATGTTGATAAAGCATTTGAACTATTAAAAAGTGCATATAAAAAATTTGACCATGTATTAGAAATAATTTAATCATCTATTTGAAAAAGGTTAATTGAGCATTTGAAAACTTTAAAATTTGTACAGGAAAAATGTTGACCAAATATTAAAAAATGTTCATCTTCTATTTGAAAAATATTAATCAATCATTTGAAAATTATTAAACGTGTATAGAAAAATATTTGACCATGTATTAAAAAATTGACCGTGTATTAAAAATGGTTAAAACAGGTATTCAAGAAAAATGTAAATATGGTATTTGACAAATTTTCAATGCATATCAAAAAATATTTTATATCTACACTAAAAATGCATATTTTATACCGAGAAAACCTATGTGAAATAAAAGAAAAATTGAGAAAACGAAAATAAAAGAAACAAAGAAACCAAGTAAAAAAACAAAGAAAACTGTTCAAAAGAAAAATAAAACCGAAGTATAATGAAGAAAAGTGATGAAAAAACAAAGAAAATCGTAGTATATATAAGTAAAAGAACCAAAGAAAACCAATGAAAAAATAAAGAAGATCGAAGAAAAAAAAAGCGAAAAAGAGAAAAAACCAAAGCGAAGAACGACCGAAGAAAACCAAAGTAAAAAACCAAAAACAACCACCGAAGAAAAAAAAAGAAAAACCAAAAAACATGAAGAAACAAAGAAAAGAAAAAAGAAAATGAGAAAGAGAAAAACCGAGTGAGAAGAGCGAACCAGCGAACTAACTGAATCGATCGAACACAGCGATTTAAAACAAAAGACAAAACAGGTCTGCCCAGTAGCTACAGTATGGGGTAAAAAGTTTCAGCACGAGTAACGCGAGATATGGTTCTGAGAGCAACTAACTAAAGAGCGCATGTTCCCAGCCTTCTCAAGGGTCACTTGGCGCGCTCTCACCCGCCGCCATGTGTCGCGCTCTGAACACTTCCGCCGGATTTTATTATTTTTTATTTTTTTGCACGTGTTTTTGGCTTTTTAGATGGTTCTTTTTCTGGTTTTCTTGGCTTTTCGGTTTTTCACCAGTCTTTCTTAACTTTTGGACAAAAAAATCAAAAAAAAATACGCAATTTTTTTTTCACGTGAGGCATGATTTTGCTTCTGCAAGGGGCATGGTTTTGCTTCCGCGAGAGCCACGGCCGTGCCTCTCGATAATGGGAAAAACATGTGTTTTCTCTTTTTCTTTTTCCGCGAGAGGCACGACCGTGCCTCTCGGAAATGGAAAAATAAACGTGTTTTCTCTCTTTTTTTTCTTCCGCGAGAGGCACGACCGTGCCTATCGGAAATGAAAATAAACGTTTTTTTTTCTTCCGCGAGGGCTCGGTTATGCTTCCACAAGAGGGATGGTTTTGCTTTCGCAAGAGGCACGACCATGCCTCTCGGAAAAGAAATAAAATGTGATCTCTCTTTCTTTTTTCTTCTGTGGGAGGGACGATTTTGCTTCTGCAAGATGTACGGTTTTGCTTCCGCGAGAGGCACGGACGTGCCTCTCGGAAACGTCTTTCGAAAAGGGGAAAATACGTGCTCCCAGTCCGGTCTTTTGTCTGGGTTTTTTCGTGAAAAAATAGTTCATAAAACCTATAAAGTTTTCAAGATCTCGACGTGAGGAATCCAACAATGAAAACGATTCGAGATTTGGATACATGGTTTAAAAGATAAATCGTTTTGAATAAAAGGATCAATGAAAAAGAAAAAACTCCTAGGTTGCGACATATAATGCGTCACTTGTCGCGACCTGAGAAGGTTAGAGTGATCTTTGAAAGAAGTACTCCTCAAGTAGTGATTTCGTATAGTTCTTCGTTGCACGGCATGTGTAGTGGCAGATTCTCGCTGCATAGGTTTGGGCCGGCTGAGCTAGACTTTTCCGGTTTTGGAGGTAACCATTTTTTCATTTATCTCTTTTCCTTTTTTTTCTTTATCTTTTCATTTTATTTTTCCTTTTATTTTTTTCCTTTTTCATTTTTTTCTTTACAAAAACACAAACTTGAAATGAACGGACATATTTTTCATATCGGTGAAAATTTTCTGAAATTCAATCATTTTTTAGTTCGGTAAACATTTTTTAAATTAAAATTTTCATCAAATTAAAATTGGCCATCAAAATAAAAAAAATCATCAAATTAAAAAATATTCATCATATCAAAAATGTTCGTGGAATTCAATAAATATTCACAAATGCAAAAATTTGTTCATCAATTTCTAAAAAAGGTTCATTGATTTTAAAATTTATTCATCAAATACTAAATATGTTCATCCAAAATTCAAATTTTTTACATCAAAATACAAAAAAATTTCAACTAGATTTCAAATTTGGTTCTCCAAAATGCATAAATATGTCCATCAGAATTCATTTTTCCTGTTTTTCATAAATTATGATTTTTTTTAATCCCGAAACATTTTTCGAAATTCATGAACATTGTTTTGCATTAATGGAGTTGTTTTGAAATTCTTAACTGTTTTCCAATCCCAAACTTTCTTAAAGAAGCAAAAAAAGGGGGAGCCCCGTCCCGCACCTGGTCTGGCCCAAGGTCGCGCATGGGAGTGAGGGCGCGTGCGCTATTTTCTTTCGGGAGCAACTAGTTAACGAGCGCTCCTTCGGGAGCCTCGCAACGATCAGCGCCACTTGGCCCGCTTTCAGCCATTCGCCACGTGTCGCGCTCTGGACGCTCCCTCCAGATTTTGTTTTTTCATTTTTCCGCACGCGTTTTCGGCTTTTTAAACGGTTTTTTCCCGGTTTTTTTACGTTTTGGTTTTTCCCCGATCTTCCTTAGCGTTTCGACCAAAAAAAATTGAAATTTTTTTCTTGCGCGAAAGAGCGCGTTTACTTTTTTTTCTTTCGTGAAAAGTCACGTTTTTATTCGCGAGAGGCACAGTTGTACTTTAGCGAGAGTCACGGCCGTGCCTTTCGGAAACGAAAAAAACGCGTTTTTTCTTTTTTTTTTCTTTCGCGAGAGTCACGGTTTTACTTCCGCGAGAGGCACGGTTGTGCTTTCGTGAGAGTCACGGCCGTGCCTCTCGGAAAGGGAAAAACAAAACGCGTTTTCTGTTTTTTTCTTTCGCGAGAGTCACGGTTTTGCTTCCGCGAGAGGCACGGTTGTACTTTTGCGAGAGTCACGGCCGTGCCTCTCGGAAAGGGAAAAAATACGTGTTTTCTGTTTTTTTCTTTCGCAAGAGTCACGGTTTTGCTTTTGCCAGAGGCACGGTTGTACTTTCGCGATAGTCACGGGCGTGCCTCTTTCGAAAAGGGAAAAAAACGCGTTTTCTGTTTTTTTTTCTTTCCATGAGAGTCACGGTTTTGCTTCCACGAGAGGCACGGTTGTGATTTCGCGAGAGGCACAGGCGTGCCTCTTTCGGAAAGGGAAAAACCGTGCTCCCGGTTTGGTTTTTTCATCCGGTTTTTTCGTCCGGTTTTTTCGTGAAAAAAAGTTCATCAAAATCTATCAACATGGGATCTAGTTTTGAAGATCTCGACGCGAGGAATCCAATGGTGAAAACGGTTTGAGATTCGGACGCATGGTTTAAGAGATAAAACGTTTTGAATAAACGAATCTACGAAAAAAGGGAAAACTCCCAGGTTGCGACAAGTGGCGCTGCATGTGCGCCACTTGTCGTGACCTGGGAAGATGGAGTGTTCTTTGCAACGAGTACTCCTTAATTAGTGATTTCGTCTTCTTTCCCGGCGCGCAGGTCCATGTGTAGTGCAATCGGGCTTGCCACCTTTGCGTTTGTGTTTCAGTTTAGAGGGGTAGCACATATTGAAATTATTGGGTCATGCCTGTTTAACAATTTAAAATATTGCCAATAATTAGTAGTTAATCTCATATGCCCATGTGGCTCATTAATACTCTCTCCTTTCCAAAATACATGTTGTGGTATGACTAGGTGGTGTGGAGGTGTTAGTGGACGTGGCTTGATCTAGCAGCGTGCTTGGCTTTTCGGCACTGTCTCTTCGTGGATTATGTCAATCATAACATAGTGGTGTGGAACGTCAAGGGCTTGCACACCCCTGGTCGAGGAGCGGTGATTAGGCAACTTGCTCATGATTGTAACGCGACAATCATGTGCTTGGTGGAGTCCAAGCTTCAGGTTTTAGACTTGTTTGTGCTCAATAACATTCTTGGTTCTAGGTAGGACAGATTGCTCGCTCTTCCGGCTATTGGTGCGGCGGGTGAAATCATAGTGCGTTGGCAGTCTCACATGGCGGTTGTCACTGTAGGGTAACGCGATAGAAAACAAAAATTTCTGTCGTACGCATCAGCCCAGGATCACTATGAAGATGGATGCAGAGTTTGATCTGATCGTTCCAACTCGTATGTAGCGGAAAAAGAGTTGGTGCAGATTCCCACAACTAGGATTTACATCCTCCCAACCGCGAGAATTTTCTCTCTCTAATAGTCCCTCAAACAGAAGATCGAACGTACAATCTCTCTACCGAGTTACACACATACAGTGTCACCAATCCAACAACGCTTCATCGTCAAGAACTAATCACTGTTAGAGACTAGGCATCCTTGCGGTGCTACAAAACTATTGCGTGCAGATCATTGCATGCCATTTGGTGAGAACTCAAAGGCTCAAGTTGGAGCGAGCGTGGAGAGCTCCTCTCCTCCTCTATTTATAGGAGAAGGAGGGGGATGGGGAAGACAAGGAAGTGGCTGCCCAAAAGGGGCCCCCTTTCACTAGCATCATCCTAGGCGCCAGATGGAGGGGGTTGTCCCCAAGGAGGCCCCCCTTTCCCAACACCTATACACTATTTGTGGGGCTACCCCCCCCCCATGGGTGCCCCCCAACAAGCTTCCACCAAAAGGGGGTGTATGTGTCAAAACTACCCACCACGAAAAGGGGGATGTTGTCCCCCACGTGCAAGCAACCCATTAGGGCAATCCGAAAATAATTGGAAGGCCCTTGAACATTTTTGGAACCCTCCAAAAATTCCCGGACGTATTCCAAAACTTCTTTGGCTTGATGGTATTCCTCGAAAAAAATTCAGTTACTCGAAACGCTTTTGGTTTCTCCGAAACACATTTTTGATTTTCTTGTCGTAACATTTTCTCTGTTTGTGAAACTTTTTCGATGAATTTATCTCAAGCTCATAACCTGCTAGTACTCAACAACTAGATGACTTAAGTGTGTGACCCTGTAGGTTCGGTGAAATATAGACCTGACCGGAACTCCTTCTGATAAATAATCAATTGCGGAATCATGGACATCCATATTGACCCCTATACCCACACGATTAGATATTCAAGTGAACCTTTAGTTACCACGTGCTATTCCTGTTGCTTCATGATATGTTACAAAAACTCGATGTGAGATTTATCAGCATCCCCTTGGATCAATGATACGTCTCCAATGTATCTATAATTTTTGATTGTTCCATGCTGTTATATTATCAATCTTGAATGTTTTATATACATTTACTAGCAACTTTATATCATTTTTTGGGACTAACCTATTGACATAGTGCCCAGTGTCAGTTGCTATTTTTTGCTTTTCTTTTACTTCATAGAAAATCAATACCAAACGAAGTCCAAATGCCACGAAACTTTTCAGAGTTTTTTCCGGTGATAAGAGACCCTGGAAGCTTCTGGAGCACACGAGAGGAGGCCCGTGGGGCCCACTAGACACCAGAGCGCGCCAGTGGCTTTCGGCATGCCCTGATGGATAGTGGGGCCCACAGGCACCCCCTTGACCTACTTCCACCTCTATAAATACTTTAAAATCCCAAAAACCCTAGGGGAGTCGACGAAACACTTTTTTCCGCCGCGCAAGTTCCAGAACCACGAGATCCAATCTAGAGGCCTTTTCTGGCACTCTGCTAGAGGGGGCAACGATCATGGAGGGGTTCTTCATCATCCTTGTTGCCCCTCCGATGATGCGTGAGTAATTTACCACAAACCTACGAGTTCGTAGTTAGTAGCTAGATGGCTCCTTCTCTCTTTTTGATCTTCAATACAATGTTCTCCTCGATGTTCTTGGAGATCTATTTGATGTAACTCTTTTTTGCGGTGTGTTTCTTGGGATCCAATGAATTGTGAGTTTATGATCAGTTCTATCCATGAATATTATTTGAGTCTTTGTTGAACTTTTTATGCATGATTGTCATAGCCTCGTATTTCTTCTTCGATTTATTGGTTTGATCTGGCCAACTAGATTGATTTATCTTGCCATGGGAAGATGTGCTTTGTGATGGGTTCAATCTTGCGGTGCTCAATCTCAGTGACAGAAGAGACATGACACGCATGCATCGTTGCTATTAAGGGTAACAAGATGGGGCTTATTCATACGTGATTTTATCTTGTCTACATCATGGCATCGTTCTTATTGCATTACTCCGTTTTTACATGAACTTAATACACTAGATGCATACTGGATAGCGGTCGATGTGTGGAGTAATAGTAGTCGGTCTACTAATCTTGGATGTGATGCCTATATACATGATCATTGCCTTGGATATCTTCATGATTATTCGCTTTTCTACTAATTGCCCAACAGTAATATGTTTACCCACCATATGCTATTTTCTTGAGAGAAGCCTCTAGTGAAAACTACGGCCCCCGGGTCTATTTCCTATCATATATTAAATCTAAAATACCTTGCTGCAATTTTTCTTTATTTTTTATTTTGTGTTTTACTTAGATCTATTTATCAAAACCTATACAATTTAATCTATCTCAATACTGTTGAGGGATTGACAACCCGTCTTACACGTTGGGTTGCATGTTTTTGTTGTTTGTGTGCAGGTGTTGTTTACATAGTGTTGCTTGGTTCTTCTACTGGATTGATAGCCTTGGTTTCATAACTAAGGGAAATACTTACCTTTGGTGTGCTGCACCATCCTTTCCTCTTCGGGGAAATACCAATGCAGATACAAGCAATCAATCAACAACATGTTCACTATGACAATTCCCACATTACCGGAACTTTTGTTCTCTTTTCTCGTTTTTGTGTTCCAGCATCCCCGTGATCAAATCACGTTGTGTCTAGCCATACGATAATGAAAATTGTCACACACAGAGGGCCCAAAGAATATCTCCATCGATGGAGGAGCAAATCCAAGTCTTGAGTTGACCTTCCCTTGTCATACTTCTCCATGAACCCGCAAGCTGTCGCAATAGCCGCCATGTTACAGATGACATTTAACAAACCCCAAAGCTCATGAAGAAAGTATTAAGGAACTAGATACTCTCATGGTCTCAGGAATTATGCAAACGTTTAATTTTCTCTGTGTTATGGAAGTGCAACTAGTCGTCGGTTTATTTTGGTAATTCATAACAACATATACATCATTGAACTAAAGCATATTCAAAGAATATTTCAGGAAAGTTCATTTAGGTATGGCAAGGAGATGTGAATGTTGACCCCTCAAAGGCAAAGGACAAAGCATTGGCAAAAACTCCAAGACTCTACATTTTTGGTTAAGTGATCAAAGATCACATTGAGTCCTTAAGAAAGCCAATACTATTAAAAGGGGTGAGGTTTTGATCATGAGTCATTTGCTCAAGTGCTTAGAGATATCGCTTCAAAAATCCTCAACCACACCCTCACAATCCTGTATATCCAAAACTCTAAAATCATTCTCATTCCCACAGATTCACTCCTATCCGGGCCCACCGAGATGACATTCAGTCCTACTGAAGTGCACATGCCAACCTTCTGTAGCCCATTGTTTTCATTTTGGAATTTCTGAGTGAAATCGATCGGTGTCACCGAAGCGAGGAAAGTGCTTAGGTCATCATCAATCGGTCCTACTGAGTGGATTCATCCGACCTCACCGAAATGCCTAAAGTTCAAATCTTTTGCACTAGTTGGTCTCAACGAGTGGTTTCACCTAGTCCCACCGAGTTGTGCATAAAGGTGTGTAATGGTTAGATTTTTTGTGAAGGCTATATATAACCCACCCACGCTACCTACTCTTAGAGAGAGCAACCAAGACGAAACTACCACTTCCCATATCCATTTTCTAAGAGAGAACCACCTACACTTGTGTTGAAATCAAGGGATTCCACTCCAACCTTCTATCTTTGATTTCTCTCCCCCTCAAGTTGCTTTCCACTCCAATCCTTCTTCTACTACCATGCCAAATCTGTGAAAGAGTGATTGAGTGTTAAAGAGACTATCTTTTGAAGCACAACAGCAAGGAGTTGATCATCGTGAACAATATCTATTACCTTTAGGAGAGTGGTGTGTCTTCTAAATTGGTTAGGTGTCACTTGGGATCCTCCAAATCTTGTGGAGTTGAACCAAGGAGTTTGTAAGGGCAAAGAGATCACCTACTTCATGAAGATCTACCTTGAGTGAGACTAGTTCTTCATGGACCTTTTGTGGGTGGGGCCCTCCATGGACTCGTGTAGCCATTACCCTCTGTGGGTTGAAGTCTCTATCAACGTGGACATACGATAGCACCACCTAACACACCAAAAATCATCATGTCTTCATTGTGTTTGATTTCTCCGATCCCTCATTTACGTTCATATGCAAAGTCATTACTTTCCGCTGCCTACTATCTAGACTTGCACGTGTTGGGTGTTGCTTGACTTGTATGATCTGCTAAAACTTGCCAATAACTAAAATTGGGAAAGACTAGGTTTTTATTTGGTCAAGTAGTCTAATAACCCCTCCCCTGTACACTTACTCACAATCCTATAAGTGGTATTAGAGCTTTGGTCTCCATTGATTAGGTTTAACCACCAAGGAGACTATGTCATCTAGTGACAGAAATTATCAGTGTAGATGTCCATATTTTGATGGTACAAACTTTGATAGTTGGAAGCATAAGATCAAAATGCATATTCTTGCTCATAACCCCGCCATTTGGACTGTTGTTCGTGTTGCCTTGCAAGGTGAATTCTTTGAAGATATAAGATAACCGGATTGTGAAGCAACCGCGAAAGAATTGAAGATGTTGCAGTATAATGCTCAAGCATGCGACATCCTCTTCAATGGTTTGTGCCCCGAGGAGTTCAACAAGATAAGTCTCCTTGAGAATGCAAAGGAAATTTGGGATACTTTGGTTGATATGCATGAAGGTACAGAGTTCGTCAAGAAATCCAAGCTGGATGTGCTCCAAAGTCACCTTGATAAGTTCAAGATGAAGGATGGTGAAGGAGTCCCAGAAATGTACTCTAGGCTCGCTCTCATCGCAAATGATATTGTCGGCTTAGGAAGTGAAGAGATGACCAACAAATTCATCATGAAGAAGATCCTTAGAGCCTTGGATGGAAAGTATGATACCGTGTGCACATTGATCCAAATGATGCCAAATTACAAAGATCTCAAGCCCACATAAGTTATTGGAAGGATTGTAGCTCATGAGAAGTCTAACAACCTTTTATAAACATAATAAAACATAAAACTTAGCAACCTACAATTAATACAAGATAAAGAGGAGTGGTTCCAAGTTAATAATTTTGCATTTTTGAAAACAATTTGATAACCAAGGTGATCAGGCCTAATTAACAAAAAGTTTTCAAATTTACAAATCTAACAAACTTTGAAAGTACTTATGTTACCTCAACTTGGTAGTAAAGGTTCCAATTATAAGAGTTTGATAATTCCGTTTTATCGGAATAATATACAATTCAAATTCACTAATGGTAATAGTCATAATTTTTGCAGCCTTTTGAGATCCATTTTTTATCAGTCTTCTTTGGAAAATATGATGTATGCTCATTCCCATTGACATGAAAAGTCGACTTATTTTTGTTGCAATGAATGACAACCCCTGCAGTATTAAGAAAATGTCTCGCGAGAATGATAGACAGGTTGCCATGCTCAAGCATCTCAAGTACAACAACATTCATTAAATAGCAGCCATAACAAACAAATTCTCACATATGCCTATAGGTATGGTAGTGGTTTTATCATCCATTTGCAAAAGTATATCTATAGGTATAAGCTTATCCATGTTAAGATAAAAAGCCATAAGACTACTGAGTTAATAGGTTAGTCCAGAAAAAATATAAAAATTGGTGCCAAAAATATCATAATGTGATATAAACATAGCATTAAACAATAAAAAAATATAAATACATTTGAGATATATCTGCTACCTTGTCAATTCTTTCTTGAAACAAATTCTTACAGTGTAAACATTGCTTCTGGAGTAACCCATGGCTAACGGTTAGTAAGATCATGTCTAAGGCATATTTTATCAAATTGACACAATCTATAAGATTGATGCAAAGAAATGGCCCCACTCCACACAACCTCCATGAAGGCTTCTGTTAAACACTCTCAAATATTTACCACATGCTCCTGTGTTGTATGATGACACCACGCCAAGTCGCATGAATATTCGGCAATTTGGATGCACATGGCCTAGTCATGGACCAAAGACCACATGTATGGACTTTCAACTCATTTATTTCCATGATTTAACGTGACAACGGGCCAGATCTTGACTTTTGGCAATAAACCCTAGAAATGCAGTAAACGTTCGGAATATGGTAGACCGGCACAAAAAACGGCCAGAACCTGGCATCTGCCATGTAATTATCTTTGTTGACTGTAGAAAAAGTTTCGAGGCCAACCGACAAAATAGCCCCGCACACCCATCACAAACCGGATATATTCCCTCTCAAAAGCTAGAGCCTTCCTGGGAGATTGTCCTGTTTCCACACAACCTCCATGAAGTTTTCTGCGAAACACTCTCAAATTTTTATTGCGTCCTCCAGGGGCCGTATGATGACACCGCGTCAGGTCTTGTGATTTTCTCGGTGGCGTAGCCTTGGCTTCCAATGAGGGCCCTTCCTCCCGTTTGGATGCATAGGGCCTAGTCATGGATGAAATATCACATATAGGGACTTTCATCCCATTTGCCGCCATAATTTATGGCAGCATGTTAGATCTTGAATTTCCAGCATTAATACCTAGAAATGCAGTAAATGCACAAAATATGGAAGGCTGGAACCTGGCATGTTCCATGGAACAACCTCTATTTTTTTTGAAAAACTCCCCATACATTAATTAATTAATAATGTTATTACAATCATTCATTACAAAATTCGCCACACAGGGCGGAACACTATTAAGAAGAATCCCATCAGATTTACTTATAAAGCTAAACTTCGCAATTTCATGAGCCACCTTATTGGCGTTCCGATTAATTTTCGCAATTTTAAAATTCTTAAGTGTCTTCGGTATACTCAAGGCTTCTTTCTTCAGATCAACGAGCGAGGACCTGTCCAGATTCTCATTTTCAAGAAAAGAATGGATAAAAGCACAATCAGTCTCCAAAATAATGGACTGGTGAAGAGTAATACCTATATAAAGGCCTGCCAGGCAAGCACGCAGCTCAGATTCATTCACACTGTAGCACTGACCCAGAAAGTCCCACAAAGATATAATAACTTCGCCAGATGAGTTCCTAACAACCACCCCCACACTGGCCGCAGTAATACTCTCCACATAGCTGGCATCGACATTGATCTTGATATAATCTTCTGGTGGAGGTTTCCATCCCACCTGTTGTTGTGATGTTGCGAAAACTGGTGTAGCACCTCCCTTTTTCCTTTACCTTTGTTACTAGGAACAACCTCGACAGTGTCATGACAGGACGTAAAAGAAGACCAATAGTTTACCACAAAAATTGCAGAAGCAGCAATGGAACGACCTCTATTGACAGCAGGAAAAGTTTTGAGGCTAACAGAGGAATGAGCCCTGCAATTCCTTCACAATCTGGACATGATCCCTCTCGAAAGCTAGATCTTTTTTATGAGATGGTGCCTTTTCACATAGCCTCCATGATGGCTTTTGTGAAACACTCTCAAATTTTTACCGCACCCTCCAAGGCCCATATGATGACATCGCACCAGGTCCCATGAATTTTAGGCCTCACATGAACTTTCATGGATTTAAACGGCGGCAAACCACACGCTTGCAGCCTAGCCTTGGCCGCCGGTGTCGGGGCCTCCCTCCTCTTTGGATGCATAGGGCCTAGTCAGGAACCAAACATGGATTTTTTTTAGCCCATTTATGCCCGTCATTTCATGTGGCCGTAGGTTAGATCTTAAATTTCTGGCCTTAAAGCCTAGAAATGCAGTAAATGTGTGGGACATGACTGGCAGGCCCTGAAAAAGGTCAGGACCTGCCATGTGCCATGGAATAGATTTAGTTGATCGTAGAAAAAGTTCCGAGTGTAGCAGAGGAACGGACCCGCAAACCCTTCACTAACCGGATGCGCTCCCACTCGATAGTTAGATCCTTCCCGCGAGATGGTTGGAACCGCTTCACCTTCTGCATGTGGTCCTAACATGGCTATACAAAGGTTGTGTAAATAGGACAAATCTAATAAACAACTTTGAAGTAGGCAAACGACGTTAAAAAAAAGAGACGTGAAAAGATAAGGTAAAAAAAGGGAGGGGATTAAGTGGTGTGGAATTCTAATGGGAAACAATGGGTGTGAAAGAGAGGGGGGAAGGGGAGAATACAACAAAAAACACAAAATGGTAGGGAAAACTAATAAAAAGGAACATTGTGAACTAAAAAATAAAAGGAAATATAAAAAATACAAAAGGATAAGCCCAGTGTAAATTGTCAAGCACTCGGTTTACAATTAGTACATTTTTTCTGGAAAAAGAATGATCCAAAAGGATAAGCCGAGCGAATTTATCGGTGCACTCGGCTTACCCTTAATTCCATTAAAAAAAGAAAATATTGTAACAAAAGCATAGTACCAAGCGCTCTCTACTTATATTAGTTGCATTAAAAATAAATAAATCAGTGTTATATTGTAAGTTGAGTCACCGTTACAAGACACTCGGCAAACAATGCCCGCGGTCACGAAGCTGTTAGACATGCGTGGCAGGGACACATGTCCAGGGCTTTGCCGAGCGTGTTGTCTATGCCGAATGTTTTTGCCACCTTTGCCAAACTCGCTATCTATGTTGAGTGTGTTTTGTTAGCGCTCGGCAAATGACACACTTTACCAAACGCTAAGTATACGCCGACTGGTTTTTGTATGATACTTTTCATAGAGGCTGTATGCCGAGCCTTCGATAATTTACTCCACAATATAATTGGCAACTATGAATTTTCTCGTAGATAGTGAGGTCATGCAGAGTAGTATAATTGTTTACGAAATATGTATTTGGCAACCGTGTGGCAGATTGAAAAACGACCTAACGCATCCGGAGCCACCCGATCGAGATCTCGTGTTCACCTACAGCCTCTTCTCCGGCAACTGCAACAAATATGGCTCCGCCTCGTCGCCCGCGCGATGCATCCCGACAGAGACAGATTGAGATGTGGGACGAGGAAGAAGCGGAGGAGAGGGAGATGCGGCCGGGCGGACGTTCACCGGAGGTGCGGGCTGGAGAGGATCAGGAGGGACGGCGGCGAGTGGCTCCGGCGGCTGCATACCTCATCCCTGACGGCGCGAACAGAGAGGAGGCGATGGGCGACGTTGCAGTCCACGCGCTAGGGATGACGTGAAGCCGGGCGATGGAGACGAAGACGCCTGGCTCAAGGCGTCCGGTGGCGCACCTGCCGGATCCGGGGAGACCCAGGTCAGGGACGGCGGAGACCGGATCCGGGCGTCGCAGGGGATCTCCGGCGGACTGAACGAAGGGCGGCGATGGCTGACAAGCAGGCAAGCAGTTCGTGTGTGGGGCTGGCGAAGTGAGCAAGGGTTCGGCTCCTTGTTATTTTTGAGGATTATTTGGGTGATTTCCTTGCAGAAGCGAGTGACTGACATGCATCTTGACTGGTTTCTCTTCTTCATCTATAAATTCTGGTGTTCTTCAGTTACTACTTGTGTTCTCGGTCCTGTGAGTACTTTTTCTGCATTCCTTGTTGGGTGGCTAAAGGAACTTCAGCAGAATTTGGGTTCATACGAGCATGAAGCATGATTCCTGGATGACTCATAGTTAAGATCTAGTTCAGCAAGGAAAATTATGCATCTGAGCTACTGAATTATATACGACTAAAGCATGGTTTTGTTGGTTGGCTCGTAATTTTGCTTTCATTCAACTCAAGCAAAATTACTCATCTGAATTATGCGAGCCAAGAAACATTATGCATCTGGACTCTGCATCTAGACGATATGAGTCAATCATGGTTTTCTTCTTCAGTTATTTATGCATCTGAATTATATGCGTCAAGCATGGTTTCATTTTTTAGTTAATTACTTAATTATGCATCTGAACTATATGAGAGAAGCATGATTTTGTTTGTTTGACAAGATGAATAATTTTGCATGATCTTGTATTTTAGATGAGTCATTTTGACTCAGGAAAAAACTTGTTGAAAATATACCCCTTTAAAATTGCATGATAATATACACACGGAATGCCTGATGACACACATACAAACACCGTGGTATTTTACCGGGGAAAAATTGTTGAAACGTACAACGATAACTTTTGTGTAAATAGCACGGTAATTTACGCACCACAACCTTGATAATTTAGGTACAAACACCATGCTAATTTTGACTCGGGGAAAAAAGTTATTAAAAATATAACCTCATTTGAACCTATCTCCCATGAAGCAGGTACTCAAGCTGGGACACTCCAGCACGTCTTGATGTTCCATGTAGGCCTACATTTGTTTTAGATTGTGGATTTTTGCTACTGCCGACAGAGAACAAGAACGCAGTGACATTTTATTTTGAACTTCCATCTTTTTTGCTGCACATTGTTTAGGATATTGCTAGTTCTAAAGCATTTTTTTTCTCTGAACTATTTATCCCAGTAAGTCTCGTGTTAATAACACGGTAATATATACACGAAAACCTGATAACTTACATACAAACACAGTGATAGTTTGAGATAGATTTTTTTTGTTTAAAACGTACTCCCGATAACGTTTGTGTAAATAACATGGTAATACACCCACAACAGAGTTGATAACCTACGGATAAATATCACGGTAACTTTTTTGATTCGGGAGAAAAGTTGTTGGAAAACATACACCCCATTAACTTCTGTGCAAATAGCATGGTAATATGCACACAACTGAAGTGATAATTTATGTACAAACACCACGATAACTTTTTAACCCCGAAGAAAGAAGTTGTTGAAAAACACACCCTCTGGTAACTTCAGTGCAAATAGCATGGTAATGTGCAGACAACAGACGTGATAACTTATGTACAAACACCGCGGTAACTTTTTGTCTCCGGAAAAACAAGTTTGTTAAAACATACCTCCGGTAACTTCAGTGTAAGTAGCATGATAATATATGAACCGTAGACCTAATAATAACTTACATACACACCTCGGTAACTTTGATCAGGGGAAAGAGTTGTTCAAAAACATACCCTAGATAAATTGTAAATAGCATGGTAATATACAAACTGCATATTTGATAACCTGGATGTAAATACCTCGGTAACATTGACCAAATAAGGAAAAAGTTTGACTAGGTGAAAATTTATTGAAAAAATAATCCCTGTTAATTCTATGTAAATATAACGGTAATTCACGCACCGCAAACTTGATAAGTTATGTACAAACACCGTATTAACTTTTGACTCGGAGAAAATGATGTTGAAACATACAGCGATAAATTGTGTATAAATAACACAGTAATATACAGACCACGATCGTGATAATATTCGTACAAACACCACGGTAATTTTTGACCCAGGAAAAAGTTGATAAAAACATATCTCTGATAACCTTTGTGTAAATAGTATGATAGTTTACTCATGCAGATCTGATAACTTGTGTATGAACATCATGGTAACTTTCTAATCTGGGGGTGAAAAAATTGTTGAAAACGTACACACAATACCTTCTATGTACCTTGCATGATGATTTACACACCGCAAACATGGTAACTTTGGTACGAAACACCATAGTAAATTTGCCCAAGTGACTTTTTGAACACGCGATAACTTCTGCCTAAATAACGTGATAATTTACTCACCGCAGATCTGAGTACTTACGTACAAACACCATGGTAACAATGACCGGAGGGGGGGGGGCATTGTTCCAAAACCCGTAGAAGTGAGGCTGCCGGTTTGGATTTTCAGTTACTAATCACTGCTTGTTTTGTTTATTCTCACCACAGGAAGATACAATTAGTATGTAAGTTATATTTAATCAGTTAAGTGGGCTAGCGCAACTGGATGTTGCAGGTCAGTTTCGTATGGGAGGGTCTGGGTTCGATTCCCCTTTAATGCCTTTCTTTTTGCCTATTTTAAACTACAGACCTGAAAAAAAACCCGGAGAAGATGGGATCGAAGGAGGGCGGTTGCTCGGGAGGAGGTGGGATCGAAGGGAGAAGAATGGTGTGGCACTTTTAGCAATGTGACACACGTGTGCCAAATATCATTGTCCTATTTTAAACTACAGACCTGAAAAAAACCCGGAGAAGATGGGATCGAAGGAGGGCGGTTGCTCGGGAGGAGGTGGGATCGAAGGGAGAAGAATGGTGTGGCACTTTTAGCAATGTGACACACGTGTGCCAAATATCATTGTCCAATTGTTTATTTTTTCAAGTGTTTAATTACTATAGTATTGTACTATCTGTTTCTGAGAAATCAAACTTATATGGTATCGAAGGAGGGCGGTTGCTCGGGAGGAGGTGGGATCGAAGGGAGAAGAATGGTGTGGCACTTTTAGCAATGTGACACACGTGTGCCAAATATCATTGTCCTATTTTAAACTACAGACCTGAAAAAACCCCGGAGAAGATGGGATCGAAGGAGGGCGGTTGCTCGGGAGGAGGTGGGATCGAAGGGAGAAGAATGGTGTGGCACTTTTAGCAATGTGACACACGTGTGCCAAATATCATTGTCCAATTGTTTATTTTTTCAAGTGTTTAATTACTATAGTATTGTACTATCTGTTTCTGAGAAATCAAACTTATATGGTACGTACAATCCCTAATCTATGCTACCTGCAAAAATAAAATCCCTGATCTATCCTTTCTTTTTGCCTATTTTAAACTACAGACCTGAAAAAAACCCGGAGAAGATGGGATCGAAGGAGGGCGGTTGCTCGGGAGGAGGTGGGATCGAAGGGAGAAGAATGGTGTGGCACTTTTAGCAATGTGACACACGTGTGCCAAATATCATTGTCCTATTTTAAACTACAGACCTGAAAAAAACCCGGAGAAGATGGGATCGAAGGAGGGCGGTTGCTCGGGAGGAGGTGGGATCGAAGGGAGAAGAATGGTGTGGCACTTTTAGCAATGTGACACACGTGTGCCAAATATCATTGTCCAATTGTTTATTTTTTCAAGTGTTTAATTACTATAGTATTGTACTATCTGTTTCTGAGAAATCAAACTTATATGGTACGTACAATCCCTAATCTATGCTACCTGCAAAAATAAAATCCCTGATCTATCCTTTCTTTTTGCCTATTTTAAACTACAGACCTGAAAAAAAACCGGAGAAGATGGGATCGAAGGAGGGCGGTTGCTCGGGAGGAGGTGGGATCGAAGGGAGAAGAATGGTGTGGCACTTTTAGCAATGTGGCACACGTGTGCCAAATATCATTGTCCAATTGTTTATTTTTTCAAGGGTTTAATTACTATAGTATTGTATTATCTGTTTCTGAGAAATCAAACTTATATGGTACGTACAATCCCTAATCTATGCTACCTGCAAAAATAAAATCCCTGATCAATGCTATCCTGTTTTTGTTTCGAGAAACTTTCAATCTACTCATTTTTAATTATAATAGTACAAAGAACAACAGAGAGGAAATAAAAATTACAACCATATTCGTGGCCCATCTAGCGAGGTGTTTCATGTTTGGTGGGAATCGAGATAATTTAACAGGGTAAAAAATGGAAGAAGAAAGAAAAGATCAGAAGTATGGTTCCAAGTTGAAATCGAAACTTGCGAGGAGGCTCTGTTCTTGGCACGGCAGCGAGAACTTGTGCTCCAACGGGCAGCGGCGCGTCGTGCTGCCCCGAAGGCCGGCTCCGCCTTGCCCCAGTGCAGCACCTCGCCGTCTAGCACGCTGCCCACCTCGCCGACGTAGTTCTAGTTGCTGCTGTTGCTCGAGGTCTCCCCGCAGCCCAGGTTCTCTGACACGTCCAGCACGTAGCTGTAGTCGCCGGCGCCGAACCCGGCGTCATCGTCCGGGCACTCCATGCCGCCGCCGAACTGGCCATACAATGCCGCAGCGTTCGCCCCGCTGAGGTCCTCGACGAACCTGCTGCCGTAGTCGGCGCACACGGGGAAGGGGTTGAAACCTGCGGCTGCTTCGGACCGAGGCTGCCGTCAGCCTCCGCGGCAGGGGGCTTACGGTCATTCTCTTCCGCGTCCGGCAATGCCGCCGTGGCCGTGACGCCGTGTCGGCGGCAGCCATGGGCTTGTGCGTGGCGGGGTCGATGCCTTGCTGGCGGAGCTTCTTCTGATGCAGCTGTTCCAGAAGTTCTTGAGCTCGTTGTCCGTCCGGCCCGGCAGGTGCGACGCGATCTGTGACCACCTGCAACTGCAAGCACACACGCATGACGCCTCAGCATGTTATCCCAAATCTTTCAGCCCACCCACTCTGCTTGAACGCGAGCACTGCAAAATTAATGTACGTACGTACTAGGATGAATGGATCGGTAGCAACGTGAGGTTCAACAAAGAAGTACAAATTGGCAAGTAGCAGTAGATTGTAAACTTAACCGGGGAACACGAGTACATGACCGGCTCGCTCGACGCGACCAAGTCTATGCCGATTTTTTGTTAAAAGAGACCACCTACCAAACGAAATTGTAAAAAAGACCCCCTCCGAATGAAAGTGACAAAAAAGACCCCTCGGCCGTGGCGGCAGGCGCGCCGGGTGACACGTGGCACCTGCCGCCACGGTGCGAGGCGGCAGCCCATGCCGCGAGGCGGCAGGCTCGGCATAACCGCAAAAGGCTGGCACGACGGAACGGGCTGGCGATGTGGGCCCCCGCCGCCTCAGGGGCTGGCGGCAGGACTGTGCCGGTAGGCCTGGCCGCCTCTCTGGCTGGCGGCAGGTCCCTGCATGCGCGCTACGGTGCCGCTCGTCTAAGAGCAGTACGGACTAAGGAACATGCATGCGTGCTCTACGTACCAATGCTAAATAAACATGCATGGGGGGCAAGGCAACTACGTAAGCAGTTTAATTAAGCCGAGTCTGATCTGCCATGCATCATTTCTATCTCATTTCTTGTCGTCTCGTCACAAGTTTTCATGTTCGTTCTCATGCATGCTACGAAAACAATTCCATCGTCTCTTTCTCTCTGTATGCGGGGTATTTCAGATCGACGACACGACGCGACGAGGCTACGTAGCTAGGCTAGGCCACTGTGATGTGCGCCACGACGCGACGAGGCTACCTACCTGTGCTGCCGCCTCAGCCACAGGCGGCAGGCCCCACCACCGGGCCTCCGTTACGTCGCGCGAGCAACTGCACCGTAATCCGCGGGCCGCCGCCTGCCCGGCTGGCGGCCTCCCACCGTGGCGGCAGGTGCCACGTGTCGCCTGGCGCGGCTGCCGCCATGGCTGAGGGGGTCTTTTTTTGTCAATTTCATTTGGAAGGGGTCTTTTTTGTCAATTCTGTTGGGCAAGGGTTTTTTTTGACAAAAAATCGTCTATGCCCAGCTACAAGTTACTGAGCTCGACCTGCGACCAAGTCTACAGGTTTGTCGGACCCTCCTGGCGGCGCCCACACGTCGGCGGGAGGGGGCTACTCGTCGTCGGGCCCCACCTCACTCGCCAAGCTTACTGAGCTTGCGGTTCTTCTCACTCACGCTTCTCCCAGATATACCCGACCATTTATACCCAATTCGGGAGGAAGGAAGCAACGGTTGATCGATCGGGAGGAAGCAACGGTTGATCGACCGCCAATTCGCCATTAGTGTACAACCATCGACGTTGGCTGGCTGCTTGCTCGATCCTGTCGTGGAAGTAGCTACAAGGCCGGCCAGTAGCTACCACAGACGAATCAATGGACGTCCGTCGTCCGGCGGCGGACAGCAGCCCAAGCTCCGGACGGGGTTGTGGTCGCCCGAGAAAGACGAGAAGCTCTACAAGACTACAACCACATCATCCGGGATCCGGCACGGCCTCCGTTGCTGGCCGGGGTGCACCGGTGCGGCAAGAGCTGCCGCCTCCGGTGGCACAACTACCTCCGCCCCGTCCTCGTCAATGTCCACGAGATCCTAGGGAATAGTTCCGTCCGTCCGCGCAATGCATTCAGGTCATATTAATTTCACAGTGCGAAAATCGATCGAGCTAGCAGAAAGATTCGGGACAACGTACCGAATTACTGATGCGTGTGTGCTTGCAGGTGGTCTCAGATCGCGTCACACCTGCCGGGCCGGACAGACAACAAGATCAAGAACTTCTGGAACAGCTGCATCAAGAAGAAGCTCCGGCAGCAAGGCCTCGACCCCGCCATGCACAAGCCCGTGGCCGCCGCCGACACGGCCACGTCGGCATTGCCGGACGCGGAAGAGGAAGACCATAAACCCCTTTCCACGGCGGTCGACGGCAGCCTCGCTCCCAAGCAGCCGGTGGTATTCGACCCGTTCCCGGGTGCACCGACTATGGTGACGGGTTCTCCGACCCTTGGCGCGGCAGCATTGTACGGCCAATTCGGCGGCGGCAAGGAGGGCGTGGACGACGATGCCGGGTTTGGCGCGGCCGGCTACAGCTGCGTGCTGGACGTGTCAGAGAACCTGGGCTACGGGGAGAGCTCGAGCAACAGCAGCAACTGGAACTACGGCGGCAAGGTGGGCAGCGTGCTCGACGGCGAGGTGCCGCACTGGACCATGGGGGAGATGGAGCGGCAACACGACGCACCGCTAGAGCGCAAGTTCTCGCTGCCCTGCCCAGAACAGAGCCTCATTTCGATTTCAACTTAAGACAATAGTTCTAGACTTTCCTTTCTCTCTCCATTAGAACGCAAGTTGGTGCTACATCGGGAGTTCGAGCAGTAATTTGTAGCACAGAGCAGTACCATTTTTATAGGCACATCGGTTTGCTTTTTGTAGCATGCTGAGCAGGTAATGAGTATTTTATTAGAGCATCTAGAGTCGGGCTCCTCAAACCGGCTCTATATTTTAGGACTGACCGACACTCCTTATATTCAACCTAAATTTAGGACGGGTATAAGGAGGCCCGAACACGACTGGTCACGTTTGTCACGTCGGATCCGATAGATAGGACCCACCATAAATTACACCAAATTGACCAAGTTCATCAAATTCACCGTCCTCATCCCGCGCCCTAGTCATCGTTGTCCTCCACCTTTGCTCCCCATCCGCCACCCTAGAAGTCGTAGCCGGGTACCCCATTCTCCATAGGCACGACGGACGTTGCCTCAGCAGCGTCCGTGGGGCTCCCGTCCCTGGTCACGAGCTGCAAGCCAGAGAACGTCGCCCGGAGGGAGCGACGAAGGAAGCAGTGCAAGAGGGAAGCGGTGGCGCAGGAAGTTCCGACCAAGGATGTTGTGGACCTCTAGGAGGATATGTCCCCTCCGCTACGCCTGGTCGCCCAACACCCATTCATCCTGCCGCCGGCAACGAAGGCACCATCTGCCCCGCTCGCGACTGACATCGATCAATGGCCAATCGAGTGATTCCGGATGGATTTACGGAAACACAAGGATAGGACGACGAGGTGTGCGACTGGCCACAACTCCAACGGGTGCAGACAAGCACCGGCAGTGCTGACGTCCGGTCTGCCCAGCTATTGTTTGACAGAACATTCCAGAAGGAGACGGTACAAATTTTGCTCCATTTTGTATCCCTTTGTTCGTTATATTCGCTATGTCATTTGATCAATTAGCTACATATGTCATTTGAAAGAGTTAGTTGCATATTACATAAGTTTATTTGGAATCATGATCATTTTAGGAAAATTACGTGGCCAAGATGATCAACCAGAGTCAAGAGCCTACGAACGGTATGGAATATGGGTTGAGGGATCCAAATTGTCCTACACTTGATGTTGGGGGAACATCGGGTACTAGGAAGAAAAAAGGGCAAAGGTACACAAGGCAAGAGCACTACTAGGAAAAGGGCTATAGATAATATGGACACTAATGGCGCACCACACATGTGATGCGCCACTACTATATACTAATGGCGCACCATGTGTTGGTACGCCATTAGTGTCCAAATACTAATGGCGCACCACATCCACGGTGCGCCACTACTAACAATTTTTTTTATTTTTTTAAACTAGTAATGGCGCACCAGGGGATAGTGCGCCATTACTAGTTTAACTAGTAATGGCGCACCACACCCTCGGTGCGCCACTATTAACAATTTTTTTCATTTTTTATTTTAAAACTAGTAATGACGCATCAAGGGACAGTGCGTCATTACTAGTTTTAACTAGTAATAGTGCGCCATTACTAGTTTTAACTAGTAATAGTGCGCCATTACTAGTTTTAACTAGTAATGACGCACCACACCCTCGGTGCGCCACTACTAACTTTGCCCAAAAATTCCACCGAATGCACCCCCCACCCCGGGGACCGCCTTTTCAGTTTTAGAAAAAATAAAAGAAAATGTCAAAAAAATAAAATAAAATAAGTTTCCCATGTGATATGTGGTCTAGTTGTTGGGAAAATTTACAAATATGAATTTTGACTTTATTTGCAAAATCTCTCTGGAATTTGTAAAATGGGCATAACATTTGCATACGAACTCGGATTAAAACGTTTTTATATGAAAAATCATCTACTCGAAAAGATACATCCGAATTCAATCGGGGAAACCCCGTTGAACATTTTTAGAATCCCCAAAAACCTAACAGAAAAAAAGATACGAGACTTTTAAGATCTCGAGGGGGAAATGGAAAATAAATTCAAACTTACTAGTGGCGCACCATTTGCTAGGTGCGCCACTAGTAACAGAAAAAAAAATAGTTTCAATTTTTTTTTGAAAAAATGTTCAAAATATGATACGTAATATGAACAGAAGTTTGAAATATTTTTTCAAAATTTCATCACACTCATGAACATGAACAAAGTCCTAGACATCAACAGGGTTTAATAAGATTGATATGCTAGATATATCAACAAGTGCCTGTTAAGTGAGCTGGTGCTGGGGTTGGATAGAACTCTGAAGTTAAGTGAGTGCGATTTGACCCGAGATTAAGAAAATTTTGAAAAAATATTTTTGAATTTTTTTTGAAAAAAATGTTAGTAATGGCGCACTTCTATGTGGTGCGCCATTACTAAGTCAGATAGTAATGGCGCACTGCCTGGTGCGCCATTAGTATACCAGATACTAATGGCGCATAAAAAATTCTAATGGCGTGATGCTAGTGGTGCACCTGTAGTGCGCCATTAGTAGGCAAAACAGGTGCGCCACTAGCAGGCCTTTTCCTAGTAGTGGAGGTACAACATTCACAACATTTGAGGATGTTTTGTCGGTCAAATCTTGGTTTGCCACAAGCATGGACCCTGTAGGTGGCACGTGGCAAAAGGGCAACAAGTATTGGGAGAAGATCCACAAGCACTATCATGAACACAAGGAATATGTGAAGTCACATCCTATCATTACCAACTGCAATGTGATCTCTCTCCAACATAGATGGTCCACCATCCCAGAAAATGTGGACAAGTTTCTCGACCACCGTGCTTTCATGCTTGGCCAGAATCAAAGTGAGATTGAAGTCCAAACTCACATAAGTTGAATTGCAAAGTTAGTCATAATTTACATTGCTAGCTTTTAAAGTTAGATTCTCATGATTATATTATTGTTTGATAGATGGTGTTGGCCGCCGCTTTGTTTCAACAAGTCAAGAAGAAGTCGTCCGATTTTATCCATTGTAGGATTAAATTGAAGCCTAACCAAAGTGGAATCAAGTTGTGCAAGACGTCAAAAAGGCACCAAGAGGTTGAAAGCAAATGATCGCTCAAGCTTCCACCAATCCATTCGAGTGGATGACGAAAAGGAAGAAGTTATAGGAGAGAATGGAAGAGACACCGTGCCAAAGAATAATCGGAAACAAGTGGGAGAAGGGGAGGACGCCTGGGCGACAAAAATGTCCACCACATAGACATGCATTTTATCCACAGGGGGGACAAGAAAGAGGAGAGGTTTAAGCTCATGTTGGATGCGCGGAAAGAATGAATGTATTGGGACCAAGAGAGGGTGAACAATAAGTTGCAATTTGAGAGGGATAAGATAGAGTTGGAGAAAAAAGAAGCGTTACTCAAATGGGAGCTCGAGAAGGCTGGGACTTTTGAATCAATAGAGCACGAGAAGAAGAGGTTGCAACTTATTTGAGACATGGAGGATTTGAGGATAATGTTGATAGACACAAGTCTCTTGGATAAGCAAGCAAGAAAGTGGCTTGAAGGGAAAAAGATCAACAAACTTACGGAGTATGAGGTGGCGAGAGCGGCAATGGCAGTAGCGGACGCAAAATAGATGGTGGCCGCGGCAGAGCAGGTGGCACAGATGGCGTCCGACGAGTGATCCATCACATTGGCCAGCCGTGGCCCAGACTTGAACTTCATTTTCGCATGTCTAGATTGTTGATATGTGATTTAATTTGTTTTGTTGCATTGTTGAATTGTGATGAATTTGTGATATATGATCCACGTACATTGATTGCATGGATTTTGACTGTTTGGAATTGAGGAGTATGGTTATCCGCTAGGACATATAAGGGGCGCGTCGAGCTGGGAACAGACACGACCGAACATGTCTGCAGACGTTTAGGGGTCGGATTTGCCAAGTCCGGCTGTATTGCTCTTCCCATACACAAATGTACATATTTTTAGAGCAGTTAGGAAATCATAGGGAACAAACTGCATGTGCGTGGGTTTCATCAAGATTTACATCAATCTGTTAGTATATATTAAAAATAAAGAAAACAACTATATCACGCAAGACCGGACAGGAGTACTTGCATGGCCATGCATGCGCAACCGAGGGCTAGACACACATACGATTTGACCATTAGATAGTGCTTCGCTTCCACTGATTTTTTTCCTTCTCTCAAAAGCTGTAGATGGAAACAATAAATCGCTAGTGGGTTTTTTGTTTTTTGTTGCATAATATGAGAAGAAAATAAAAGTGCTTGAAAGAGGATTCAAACCTAGGTCTATGCAATAGCTATTGAGCCGAATAGCCAACTGAGCCATCTTTAGTTGTTGTGTATTCTAGATAAACAATGTCATTTGAACCTTTCTTATTTCCGCCATATCAGAAAAGTAATAAACTTGGGCTTGGTAACTTTGGCATGACCAGCGTGATAACTATGGTATGAGCAACATGATAACTATATCATGATAGGGTTGGTAACTACAGTACGAGAAGGTTACAACATGATAACTTTAGCATGGGGAAGTATGATAATTTAACACGGAAATTACCGGTGAACGTTTCAAAAACTTTTTCCCTTGGATGAAAGATATCATGGTGTTTAAACGTAAGATATTAGGTCTGGTCTCTCATGCATAAAATTGTCACAAACTTACATGGAAGTTACCGGAGGAGTTATGTTTCAACGATTTTTCCTCGAATTCAACATGGTGGTTGAACGTAAGTTATGAGGTCCGCGGTGCATAAATATCATGTCAAAGTTACCATGTGGCCCTAGAAAAATACCATGGGGTGTACATAAGTTATCATGTCTTCATATGTAAAATATCATGTCATTTGCACAGAAGTTACCATGATATGTTTCAACAACTCCCCAACCCCACCCCGGTCGCCAAAGTTTCTTGGATCGGGGTACATATGTTATCAAGTATGCGGTGGGTGAGTTACCATGCTATTCACACAAAAGTTACCAAGAGGATATTTCATCAACTCTCCCCCCACCCCCGTCACCAAAGTTACCAGGACCGGGGTACATAAGTTATCAGGTCTATGATGTGTGAGTTACCATGCTATTGACACAAAACCTACGAAGGGGATATTTCATCAACTCTCACCCCCACCCCCATCACCAAAGTTACCAGGACTGGGGTACATAAGTTATCAGGTCTATGATGTGTGAGTTACCATGCTATTGACACAAAAGCTGCGGAGGGGATATTTCATCAACGCCCCCCCCCCCACACACACACACCCTCGTTGTCAAAGTTACCAGGATGGGGTGCATAAGTTATCAGTTTTGTGATGTGTGAGATACCATGTTATTAACACAAAAGTTCATCAACTCCCCCCACCCCCTTTCGTCGTGAAAGTTACCAGGACTAAATTGTATTCAGCCCTACTTACTTATAGGCTGACTTGGCCCAAGAAACAAGGTTCTATTAGGCTTACAGGGCTTAAAAAAGAATGAGCTAGATCGCATGTATTTGGCAGGTCCTTGAGAGAACGTTATCCGGTCAGTTATGACTTGACCATGATCTGAGGTGAAATTGGTCCTGGTCCATAAAACGAAAGGTGTTCGGCAAGGTTCTGAAAGGTAAAAGGACTGGAAAACCTAAAAAAAGCACCCTTTGACTCGAAATCAAATTTCTGCCTATATGGGTCTACCCACCTGGGCATTGTCCACTTGCCCAACCATCATGGCCATATAATCTATTTTAACAAAGAAGTAAATAATTCGAGTCTCCCTCTGGGGGGTTGTACGCGACCTATTCCAGACAAAGAGTCTAGGTACGGGTAGTCCGCATCTTCACAGACGTGTCTATTTCACCGAGCCTCTCTCCGAGACAGAGCCCAGATCGTTACGCCTTTCATGCGGGTCGGAACTTACCCGACAAGGAATTTCGCTACCTTAAGACCGCTGGGGGTACAGAAGTTATCAAGTCTGCAATGTGTGAGTTATCATGCTATTCACACAAAAAAGTTATCGGGTATATTTCATCAACCCCCCCCCCCCCCCCCCCCCCGCGTCGCTAAAAGTTACCAGGACCTTGGTGCATAAGTTATCAGGTATGCGATGTGTGAGTTACCATGCTATTCATACAAAAAGGTATCGAGGGTATGTTTACACTAGTTCTGTTTGGGGTCAAAAACACTACCACGATATTTGTATATAAGATATCATGTTTGTAGTGTGTATAATTAGCGGGCTCATTTAAAAGAATTTACCGAGGGATAACACACGAGAAAAAGACTGATGTTCGAATTCGATAGGAGCAAAATATTTATTTCTCTAGAAAATATTCATCACTACAAAAAAGAGACAGGTGAAGTACAAAACACGTTGCATCAGTCCTTTAAAAAACTTGGAGCAAATGGTTTTATCCTCTCGTCAAAGGCACTGTGGTCTTCCTTTCTCGTTGTCATTTACTAAGGTATAAAATACCAACTAATCTGTACACGAAATAGAACAGATACTCATCTCAGCTCGTAGCGTGTCATGGCCACAACCAACAGGTTGCGTGTTTGAATCCTAGTAGTGACCCTATTTTTTATTTTATTTTTTGAGCTCTGTTTACACGCGAAAGCAGAAGCTGATCGAGCGGTTTTGTCGTGCGCGAGAAACGGATCGAGCGGCTCGCGAATCATCCGGATTTGTCGCTAACTTCCAGCCGACTGGAAGTTAGCTTTCTGGTTGATCATTTTGCTATTTCCAGATTTCTCGTGAAGGACACACCAACACGGCGGCTAGCTACATTATTCCTTCGGAAACTGCACATATAATCTTGTCAGTCTTGTCCATTTCTCCTGTCTGGTCCTCCATGCACCACCTTTCATTTACTCGTGGAAAGTTTGATCCTTCTTTCACACGGGGGACAAGCGTACGTCCATCCCCTTAATTCTCAGTATATCATGTTTGACAAATTCCGCCGCGGCAAGCTGTGCTGCAACAAATTCTGCTCGTGCCGACACTTCGCCCGCCAACTCCTCTACATATATGTGCAGTTTCGATCGATCGATGCTTCGGCACACGTTTTTTCTGCAGCCGTCTCAAAGTACCCACGGAGGTTCCCACAAGAAACTAGAATTTTCAAGGTCGGCATCAGAGAAGAAGGATTTCATGGGAAGCAAGCGGCATGCATGATTTTCATTGTTGGTTCTTGCTGCAACGCCAGAATATTGTTGGTTTTTGTCGTCTGTGGCTTATATAGATATATCGCAATTTGACAAGATTATTTTAAGGTTGTTGTGACGGGTGTGCGCGCCTTTTCACCGGAGGAATTATTATGGCTTCGAGTGAGACATGCATGTGATGGGGAACCATGGTGCAATCACTGTTCTCGAATTATAACCATGATAAAAAAACTAATAACCTTGTAGTGAAAACAACATGTACATCGACTTCTTTCCATGGCAAAAATGCCAGTAGCTTAGCCCTAGCTAGAGAGTTTAGAGGCAGAAGAAAACAAATAGAAGTGGTCTCATAAAAGTTGCAGTGTTCTTCAGTTACTTCACTCAAACTTCATATGACATCATACAATTCAGATCCCCTACCTTAATTAACCAATACTAGAAAGAACACAAAACACTCAATCAATATGCTGTGAACAGCTACAAGCACAAGATATATATAGTCTAAAAATCAGTACAAGCTAGGCCCATCATGAAAAAGGCAGCCTAGATTAGGCGAGCTAGCTGGTCATCAGCGCACGGCTTGGTTTGGTTTAAGGGCAACAAATTGGAGTATTCATGCATGGCTGATCAACTAGCCCTCCTCCGACCACGGTACGGAACAACTTAATCATGCCGGTTACTCATGCAAGACAAGTGCACATCACGCCATCTGTTCCGATGGCAACAGCCTAGAACGCTGCACATGCATGCACCAACCTCTCCATAATTTCTCTATAAGAAACTCCATAAATATGACGAATTAACGATCAACGTGTGGCCACTTGAATTCATATATAGGTATAGTAAAGTACTCCCTCCGTCCGGAAATACTTGTCATGAAAATGGATAAAAGGGGATGTATCTAGACGTATTTTAGTTCTAGATACATCTTTTTTTATCCATTTTGATGATAAGTATTTTCGAACGGAGGGAGTATTAACTGTTAATTTGATATGTGATCGATACTATGATCTAATGGAGCATATTAGTATGTTCTCATATTTGTGCGTGATTGGTATAGCTCTATCAGATGAAGTGGCGGACCGCCAGAAATAAATTCAAATGCTACTAGAAGATACAGTTGAAAAGGGGGAGATTTATTGGGTTCAGCGTGCATGCCTGTATCGGCTCAATATGGCCATCAAAATATGATACTCCCTCCGACCCAAAATAAGTGTCGTAGTTTTAGTTCAAATTTATATCTTTTCATCACACTGTTGAAGAAAATGGAGCAAACATCAAACGATCTAAGGATGATGCAGGGAACTGGCACGAAGGTGATGATTACTTAGAAACTAGTAAAACTTTTCTTTTCTCCATCATTGCTTCATCTACCATTTTAAACAGTTAGATCAGTAAACAGTCGCAGGAACTACAATTTCTCAGTTTCTTCGTGCAGTTTTCTTCGTTTATAGTGGGTGGGGCGCAGTTGTGCATGTATACCCTTACTTAACCTCACAGAGGCTGACACTAGCATTGTTAAGGGTCTCTTTGATTTGCAGGATTCTCAAAACATGGGAATAGAAAAAAAGATAGGATTAAAATGTCATGCTTATTTCAATCCTACAGGATTTCGTGATGTTTGATTGTATCACAGAAAAAATAAAGGACTTTTTTCAAAGAGGTTTCACTGGACGCCATATAAATCCTATGGGAAATAGTACAAAGAAATCCTTAGAAAAAATTCCTATAGGAATCAATCCTGTGAATCACACAACCAACCTAGAAAAAATTCCTAAAGATTCTAATCCTTTATAATTCCTATGAAAATATAGTTGACATCACATTCCACTGCATGCATGCAGTTGCACACGATGATTAGTGGTGGCGCGCTAGGACTCAGACCAAGCGATGTCAAGGACCGAGCTCGTGCTACCCCTCCAAACGCAAACGCGAACGCGCCACGGTCGATTGGCCGATTGCACCACACGGTCGCAGGCCAGCCACCTGTGCACGTGTCATCTCCGATTAGTTGATGTCCAGAGTTCTAGACCACGCATGATCTCGACGAGGCCAGAGTTCACATCAGCAGCCGTCGTGTTCGTGTACCAACTCCGAATTGATCCTAGGCGACGTCGACGACGATCAAATCTCACCCACACCTAGCGTGCCACTGAAGTAAATGAGACCCACGCTTGCACGGCCCCGATCGACCACCACTTGATTGATCAAAGATATGGAACTGATTGATCGATCGGTCGACGCACGCACTAGCGAGCAGCATGTATGGCCATGCATGCAGGATGGAGAGCCAGGCGTACGGATCGATTTGATTCCTCCTGCGGGACACACGACAAGAATACGGCGGCTGGCTACATTTTTCCACCGGGGAACTGTTCACGATGGGGCCATGTCGCCTCGTTTTTCAGCTTTTATATGACGTGTAGCAGTTGTTTCTCCTGTAATTATGATGACGGCACCTTACAATTGACGCGCCAGATCGCCCCTGCCGTTGGCGTCGCTGGCCGTCCGAGGTTTTCGTCGGAGAATTCAAGGCGCAGGCCAGACATCGATCCGAGGAGACGTGCTTGTCGCGTGGCAAAAGATTTGCATGCACTCGTTATCCCCTCCCTCCCTCTTTTTTTTAGGGTAAAGCCAACTTTATTAATCAAAAACCACAGAGTGTGGGATACGAGTCGGGGGATGAGGCTGGCCAAGCCATACATGACCCCGGAACTAAGGATAGAGCAAACTTAGCTAATCTATGTGTATCCATATTGGTTGCACGACCCTTGAAAGAAAAAGTACAATTCAAAAAAGAGGCTCTAGCTTTAATTTCAGTAATGATCGGACCATAAAGTCCTTTGTTCCCTCCATGGATATCTCCAATGACTTGCTTCGAGTCTGAAGTGATCATGGCTTGCTGCACATTTAAATCTTGAGCCAAAGCAATAGCCTCTCTGCAAGCAATCGCCTCCAGGGTAGCTGGATCCGCCACTCCAGCAATCACCAGTGCAGAACTTCCCAGGTAGATCCCATTTCTGTCACGGCATACCGCTACCGCTGATCCTCCTCTTGAGGCCCTAACACCCGCATCAACTTGTATCTTGACAAAGTTCTCTGGTGGTGCTTTTGGTCTACGCGAGGCACTAGGTATCTGAACTGGCCCGCTTCTTCTAGGCTCCCCTGCCCTCACAACATCCAGTTCATCAATGAAGCGTGTGATAAAATTGTGTATTGCATGCGGAGTTTGGAAGATCCCTTCGTGGATTGCCTTGCGCCTCGACGCCCAAATTGCCCAAAGTGTTACTGCAACTCTGATGAACTGCTCATGTTGGAGAGTTTCTATAAGGGTAAACAACCAGTTTCTTGCGTTTGTTTCTGTGTTGGCAACCAACATAGCACTTAATTCCTCATCGACCAGCACCCATGTACATCTGGAGACCGTGCAGTCGAGGAGAGAATGGCGCCACGAGTCATGGACGCCACAAAAGCCGCATGAACTGGACGTGGTCATGTGTCTGTGTGCCCTGATATCCTCAGTGGGGATTGATTGTTTGGCTAGTCGCCATAAGAACATTCTCAGTTTTTCGGGTACCTCTGTTTTCCACAGGGATTTCCATGAACCTTCTTCATTGCTTGACCTTGAAGCCGCGGCCCTCCCTTCCAACCAGGCCTCTCTTCTTTGCCTAGTTGCAACCAACATGTTGTAGGCCGACCTCACGGAGAAGTGGCCTTTCTTCTCAAACATCCAGCTCCACACATCTGGTGTGTTCATTGTGCATAGGGGGATACTCATGATTACTGTAACATCGAAAGGAAGAAACACCTCATCCAGCAACTGCTTATTCCATGTGGCTGAGGTTGCATCTATAAGCTGTGAAACATGTGTTGGTGGATTCAGCACCCGACACCCATATGGCCACATCATTTCCCCTCTTGGCAGCCAGTTGTCCTCCCAGATTAAAGTGTCCGACCCATTACCTATCCTCTTGATGATACCCTGTTTGAGAACGTCCTTTCCCTCCAAGATGGCCCTCCAGATCTGGCTAGGATGGCTTCCCAAAGTGGCATGCAGGATTGTGGTGTTTGGATAGTAAATACTCTTGAGTAGTCGTGCACTTAAGGAATCAGGACATTGTAACAGCCGCGAGGCTTGTTTAGCTAACATAGCCAAGTTGAAGAGCTCAAAATCTTTAAAGCCCAAGCCTCCCATGCTTTTTGGTTGGGTCATTGCCTCCCAGGACACCCAGTGGGGCTTGCGCTTGTCTTCCTTACTGCCCCACCAAAACTTTCTGATTAACATATTCAGGTGCTCACACAGGCCTCTGGGTAATTTAAAACAAGACATGGAATATACCGGTATTGCTTGAGCAACGGACTTGACCAGCACTTCCTTCCCAGCCGTGGACAATGTCATCTCAATCTAGCCCTGGATTTTACTCCACAAACGATCCTTCAAGAATTTAAAGGAACCATTTTTTGAGGTACCAATATCGGAAGGCATACCTAGATAGTTTTCATTGAGTGTTTCAGTTGGGACATTCAACAGTTCTTTGATCTCTTGTCGCACACTATCTGGGACCCCTTTGCTGAAAAAATCGATGATTTAGCATAATTTATGCGTTGGCCCGTTGCTTGACAGTAGGTCTCCAACAGTTGGTTTACCTCGGTAGCACCCATACTATTTGCCTTAAAAAACAGCAGGCTGTCATCAGCGAATAAGAGGTGGTTAACTCGTGGTGCCGTAGACGCCACTTGTAACCCACTCAGGTTGGATGACTCACTTTTTGATTTGAGGAGGCACGAAAGGCCCTCTACTGCTAGCAAGAACAAGTATGGAGATATTGGGTCCCCCTGTCGGATCCCCTTGAGGGCTGAAACTCTTCAAGCTTCCGTCCATTGAACATGACTGAGAACTTTACACATGTCACTAGGCTCATAACTATGTCCACCCACCTTGTTGTGAAGCCTAGCTTAAGCATTATTGCGCATAGGTATGCCCATTCGACCCTATCATATGCTTTCATCATATAAAGCTTCAAAGCACAGGATTGATGTTTTTTGGCTTTGTTTCGCTTCATGAAATGCAAGCATTCATACGCTGTGATGACATTGTCAGTGTGCCGGGCACGAAAGCCGATTGTTCTTCTGAAATGATGTCTGGTAACACCACCTTGAGTCTGTTGGATATGACTTTGGAAGCAATCTTGTACAAAACATTACACAAACTGATAGGACGAAACTGAGTAAGGAGTGTAGGATTTTTCACCTTGGGGATCAAAACCAGAATGGTGTTGTTAATGCATGCGGCTGATTCCTTTCCCTCCACTATTTTGATCACGATACTAGTGACTTCAGCACCGCACACGTCCCAATGACGTTGGAAGAAATGTGCTGGGTAGCCATCAAGGCCAGGTGCTTTGGTAGGAAACATCTGGAACAGGGCTTGCTTAATTTCATCTTGCTCGTATGGAGCCTCGAGAACCTCGTTCATGGCGTCTGTGACGCGACGGGGTACTGTGTCGATAACCTGTTCCATATTGTTGACTCCCTCTGACGTGTATAGGTTCTTATAAAAAGTCGAAGCATGAGCTTCCATCTCCTCTCTATCTTCAGTAAGTTGGCCATCCGGTACTTGCAGAGATTTAATTTGATTTTTCCGCCTCCTCCTGCTCGCCCTCAAATAAAAAAGAAAGTGTTTTTGTCTCCATGTCTCAGCCAATCCAGCCTCGCTCTCTGGCGCCAGAGAATCTCTTCTCAATGGAAGAGTTCGACAAGCCTGTCGCACACTTTTATTTCCTCATGATTAGGTCCCAATCTTCCTGGAACCGCGCGCAGCAGCTCCAATTTGTTTTTTAGTTTTTTGATCTCATCCCTGACACTGCCAAACTCGCTCCGATCCCAAGCAGAAAGGTCGCTCGCCAGGGCGCCTAGTTTTCCATGCAGCTCAGCCACCGAAGCCGCAGGCCTGCTGTTCCACCCAGTACCAACAACATCAAAAAGTGACTGCTCCCTCTCCCACATTAATTCATATTTAAAGGACTTGGGTCCCAGCCTGCATGCATGCAAATCACGTATACGTAGTAGGATCGGAACGTGGTCGGAGCTAGCCGCTGTTTTATGTTCCAAGACTGAGATTGGGTAATTTAGGGACCAAGCTGGATTAACCAAGCATCTATCCAGTCTGACCCTAGTATATGACCCCCCTACAACTTTTTTCTCAAAAGTCCAGCTTGTTCCCACATAGCCAATGTCTGTTAGACCACACACATCAACCACATGTCTAAAACCATCCATTTGGGCTTGGCTGCGTGGTCCCACACCATCATGTTCATGACCATGCAAAACTTCATTAAAATCCCCTAGCATCGCCCAAGGTAGCTGTTGGGACCCTGCTAAACTTTTTAACAGATTCCATGTTTTATATCTCTCTGGCACTTGGGCCTCTCCATATACAAACGTTACTCTGATTTGAGACTCCATTAGTCCATCAATCAAAACATCGATATGGTACTCAGAGTAACCAACAACCTCAATATTTATTTCATCATTCCAAAAAATTCCAAGACCTCCACTTCTACCAGAACTGTTTACAGCAAAACTCTGGCTGAAGCCTAAATTATTAGCCATATTCTCAACTCTTGATCCCTCTATTTGGGTTTCTAAAATGCATAGTACAGAGGGGGCAAACTGCCTCGTGAGATCACGAAGCTCTCGAACTGTCACGGGTTTGCCGGCTCCACGACAGTTCCAAGAAAGGAGACTCATTGCGCTTGGCGCGACCCCCCTAGGGGGCCCGCCACACGCGCATCATTGTTTTTTGGTGCATTCGGAGTCTCCCCACTGTTCTTATCATTCACCGAAGTTGTTTTGTTCCTCTTCGGTTCCTGTTTTGGTGGTGGACTGTGAGGGACCTCAGAAGGACTAGATGTTGAAGGCAGCAGCAGCAGCTGGTTTGCTACATTTGTAGTAGCCCCTGGAGTTGCTAGAGCTGGTGGACTAGCCTCAATTGATCCCCTCTTCCTGTTCTTATCAGCATTAAACATAGCAATGTCCTGGTGCTTCTCTCCATCCGTCTCTGCAGTGTTGTCTGTGTAGTTCTGCCCGGTGAATCCATGTCCACGGCCTCGCCCTGCCCGGCCTCTGCCACGGCCACCTCGTGTACCACCAGCATTGGCATCTCCTCTTCCTTCACCTGGTCCTCTGCCTGGTCCTCTGAACCAAGTAGCCCTGAGATCTTTGAACACTAGAGCCTTTGGTGCGTGAACTCCATCACCACATTCTTTAAACAAATGGCCGAGGTATCCACATACTGCACACCAGTCAGGGAGACGCTCATATTTCACCCTGAAAATCACCCTTTCAAGTGCATCCTTTTTCCTGATTACCAGCGACACAGCATTCTTGAGAGGCTTTGTGACATCGATCCTCAGACGGACCCGAGCAAAGTTCCCTTCAAAATCATGTGATTTTGGTTCAGCATAAATAAACTCCCCTATCGTAGAGGATAGGGCTTTGATCTTGGAGAAGAAACTGTCCGGCAGATCGTGTATCTGCATCCATATGTCGATTGTTTTCAACTCTATTGTAGATGGCTTCGTGAAGCCGTCATAGGGCGCAAGAACCACTGCCTTCCCTTTGAACTGCCATGGCCCCTCCTCCATCACGTGCTCCCAGTCGCCTAGACAACCAAATTGCATCGTGTATAGGTTCTCTTCCAGGGGTCGTATCTTAACCTCTTTTGCCAAGTCCCATGCTATCTTCATGTTTCTGAAAAACCTGTATTGACTGTAGGGTTTTTTAGTATGAACCCTAGCGATTGCCATCCGCGTGTTGCCTCCGCCGGAAGTTCCTCATCCTCAATCACAACATCTTGCAGGTTATCCTCAGTCAGCCCCAGTTCTTCCATAATCGCTTCCAGATCGGAGACGACATGCTTCGATCCAGACGCCGTATCTGCCATTGTCCCTTGCCCGAGAAGTTTGAGATCCGCGGGCGGTATGGTCCCTAGAGATCCTCGTCCCCCACCCTGCTGGCGAGGCCACACGGGCCCCGGCAGTAGCCGGCGGGAGGAAAGAGGGGAGGGGAGATCAGGTCTCTACGGTGGTGTCACCGACGCCGCCGAGAGGAGAGAGAAACCCTAACTAGAGGGGAAAACTCCCTCCTTCCCTCTTTGTGGAAGTTCGAACAGTAAGGAAAGAAGCGTGTCCCTTGGTTTGGGGCCGAAAACTCTAAACTCATGGGCTTTTACAGGCATCTTAGAGCAACTCCAACGGGACGACCCAAACGGACACGCGCTTTGTCCATTTTTTGTCCGTTTGGGTCGGCCAGGCGGACGTGCGTGTCCACATTTTAAAATGGGTCGGCTTGACCGCCCAACAGGGAGGCCGACCCAAATGTTCCGTTGTGATAAAAAATAACAAGTTGCACGAAATAAACATAATTAAACATGAAGTGGCCGGTCAAACGCTGGTCAAAGTCCACCTAAATCTAATAAACATTAAAAAAAGTCCGCGCCCGCCTGCTGCCGCCCCGCACGCTGCCTTAGACGTCGCTGGCCTTGCTCTTGCCCTTGCCGTCGACGCCGCCGTCGTCGGTGAGGTCGATGAAGACCGGAGCAGGGCTAACCCACCCGAACGCCGCCTGGTACGCTGCCAGGGCAGCCTCCTCCGGCGTCTGCTGGGGCGGCGGCATTGCAGCAAGCCGCGCGCGCTCCTCCTCCTCCTCCTCGAGCCAGAGCGCCTCCGCGTCGCGTTGGAGCATGGCCTCGTAGCGCATCTGCTCCTTGCCGTCGGCCTGCTCCTGGCGGAGCCAGTGCTCCTTCCATCGCTCGAGGTGGGCCGCCTCCTCCTCCGGCGTCGCGGCGAACCGGACGGGAGGCGTGCTCACCCACTCGTGGTACTGGCCCGTCCACGAGTAGGCCTCCTCCGGCCAAGTGGGTGGAGGCGGGGAGCGCTTACGCGTCGGCTCTGGCTCCGACTTGGGCTGGACGGGCGGCGACGGTGGCGGTGGCGGCACGAAGAGCGGGGTGTGGACGGAGTCCCCCGCCCCCGACAGGGCAAGGGCTTGCTCCAGCACATCCCATTGTGCGTCCTCCTCGAGGCGGCTAGCCTCCTGCGCGTGCTGCAGGGCCTCCTCGAGGGCGGCTTGGTACTCTGCCTCCGCCTCCATGTCCTCCGGCTCTACCTGCGGGGGCGGCGGTGGGAACGGCGGCGGGACGGCGTTGACACCCGAGCGCCGTTGCTCCTCGTGTTCGAGGGTGAACCACGCCTCCCAGTTGGAGGAGTCGGCGGCGTACTCTGGCAGCCGACGCTGCTCTGGCGTGAGCTGCACGCGGCGCCTGCGCACCTCGTCGTCGTGCGCCCGCTGGGTACGCGGAACCGCCGGCACCGGGATCCGCTGCGGATCCAGATGTCAATGGTGCGGCAGCGTGATATCGGGGTACGGCAGTGGCTGCCTGTACTCCCAGTGCCACCGCGCTTGGTGCACCGGGATGTGCAGACGTCGGCGACCAGGGCGGAAACGCGTCGCCGCCGGAGGAGGAGGGGGAAGGGGAGCACGGGAGGATGAGGCGCCGGGGGTGCCCTTGCCCTTGCCATTGCTGCTGCAAAAGAGGCCCATGGGCGCGCTAGGGTTTGCGGTCGCCGGCGAGGAAGCAAAGGGAGTGGTGGGGGGCCAAATGTGGACGGGAGAAGTGGATGAGGCCGACTGAGGGAGTCCTGGACTAAGGGGTCCTCGGGCGTCCGGTCTGTTGTACATGGGCCGGACTGATGGGCTGCAAAGATACAAAGACCGAAGACTCTACCCATGTCCGGATGGGACTCTCCTTGGCGTGGAAGGCAAGCTTGGCGACCAAATATGAAGATTCCTTTCTCTGTAACTGACTTTGTGTAACCGTAGTCCCCCCTGGTGTCTATATAAACCGGAGGGCTTAGTCCATAGAGGATATACACAATTATAGTTAGACAGGCTAGACTTCTAGGGTTTTAGCCATTACGATCTCGTGGTAGATCAACTCTTGTAATACTCATATTCATCAAGATCAATCAAGCAGGAAGTTGGGTATTACCTCCATAGAGAGGGCCCGAACCTGGGTAAACATTGTGTCCCCCGTCTCCTGTTACCATCGACCTTAGACGCACAGTTCGGGACCCCCTACCCGAGATCCGCCGGTTTTGACACCGACATAGGTGCTTTCATTGAGAGTTCCACTGTGCCGTCCTCAAAAGGTTTGATGGCTCCTTCAATCATCTACAACAATGCTGTCCAAGGGGAAGTCTTCCTCCCCGGACAGATCTTCGTGTTCGGCGGCTTCGCACTGCGGGCCAACTCGCTTGGCCATCTGGAGCAGATCGACAGCTACGCCCCTGGCTGTCGGGTCAGATTCGGGAGCTTGAACTACATCGCGGATATCCGTGGAGACTTGATCTTCGACGGATTCGAGACCTCGGCAGCCGCTTCCCGTCACCACGATGAACATGATTTAAATCTGTCATCGGACCATACCCAGGAGATAGCACCTGTGACTGCTCTGGCCTTAGATCCGGAGCAGATCAGGCCATTCGAAGACGGGAAGCTCAACCCCGCCATGGATGCCGCAGTCCCGGTGGCGTCAGAGCCGCACACAGACCCAAACTCGAGTGGAATCTGTGTTACCGGAGCCTCGGACTCGTTTCCGGCTACAGGCTCCGAACCATGTGCGTCCACAAGCATCGAGCTCGATCAGTCATCGATCGTTGAATTCAGCTCCGCGGACATTTTTCGGGACTCACCTTTGGGCGACGTGTTAAACTCGTTAAGAGCACTATCCTTAGCAGGAGGCTCGCAGCCGAACACTATCCGGTTCGAACTGGAGGCTGATGACGGGGAATTTCACTTCCCACCCACCGCCCACTTCATAACCACTATCGAAGACCTAACTGACATGCTCGATTACGGTTCCGAAGACATCGACGGCATGGACGACGATGCCGGAGAAGAGGAGGCCCAAAACCCGCCGTTTACCGGACGTTGGACGGCCACCTCCTCGTATGACGTATACATGGTGGACACACCTGAAGAGAACAAGGGCAATAACAAGAAGGATCCAGTCAAGGATAAACCTCCTGAGATACCACCAAAGCGCCGGCGTCAACGGCGCCGCTCAAAATCACGCCGCAGCAAAAATGGTAACACCGGCACAGGAGAAGATTATACTCCGGACGGTGCCGAAGATAATGAAGACCCTGTTGAAGCAACTTCCGAATAGGAGGAACGGGAAAATGGGCAAGTTAGCCCTAATGAACAGGCCGTAAACGAGGACTCGAAGGACAGTAATTACCTTCCACTCTCCGAGGATGAGGTGAGCCTCGGCAACGAGGATTTTATCGTGCCTGAGGAACCTCTCGAGCAGGAGAGCTTTAAGCGCCAGTTAATCGCCACTGCAAGGAGCCTGAAAAAGAAGCAGCAGCAGCTTCAAGCTGATCAAGATCTGCTAAATGATAGATGGACTGATGTCCTGGCAGCCGAAGAATACGGCCTTAAGCGCCCAGCCAAAAGTTACCTGAAGCACAAATTGCTACCTCAGTTCGATGATGAGGCGCCGGAGCCCGTACCATCATCGCGCAATGCGGCTGACCGACCACCACGCGGTCGAGATAAAGCGGCAACTCAAGCCGAACACCAGTCCGCCCCACCTCGCCATAAAGGCAGAGATAAAATAGCTCGGGGCTATACATATGACCTTTGGCAAGACCTGGACAGCAGAGCAAGAAATACCAGATCGATCTACGGATCGCGAGGACGTGCCCCGACATGTGACGACGGCTATCTATTCGGACGTGACAAGCCTAGTCATGCCCGGGCCGAAAACTGCAGACGAACTCCGTCGGAGCTACGTCGCGATGTGGCCCGATATAGAGGCGCCGCACACCCTCTTTGCTTCACTGACGAAGTAATGGAACATGAATTCCCATAAGGGTTTAAGCCCGTGAATATCGAATCATATGATGGAACAACTGATCCCGCGGTGTGGATCGAGGATTTTCTCCTCCATATCCATATGGCCCGCGGAGATGACCTCCACGCCATCAAATACCTCTCGTTAAAACTCAAAAGGCCAGCTCGGCACTGGTTAAACAGTCTGCCTGAAATCTCTATCGGTAGTTGGGAGGATTTGGAAGACGCCTCCCGCGACAACTTCCAAGGGTACATATGTCCGGTCACCAGATGCCGATGACTTAAGTCACATCGTCCAACAGCCCGACGAGTCAGCCAGGAAGCTCTGGACTAGGTTCCTAGTTAAAAAGAACCAAATCGTCGACTGTCCGGACGCGGAAGCCCTAGCGGCCTTCAAGCACAGCGTCCGGGACGAGTGGCTCGCCCGACACCTCGGTCAAGAAAAACCAAAATCCATGTCAGCCCTTACCACTCTGATGACCCACTTTTGCGCGGGATAAGACAGCTGGCTCGCTCGTAGAAGTAACAGCGCCAGCGATCCGGGTACGTCCGAAGCCCGAGACAACAATGGCAAGCCACGATGCAGTAAACACAAACGTCGCAATGATAATGAAAGAACGCATGACACAGCGGTCAACGCCGGATTCAGCGGCCCCAAGCCCGGTCAACGGAAAAAGCCATTCAAGGCAAACAGAGACGGGCCATCCAATTTAGACAAGATATTGGATCGGCCCTGCCAGATTCATGGCCACCCTGATAAACTAGCTAATCATACCAACAGAAGCTGTTGGGTCTTCAAGTAGGCTGGCAAGCTCAACGCCGAACACAAGGGGAGGAGGCCGCCCGATGATAGCAACGACAAAGATACTCACCAACCAAATACCGGGGGTCAGAAGCAATTTCCCCCCGAAGTAAAAACAGTAAACATGGTATACGTGACACACAACTCTACAGGGGATCAAGAGAAGCACTCCCTCCGGACTGAGGATCATACTATGGCGACCTCAGCCGAAGTACAAAGCGGTCTTATTAAACCGCATACCTTGTCGGCCATTAAGCCACCGGTCTCCATTCAACAAGATCGACCAACTTTGGAGCTGGACTAGCAGTTCGGCTTCCTCCGTCCGCCTCATATACCTGCGAAATCTGTACCGCGCATACATAACTATGCACTTAAGATACCCTGGGCATCGGCAGAAGCACAATACGGACGAACCTGCAAGTACTCCCATAACCTCTTTTTCTCTTCTTTTCTAACTACTCTTTCTTTTTCATTATCCTTTACCACAGGTGGTGCATGTTGGAAATATGAGCAATTTACCAAATGATTTTATTAATAGAAATATTAGATAAAGCATGACTAATATAACATGGATAAAAATAGTCGAGCGATCTGACAGAGAGAAGGTAAATAACATCTTCATATATGAACTGCAACCAAACATGTCTAAGCAGATAGTAGAACAGGTTGCATATACGGCGTAGAACCTAACATATGTAGGACAGACACTAGAGCAAAGAACTACGAGAGGGCCTCTACCAGAAAGAGCAAGAACATGTATGGTACAGCAGCAGCAGTAGCACTGGACTTGGGGTCAGTGTCCTCGCCAGCCATGTCGTCGAGAAGGTTGTCGACATCGGGGAAGAAGTCGTCGTCAGGGAAGTAGTCGTCGGAGTCCGGGGCGTCCGTGACGAAGAAGTCAGTAGTCGTGCTGAACGCTCCCCAAAAACCTTATCACCCTTCTCCCGTACAGGACTCGAAGAGGTGCGGTTTCGGAGGCCTACTATCCTGACTCGTGGTGCGCACCGCAAGCCGGGATGAGAAAGACAGCAGCAACTCAGAGATTGGAACCAGTGGCGAGAGGAAGAAGTTCTGGTGCGTCTCTGTGAGAGGAGCGACCTCCCTTTTATAGGCGCAAGAGAAGGAGGCGAGAGGTTGCATCGGGAGCTGAAGGGAACGCGGGAGACGAAACAAACAAGCAGCAGCCGAAGGGTGCAGCGTTCGTATTCAATATCCACTACAGCAAAAACTTTCCAGCTCCCGAGTGGCCTTTCGTATACCCGTAGTGCGTGGCAAA
Organism: Aegilops tauschii subsp. strangulata; assembly: GCF_002575655.3. Classification (NCBI taxonomy): domain Eukaryota; kingdom Viridiplantae; phylum Streptophyta; class Magnoliopsida; order Poales; family Poaceae; genus Aegilops; species Aegilops tauschii. The sequence continues at coordinate 462,505,717 of NC_053035.3, forward strand.
AATTTAGACATCAGCTCGGCTCATTCCCGCAACCCGCGACGCATCGTGACGTGGCGTGGCGAGGCGGGCGGCGAAGGAGGAGCGCGCGTGGATGTCCCTCTTGTTCTCATCCTCATACATGTGGAGAAAGAGCCTCCCTTATAAAGAGGTCCAACTCCCTCTAAACTAGCAATGTGGGACTAAACTTTAGTTCCACCTCTTGCCTTGCACGAATGGGCTGCGTGGGCCTCGGATTTATTAGGAATTTCTGAAACTACTATTGGGCTAGGCCCAAAATAGACAAAATTCCAGCAATCCCCCACCAGATCCCAGAGGCACACATAATTTGCCTTTGGTTCCAAAACACTGTTTTATATACCGGTATTGCAGTGGAGACTGTTAAGTTGAACTTCCACCTAGAACTCTATGCTACACTAGTAAGCAACTTGAATAGTGGACTGGGCCTTGAACTGCAAGTTTTCTGCGAATCTACCTTCACATAAAGCCTTGACCGATACTAGGCTACCATGGGTCTTCCCCGCGGGTGGAGCTTATGCGTCATACTCCGTGACCTTTCATGAGTTTACTAGAGAGAACCCTACTCTCATAGATTGCGACTTTTGACAATCAGACTCATATAGGTGTGTTCTTCAAAAGATGTTCTGCAGGACAACATCTCTGCTTAAATGAGCCACTTAGAACACATTAAGATATACATCAACCTGCCATGCAGATTAGGAGAGTATAGCATCTTCATGGAGTGGTATTGTTAATAGTAAGGATACTCTCCTCTCAGTTGATCGACAGCTTGTCTTCCACATCTAATTCACGGGATCTCCGATCACAAAGAATAGGTTACCACTGTGAACAACTCATATTGTGGGTCTCATACCCATCTCCCTCGATGCATTATCTATCATATTACGTGATAGACCCTTAGTAAAAGGATCTGCCAGATTTTTAGACGTTTGGATATAATCCAATGCAATAACTCCGGAGTTTCTCATTTTCCTGATAGACTTTAACCTTCTCTGAACGTGTCTTGATGACTTCATGTTATCCTTTGAGCTGCTCACTTTCGTGATCACAATTTGATTGTCGCAGTTCATAAGGATACCTGGTACAGGTTTCTCAACAACCGGCAAGTCATTCAAGAGCCGGCGAAGCCAATCTGCTTCGACCGTAGCTGCATCTAGTGCTGTGAGTTCTGCTTCCATTGTTGACCTCGTTAAGATGGTCTGCTTGCAAGACTTCCAGGAAACAGCGCCACCTCCATGAGTGAATACATATCCGCTCGTGGCCTTTATCTCATCAGCATCTGAGATCCAGTTTGAGTCACTATACCCTTCAAGCACCTTTGGGTGCCCAGTGTAGTGAATTCCATAATTCGCAGTGCCTTTCAAGTAACGCAAAACTCTCTCTAGAGCTTTCCGATGCACATCTCCTGGTTTTGAGACAAACCGACTCAGTTTGCTAACAGCAAAAGAGATGTTAGGTCTTGTAGCACTGGCTAAGTACATAAGCGAGCCAATAATCTGAGAATATTTAAATTGATCTCTAGCAATTCTTTGATTCTTTCAAAGTAACACACTCGCATCATATGGTGTTGGAGAGGGCTTGCAGTCACTACAGCCAAAGCGACTCAAGATCTTTTCCACATAGTGAGATTGAAGCAATGTAATCCCACCATCATCGTCTCTCAACAACTTGATGTTTAGAATGACATCAGCCACTCCTAAATCCTTCATCTCAAAACAACGAGATAGGAAATCCTTGACCTCCTTAATAACATTCAGATTTGTTCCGAAAATCAGTATGTCATCAACATACAAGCAAAGGATAACTCCCTCGCCCCCACCATGGTGATAGTACACACATTTGTCAGCTTCGTTTACAACAAAGCCTGCAGCTGTTAAAGTTCTTTCAAACTTATCATGCCACTATTTAGGTGCTTGCTTGAGTCCATACAAAGACTTCAGCAACTTGCACACTTTTCCTTCCTGACCATCTAGTACAAACCCATCTGGTTGTTCCATATAAATTTCCTCGTCCAACTCTCCATTTAGGAAAGTAGTCTTAACATCCATTTGATGAATGAGAAGACCATGTGAGGGCTAGTGAAAGTAGAACTCGAATAGTGGTCAGTCGAGCCACAGGTGAGTAAGTATCAAAGAAGTCTTCACCTTCCTTTTGGGTATAACCCTTAGCCACGAGCCGAGCCTTGTACTTTTCAATAGTACCATCAGGCCTAAGCTTCTTCTTGAATACCCATTTGCATCCTATAGGTTTGCACCCATAAGGACGATCAGTTATCTCCCAAGTTTCATTCGCCAAGATGGAATCCATCTCGCTACGAACCGCTTCCTTCTAGTAGTCAGCATCTTCAGATGCATAGGCCTCTGAAATAGAACTAGGAGTGTCATCTATGAGATACACAAGAAAATCATCACCAAAGGACTTTGCAGTCCTCTGTCTCTTGCTCCTAGTAGGAACTTCATTGTTCTCCTCAACAGGACTTTCAAAGTGTTCCATGGAAATGACAGGTTCGGTAATTGTAACTGGTTCCTAATTCGATGAACTAGGCATCTCCTGATTAGATGAGGTAGCCATATCCTTCATGGGAAAGATATCTTCAAACAAAGTCGCATCATTCGACTCCATGATCGTACCGACATGCATGTCAGGTACTTCAGATTTTACAACCAAGAATCTATAACCAATGCTATGAAAAGCATATCCCAGGAAAACACAATCCATGGTCTTTGGTCCAAGTTTGCGCTTCTTTGGAATTGGCACATTGACTTTCGCCAAACAACCCCAGGTTCGTAGATAAGAGAGTTATAATCTTTTCTTCTCCCATTCCTCGAATGGAGTTATCTCTTTATTCTTTGTGGGAACTCGGTTTAGGACATGACATGCAGTCAATATCGCCTCCCCCCACCATGCCTTGGAGAGACCCGATGTGTCTAACATGGCGTTAACCAAATCAGTTAGAGTACGGTTCTTTCTTTCGGCCACCCCATTTGACTGAGGTGAATAGGGAGGCGTACTCTCATGGATTATACCATGTTCCACACAAAAAGCATCAAATTCAATGGAAAAATACTCTCCACCACGGTCGGACCTAAGCCTCTTGATTTTCTGATCAAGTTGGTTTTCCACTTCAGCTTTATAGATCTTGAAAAAGTTCAAAGCCTCATCCTTAGATTTCAGAAGATACACACGACAGTATCTAGTGGAGTCATCAATTAACGTCATGAAATATTTCTTTCCACCTTTTGTCAAAACACCATTCATTTCACATAAATTTGAGTGTATGAGCTCTAGTGGTGCAAGATTTCTCGTTTCCGCAGTCGTGTGAGACTTACGAGGTTGCTTAGCTTGCACACAAACTTGACACTTAGATCCCTTGACAGTGGTGAAACTAGGGATTAAGTTCAACTTCGCTAGTCGCGACATGCAACCAAAGATAACATGACAAAGACGTGAATGCCACACATTTGATTCACTATTGTTGCAAATATGATTAACAACTTTATTGCAAACGTCTGACAAGGATGAACGAAACAGGCCTCCTGACTCATAGCCTTTACCAACAAAGGTTCCATACTTGGATATTACAAATTTATTCGACTCAAAGACAAGCTTATAGCCATCTCTACACAGAAGAGATCCGCTAACAAGATTTTTATTGACGGAGGGGACATAATGAACGTTCTTCAGCCGCACGATCTTCTCCGAAGTAAACTTCAGATCGATCGTGCCAACACCATGAACAGAAGCACTTGAACCGTTGCCCATCAGCACGGTTGAAGTCCCTGTGGTCTGATAAGACGAAAACATGGAAATATCACCGCATACATGCACATTAGCACCCTGTCAATCAACCAGTCAGGAGAATGACATACTGAAAGAATAGTGGGAAATATACCATACCCAGCATCCTTCATGTTAGTGTCTCCAATGACAACATTAGCGGTCTTGCCGCCTTTCCCAGGATGACGCTTGTCATAGCGATTAGGGCAACTAGGAGCCCAATGATCAGGATCCCCACACACATGACAAACACCTTTCTTCTTGTCATTCTTCTTCTTGAAGTTCGTGTGTTGCACAGCCTTGTTCTTCCCATCAAGCTTTGCTTTACCATCAAACTTGCCCTTGTTCTTGAACTTATGGGGCTGGAAGTTCTTCTTCTGTACCAGATTGGCACTAGATCCTCCCTCAATACCTCGAGCACGTGTGTCCTTTGCTCTCGCCTTTTCTTCCACATCAAGAGTGCCAAGGAGATCCGGGGCGGAAAACTCCTGTCTTTTATGTTTCAGTAAGGTAGCAAAGTTCCTCCATGAAGGAGGAAGCTTAATGATGATACCTCCGACAACAAACTTGTCCGGTAGCATACAACTGAAGTGCTCAAGTTCTCTAGCAAATGACTGTATCTCATGAGCTTGCTCAACCACGGAGCGCTCTTCAGTCATCCTGTAATCATAGAATTGCTCCACGATGTATAGCTCAGTGCCAGCATCCGAGACCCCAAACTTGGCCTCGAGTGCACCCCACATATCTTTTCCATTATCAATTGACGCATAAGCATCAACTATGTTCTCACCAAGAACACTCAAGAGAGCAGCCTTAAACAGAGTATCAATTTTCTGAAAAGCTTGTGCCTGTTGAGCATCAAGCTCCCCTTCAGGTTTGCCAAAAGTGGCGTCATAGCAACTCATGGTTTGAAACCATAAGACTGCTCTCACGTGCCACCTCTTATAGTGGATACCATCAAACATAGGAGGTCTCATGGAAGCAGCAAAACCACTTGGGGTAAATTGCCTATAATAAGGTTTTTGGATTGTTGGAAATACGAGCAATTTACCAAATGATTTTATTAATAGAAATATTAGATAAAGCATGACTAATATAACATGGATAAAAATAGTCGAGCGATCTGACAGAGAGAAGGTAAATAACATCTTCATATATGAACTGCAACCAAACATGTCTAAAGCAGATAGTAGAACAGGTTGCATATACGGCGTAGAACCTAACATATGTAGGACAGACACTAGAGCAAAGAACTGCAAGAGGACCTCTAACAGAAAGAGCAAGAACATGTACGGGACAGCAGCAGCAGTAGCACTGGACTTGGGGTCGGTGTCCTTGCCAGCCATGTCGTCGAGAAGGTTGTCGACGTCGGGGAAGTAGTCGTCGGAGTCCGGGCGTCCGTGACGAAGAAGTCAGTAGTCGCGCTGAGCGCTCCCCAAAAACCTTATCACCCTTCTCCCGTACAGGACTCAAAGAGGTGCGGTTTCGAAGGCCTACTGTCCTGACTCACGGTGCACGCCGCAAGCCGGGATGAGGAAGATAGCAGCAGCTCAGAGATTGGAACCGGTGGCGAGAGGAAGAAGTTCTGGTGCGTCTCTCTGAGAGGAGCGACCTCCCTTTTATAGGCGCAAGAGAAGGAGGCCAGAGGCTGCGCCGGGAGCTGAAGAGAACGCGGGAGACGAAACGAACAGGCAGCAGCCGAAGGGTGCAGCATTCGTATTCAATATCCACTACAGCAAAAACTTTCCAGCTCCCGAGTGGCCTTTCGTATACCCGTAGTGCGTGGCAAAAATTTAGACATCGGCTCGGCTCATTCCCGCAACCCGTGGCGCGTCGTGACGAGGCGTGGCGTGGCGAGGCGGGCGGCGGAGGAGGAGCGCACGTGGATGTCCCTCTTGTTCTCATCCTCATACATGTGGAGAAAGAGCCTCCCTTATAAAGAGGTCCAACTCCCTCTAAACTAGCAATGTGGGACTAAACTTTAGTTCCACCTCTTGCCTTGCACGAATGGGCTGCGTGGGCCTCTAGGATTTATTAGGAATTTCTGAAACTGCTATTGGGCTAGGCCCAAAATAGACAAAATTCCAGCAGCGCAAAGGCTGGTCATCTCACGGACTCTATTTGAGTTCGGGTTCGTAAATTCATCCAAAGGCTACTCCTGTCAAGGAGCCCCTTCACCGAGGAAAGGCGGCCCAGACGTGCGACAGGAGGTCCAAAATAACTTTTTGTAGACCGCACTCTCTATTTTGCGAGCCTGTAAAGTTCCGGTTTCCTCAGCCGTCGACCCCTGGCATGTCAAAAAGCCGGGGTTGTGGCGTTATTATCTATAAAATGACGATTGGCATGTCACTCAGGTTCCAGTGAACATAATTCATATTCACTTTTCTATAAAGAACTAAATTTTGCTCCTTTGGTTGTTCCACACACGCACCCCGACATAACTTGCCAGGGGCTGGGTATAGGAACAAAATGAGTTGTCAACAAAGTCCGAACAGCTTTATAGCATACTTCGGCGTCGCGAGTTCGGCCTTATATGCATCAGCTCCGAATCATGTCTTGGGTCAATAGTTGGGTTGCCCGGCTCCTGTGCTTAGTACCTTACGTTCCGCTCTATCGGCTAGGGTAGTAAAGGGAGAACTACTGCGATTGTGTTTCCAGTTCATCTGGTCAAACACCTCAGTAGAGAAAGCCGAAAACTGACTGTCATGATGCGGCGAGAGCTGGTCAACCACTCGATGACTTAACAGAATCTTTCGTGATTCCCCCGTATTACACGAAGGACCTTCTTTCAGGTCATGCATGTAACGCACCGCATTGGGATAACCGCGTACATAATAGGGTCTATATCATAGATCCACCATAAAACTCCTATGGCTAAGTGAAAGTGTTAACGCCCTATAGTCCGATTGCCTAGTTCACCGCATTGACACCTCCTTTATGGACCAAGACGTTGGGTTAAGAGTGATCAATTGCTTTTCCGAACACCCACGTATTTTTTACGAGGGGGCTGAAGTCGACGATTGGAAAACTTTTAGATTATACAAAAACGGCCGCACAGGAGGAATCAAAGCTTTTAAGCAACTCTAAAATGAAAAATAGCTTTCATAATATTTTCTTTTACAATTTCAATACACTTCACTCGAATATCATGTCTTTCGAGCACTGACCCTCTATCAAGCGGGCACCCTCTAAGACATCCTCGAAATAATGCTCTAGTGCGTGGTGGTCCTTGCCCTTGGGTGGACTCTTCGCTGCAACGTCGATGGCCTTCATTTTCGCCCAGTATGTCTTGACACGGGCAAAAGCCATCCGTGCACCTTCAATGCATGACGACCGCTTCACGGCGTCGATACGCGGCAGTGCATCAACAAGTCGCTGCACCAAACCGAAATAACTATCCGGAATTGGCTCAGTCGGCCACAGCTGGACCACGGCGTCCTTCATGGCAGATCCGGATATCTTATGGAGCTCTACCCACTGGGCCATCTGTTTGTTTAGCAGCAGCGGACGCTTTGGCATGCTAAACTGCGACCAGAACAGCTTTTCTGTTTCTCGTCCTTCTTGCGCTTGGAAAAACTGTGTCGCATCGGAGACACTCTTCGGCAAATCCAATAATGCGTCTGGAGAACTCCACACTTGATTAAGCGGGGCATAATTCGGATCCCCGAACTTAGTTTGTAACAAAAAGGGCTTACCAGCCGCAGTCTCCCCAGCTTGCCGGATCTCCTCCCGGGCCGCTCTAGACTCGGACCGCGCTTCTTTCGCCTCTCGTAAGGCCTTGTCAAGATCAGCCGTTCTGGCTTTATTATCCTTCTCGAGAAATTCGCAGCGGCTAGCGGCATCCTTTAGTTCAAGCGCCATCGTGGATATTCTCTCCTCGTATTGGTGCCGAGCAGCCTGTTCAGCCTTTAACTCGGCAGATGCCTTTTTGACAGCCGCATTGCTAATCCGGGCCTGCTCCTTGGCCTGGGCTAGCTCAGCCCGAAGAATCTCGACTGCGGCAGCACCATCTGCAGACATGTATATCTCATTATACAATTCTTCACATCATGCTTATATTATAAGCACGTGCATATTATGAGTGCCCCAAAAACATAGCTTGCACCTCGTCAAGCCGCCTGTTGATAAGCGTGATGTCATTATCCGCCTCATCAATCTTCTGTTGCAGATCCGCAACCTCTGTAGTCCGGGCAGTAGCCAGGGAGGTCACAGCCTGTGTTCCAATTAATCATACTATTTCCTCGGCCTATCTTTTGATCCTCTGATCGCCTCCCTTGGGAAGCCAATCAGAGTCTCAGGGGCTACTATCTATACACAGGTGCATTTTGTGAATAAAACACGTGTTGGGGATCGTTACAGAAATTAAAAAATTTCTACGCATCACCAAGATCAATCTATGGAGTTTACTAGCAATGAGAGGGGAGAGGAGTGCATATACATACCCTTGTAGATCGCGAGCGGAAGCGTTCAAGAGAACGGGGTTGATGGAGTCGTACTCGTCGTGATCCAAATCACCGATGATCCTAGCGCCGAACGGATGGCACCTCCGCGTTCAACACACGTACGGAGCGGAGACGTCTCCTCCTTCTTGATCCAACAAGGGGGAAGGAGAAGTTGATGGAGATCCAGCAGCACGACGGCGTGGTGGTGGAAGCAGCGGGATTCCAGTAGGGCTTCGCCAAGTGCTACTGGAGGAGGAAGAGGTGTCACGGGAGGGAGAGGGAGGCGCCAGGGCTTAGGGTGCGGCTGCCCTCCCTCCGGTCCACTATATATAGGGGCTAGGGGGGGCGCATGCCCCCCTTGGAGATCCCATCTAGAGGGGGGCGCCGGCCCCTCGGGGGGCAACGGCCCCCTTAGGGTTTCCAACCAGGGGGGGCGCATGCCCCCTCGGGGGGCAACGGCCCCCTAGGGTTTCCAACCCTAGGCGCCTTGGGCCCTTGGGTGGGGCGCACCAGCCCACCAGGGGCTGGTTCCCACGCCACTTCAGCCCATGGGGCCCTCCGGGATAGGTGGCCCCACCCGGTGGACCCCGGGACCCTTCCGGTGGTCCCGGTACAATACCGGTGACCCCCGAAACTCTCCCGGTGGCCGAAACTGGACTTCCTATATATAAATCTTTACCTCCGGACCATTCCGGAACTCCTCGTGACGTCCGGGATCTCATCCGGGACTCCAAACAACTTTCGGTTAACCGCATACTAATATCTCTACAACTCTAGCGTCACCGAACCTTAAGTGTGTAGACCCTACGGGTTCGGGAATCATGTAGACATGACCGAGACACCTCTCTAGCCAATAACCCATGTTGGCTCCCACACGTTCCACGATGATCTCATTGGATGAACCACGATGTCGAGGATTCAAGCAATCCCGTACACAATTCCCTTTGTCAATCGGTACGTTACTTGCCCAAGATTCGATCGTCGGTATCCCAATACCTCGTTCAATCTCGTTACCGGCAAGTCACTTTACTCGTTCCGTAATGCATGATCCCGTGACTAACTACTTAGTCACATTGATCTCATTATGATGATGCATTACCGAGTGGGCCCAGAGATACCTCTCCGTCATACGGAGTGACAAATCCCAGTCTCGATCCGTGCCAACCCAACAGACACTTTCGGAGATACCTGTAGTGCACCTTTATAGCCACCCAGTTACGTTGTTACGTTTGGTACACCCAAAGCATTCCTACGGTATCCGGGAGTTGCACGATCTCATGGTCTAAGGAAATGATACTTGACATTAGAAAAGCTTTAGCAAACGAACTACACGATCTAGTGCTATGCTTAGGATTGGGTCTTGTCCATCACATCATTCTCCTAATGACGTGATCCCATTATCAATGACATCCAATGTCCATGGTCAGGAAACCGTAACCATCTATTGATCAACGAGCTAGTCAACTAGAGGTTCACTAGGGACATGTTATGGTCTATGTGCTCACACATGTATTATGATTTCCGGATAACACAATTATAGCATGAACAATAGACAATTATCATGACCAAGGAAATATAATAATAACCATTTTATTATTGCCTCTAGGCATATTTCCAACAGTCTCCCACTTGCACTAGAGTCAATAATCTAGTTACATTGTGATGAATCGTACACCCATAGAGTTCTGGTGTTGATCATGTTTCGGCCGTGGAAGAGGCTTAGTCAACGGATCTGCGACATTCAAATCCGTATGCACTTTACAAATATCTATGTCTCCATTTTGAACATTTTCACGAATGGAGTTGAAGCGACGCTTGATGTGCCTGGTCTTCTTGTGAAACCTGGGATCCTTGGCAAGGGCAATAGCTCCAGTGTTGTCACAGAAGAGAGTCATCGGCCCCGATGCGTTGGGAATAACTCCTAGGTTGGCAATGAACTCCTTCATCCAGATTGCTTCATGTGCTGTCTCCGAGGCTGCCATGTACTCCGCTTCACATGTAGATCCCGCCACGACGCTTTGCTTGTAACTGCACCAGCTGACTGCCCCACCATTCAAAATATACACGTATCCGGTTTGTGACTTAGAGTCATCCAGATCTGTGTCGAAGCTAGCATCGACGTAACCCTTTACGACGAGCTCTTCGTCACCTCCATAAACGAGAAACATATCCTTAGTCCTTTTCAGGTACTTCAGGATGTTCTTGACCGTTGTCCAGTGTTCCATGCCGGGATTACTTTGGTACCTTCCTTACGGCAAGGTTTACATCAGGTCTGGTACACAGCATGGCATACATAATAGACCCTATGGCCGAGGCATAGGGGGTGACACTCATCTTTTCTCTATCTTCTGCAGTGGTCGGGCATTGAGCTGTGATCAATCTCACACCTTGCAATACAGGCAAGAACCCTTCTTGGACTGATCCATATTGAACTTCTTCAATATCTTATCAAGGTATGTGCTTTGTGAAAGACCTATGAGGCGTCTCGATCTATCTCTATAGATCTTGATGCCTAATATGTAAGCAGCTTCTCCAAGGTCCTTCATTGAAAAACACTTATTCAAGTAGGCCTTTATGCTTTCCAAGAATTCTATATCATTTCCCATCAATAGTATGTCATCCACATATAATATGAGAAATGCTACAGAGCTCCCACTCACTTTCTTGTAAACACAGGTGAAAGAACATGCGGTGCCCCCATGTTTGGTTTTGGTAATTGATGACAATCTCTATGGACTAATGGTTGCCTTGAGTTATATTTGAAGGGTTTGTCCATAGGCTTTTCTTGGAATACATGTGTTGGCTTCAAGGAGAGTTTTTGTCGACCAAGGTGCTATTCAAGGAATTACCTTAAGATTGGTCTTGTGAGAGGTTGATCAAGACTAAGTCAAAGAGTGAATCAAGTTGATCAACACACAAAGCGTAGAAGATGTACCGAGAGGGATCAAGCGATCCCATGGTATGGTAAGCATTGTCAATTACGCTTTGCGTACTAACCCATGGTCTTCGTGAGAGTTCTTTGTGGGGTTAGGTTGCGGTGTGCAAGTTCAAGTGAAGCATCACGAAGAGATCAAATGCTTGAAGCTCGCCGTCCATTGTGGTGACAATGGACTTGTGAAGATGTGCGGAAGAGTGGCTCACCCATAGTGGAGTATGGGGGAGCAATCAACTAGTCTTCATCGAGCCAACGCAATCAAGAAAGGTGGTCCAACTTAAGGGAGTCAAGATCTTCATCATCTAGCTCAAGTGGACCATGTGCAAGGCAAAGGTTTGCCCTTGATAGGTTTTCTATTTTACCGGTCTCATGATGGTAGTTGGGAGACCGGGTGATAGGATCAATTGCTGTTGAGGATATAACCATTAGAGTCACCCGCCCAGGAGGGGCCGGGTTACGTTGTAATGATCATCACGTGAAGCCCAGTACCAGGCTAGAAGATGGCGGGTCAATAGTGGGCTTAAGACCCGGAGGCGGCTTAAGGCCCGTAGTTATAAACCGCCGTTATGGCAAGACTTGTAATGTAAGGCAAGAGTAGTTGAGAGTCCGAGTCGGATACTGTTATAAGCCGGCCGGGACTCTGAGAGCCGCGGGGCGTCAACCTCTCTATATAAAGGGACGACCCGGCGGCGGTTCAGGACGAGAGACAACAGATCGATAGCCAGGCATAGCGATTAAGCTCCCTGGTCATCAAAACCCTAAGTAATACCACCTCAACTGGACGTAGGCTTTTCCCTTCACTTTAAGGGGCCGAACCAGTATAATCCTTGTGTTCCTTGTCCCGCTTAACCCCTTTAAGCTTCCTAGCTGCAATGGCTCCACGACTAAGTCCTTGCACGAGGACATCTGCCGTGACAATTCTACGACAGTTGGCGCCCACCGTGGGGCCAGCGCACGATGGATTTGAGTTCTTGAAGGGCAGCTTCGAAGGGCTCAAGGGATACGCTGTGGGCCAGATGACCAAGAGTCATCGCGGCAAGCTCTACATCGACGATGCAAACTGGGGCCCCGACGCCGGCTCAATTGAGTACGGGTACCGGGTCCCCTTCGACGGAATCCATGTCTTTATTGGCAAGATTGGTGAGCCGGGCCCTGAGCCGGACCTCTGCGCCGATCTCATCGAGACGGCTCAACGTGCACAACAACCCGCCCGGACTTTGCCCGCCTTGAAGCGTGCTTTCGTGGGATGCGTCCATGGAGGGCTCTCTGTAGGATCCGAATCTGGTGATGAGACGGCCGCTCGCTCTGACGGCGAGTCATCCACAGAGGAGACCGATTCGTTATACCAACTTCAAGATGGCAGGCTCAGGGGTTGTTCCGATGGCGAAAGTATTCCGGACCCCTTTGAGCCACCGAGCCGGGTTGGAATCTTCATGGCTGGCGCACAACCTGTTCAAAACCCCGCCGCCGGGGCAGGAAGCCCTGTGCCCTCGCCGGCTCAGGTGCTGATGGATCTCACAGACAAGATGACGGCCCTGCTAACCGCTACGGTCGCCCCAGCGGATCAAGCTCAGCATGACGCGGAGGTGGTACAGTTAAGGTTGGATCTAGCAAAAGCCAAGGAGGATCTGGCGGCGGAGGGGATCAGGATGGCTGCGGAGAGGGCGGCTCTCGACGCCCAGACTCAGCTGATTCAGGCACAGTCTTTCCGGCTCACGATGGATCAGAACGCGTCCAACGAGGTCATGAGAAGGAGGCATCAAAAGGCCCAATCTCGACTCCCTCCGGTTTACGATCCTCGAAACCTCTTCAACACGCCTGGTGCAGGGCCCAGTAACCCGCCAGAGATCACGACGCCCGGGGCTGGAACGTCAATTCAGCCCCAAGTGATGGGGCCTCCCCGGGTGAACGCTGCCCCGCCTCAGTACGTGCCAATACCACCGGGTCATTATGCCAACCCGTTGGAAAACATGGTCGTCGCGGCGGCGCGACTGGCGGCTCTCCCAATCGATGGCGACTCTCCAACGGCGGTTGAAACCCGCCGGGTCAGAGAACTCCTTCAGACGGCTCTGGCGCAACAGGAGGCATATTCTTATAGCCGGGATAGGATTCATTCAACCCCTCGTCCAGGCCGGAGCCCGAGTTATAGCAGGCACATGGTCTCAGCGACCAGTTCAAGCAATGTCCGACGCCGTGACTTGCCTCCTGGCCACGGCCCGGTTCATAATGGGGCCTTTAATGCGGTAGACCAAGATAGAGCACGGCAAGAGGCGGAGCAGGCGGCTCAGTTGACGGCTTACCAGCCACTCCCGGCTTATCCGACGGCTTCCCTCGACGCGGGTATACCTACGAGGACCGGAGGTGTTCCTTGTCTGGTGCCGGCTCTCCGTAATGAACGTCTGCCCAAGGATTTCAAGGGGCCTAGGAAGGTACCTAATTACACGGCTGAATTACAACCCGGAGCATGGATCGAGAGTTACGAGATGGCTATGGAGTTGCTGGAGGTCAGTGAAGCGGCAATGGCCCAAGTACTTCACCATGATGTTAGATGGGACTGCCCGCACTTGGTTGAAAGGACTGCCACCGAACTCTATCGGGTCTTGGGCTGAATTAAAGGCCCGGTTCATCCAAAACTTCAAAGATACCTGTAGGCAGTCTATGTCAATTGTGGATTTGACTAACTGTAAGCAGCAGGAGGGTGAGTCTACAACCCATTGGGTTCGCCGGGTCAAAGAGATAATACATTCATCTGATAAGATGGATGCCGGCTCTGCAGTCTTAATGTTAGAGCAGAATTGTCGCTTTGTGCCCCTGAAGATGAAGCTCGGGCGGCTTAAGCGCGATTGCAATGATATGGGTACGCTGATGGCGGCTCTGGTTAAGTACGCCGACTCTGATAGTACCAAGGATCCCGCGTCGGATGATGAAAGGACAGGGAAGGGAAAACGGAATGGCAATGGCAAGGACCCCCAGCATAACCCGGCGAACCAGGGAGGTAACAAGCGTAAGGCTGATGGCAGTATGGAGTTTGTAGCCAACGCCAGTTCACAGGGTAACAACCACCGGCGCAAGGGGAGACCACCTCCCCGCGCCGGCGGGTCAGGCCCGACGCTTGAGCAGTTGCTGAATGAGCCTTGTCCAAGGCATGGCTCTAGGGAAAAGCCGGCCACTCATCTGTGGAAGGACTGTGCAATCATGAAGGCCTTTAAGAATTCCAATGCTTTCAATGGCAACAATGGCCCGGGCGGCGGCTCAGGCGCCGGCGGCTTTCATGGTCCGAGCGGCGGCTCAAATTCCAATTCTCAGAATGTTCAAGGGGGCTTTAATCAGCAGTCCGGACAGGGTCATCATCAGCAGCAGGGGGGATACCAGAACAATCCAAAGCAGCTCAATGGTGGATAGTATCATGTGTTTACCACCAGTCTGTGCAAGCGAGATCAGAAGCTTCATAAAAGGGCTGTGAACGCTGTTGAGCCGGCGGTTCCGCGCTATTTAAGATGGTCTGAGCAGCCTATTGTGTGGAGTAGGGAAGATCATCCTCCCCGGGTTGATAATCCGGGTCACCTGGCCCTAGTGGTGGCTCCTCAGGTGGGGGGATATAAATTTACTAAAGTGCTCATGGACGGAGGCAGCAGCATCAACATCCTCTATTATGAGACCTTCCGTCGTATGGGATTGATTGATAAGAACCTCAGCCAGTCCAACACTGTTTTCCATGGGGTGGTGCCTGGTAAGTCGGCATATCCAGTTGGTAAGATCGAGCTGGAAGTGGCTTTTGGAGATGAGTATAACTACAGGGCGGAAAAATTAACCTTTGAGGTGGTTAAGATAAGAAGTCCGTATCATGCTTTATTTGGGCGGCCGGCTTACGCCAAGTTCATGGCACGGCCGTGTTACGTGTATTTGCAGCTCAAGATGCCGGGTCACAAGGGGACCATTACCGTTCATGGCAGCCGAAAGATAGCCTTGGAGTGTGAGGAAGGTGACGCGGCTTACGCTGAATCTGTTTGTGCGACAGAGGAGTTGAAGTTTTACAAGGACAATGTTGACCCGGCAGATATGACGTCTTTGAAAAAGCCGACCACGTAGCATGAGCCGGCAATGAAATTTAAGTCAGCTGATGAGACTAAACTTGTTGACTTTGTTCCAGGTGATTCATCTCAGCAGTTCAGCATCAGTGCCAATCTGGATCCGAAATAGGAAGGCACGCTCATCGAGTTCATCCGTGAGAACAGGGACATTTTTGCATGGAAACCTTCTGACATGCCAGGTGTACCTAGAGAACTCGCTGAGCACACTCTCAATATTGATCCAAAATTTAAGCCGGTCAGGCAATTCCTTCGGTGGTTTAATGAGGAGAGGCGGAAAGCCATTGGTGAGGAGGTGGCCCGGCTCTTGGCGGCCGGGTTTATTGTTGAAGTTTTTCATCCAGAATGGTTAGCTAACCCGGTACTCGTGCTCAAGAAGAACGGCACCTGGCGGATGTGTGTGGACTACACGGACTTAAACAAGGCTTGTCCGGCTGATCCTTTTGCTCTCCCCCGTATTGATCAAATTATTGATGCTACGGCGGGTTGTGAGCGCTTAAGTTTTTTGGATGCTTATTCTGGATACCATCAGATTAAAATGGTAGTTAAGGACCAGGAGAAGACGGCGTTCATCACTCCTTTTGGAGCCTTCTGTTATGTGTCTATGCCTTTTGGACTCAAGAGTACGCAGGCGACTTACCAGCGTTGTGTGCAGAATTGTCTTCATAACCAGATTGGGCGCAACGTTCATGCCTATGTGGATGATATTGTGGTTAAGTCCAGGGAGAAGGAGACCTTGGTAGATGATCTTAAAGAAACCTTTGACAATCTCCGGGTTTATAAGATGATGCTTAACCCGGCCAAGTGTGTTTTTGGTGTCCCCGCAGGCAAGCTCTTGGGTTTCCTGGTTTCTCACAGAGGCATTGAAGCTAACCCAGAAAAGATCAAAGCAATCACCTCTCTGGCTAAGCCGGCGTGCATAAACGATGTCCAGCGTCTGGCGGGCCGCATCGCTGCCTTGAGCCGGTTTATAAGCCGTTTGGGTGAAAAGGCCATGCCACTGTACCAGTTGATGAAGAAAACAGATGACTTTATATGGAATGATGCTGCTAATGCTGCTTTTGAGGATTTGAAGAGACAGCTGGCTGAGCCCCCAGTACTTGCTGCTCCTGTTGACAAGGAGCCCTTATTGCTGTATGTAGCCGCTAACACACGAGCTGTGAGTGTGGTTGTGGTGGTGGAACGTAAGGAAGCAGGTAAGGAGTATCCGGTTCAGCGGCCGGTTTACTACGTCAGCGAAGTACTCATTGAGTCCAAACAACGGTATCCACATTGGCAGAAGCTTGTTTATGGGGTATTCATGGCAAGCCGTAAGCTTAAGCATTATTTCCAGGGTCACCCAATCACTGTGGTTAGTTCTGCTCCCCTAGGAGATATCATCCAAAACAGAGAAGCCACGGGAAGAGTCGCTAAGTGGGCTATAGAACTTGGGCCTCACGGCCTGAAGTACATGCCACGCACTGCTATCAAGTCTCAAGCATTGGTGGATTTCATCAACGATTGGACAGAGCTGCAGGTGCCTAAAGAGAAACCAGACAATACCTACTGGACTATTCACTTTGACGGGTCTAGGCAATTGGAGGGCTCGGGGGCTGGAGTTGTATTAACTTCCCCTCGAGGTGACAAGTTTTGCTATGTGCTACGGTTGATGTTCCCCTGTACTAACAATGCAGCTGAGTACGAGGCCTTGCTCCATGGTCTTCGGATGGCTAAGGAGATGAGTTTGGGCCGGGTAAGGTGCTTCGGCGACTCAGATTTAGTGGCCCAACAAGTGTCAGGCAAGTGGGACTCCAAGGACCCTCTCATGGCGGCTTATCGCCGCGAAGTTGATGCCATTGCTGGACATTTTCAGGGTTACCAAGTAGAGCACATCGATCGCAGGAAGAACGAGGCGGCTGATGCATTAAGCCGGCTGGGCTCTCAGCGAAAGCCGGTGCCGCCTAATACTTTCTTGGACATTTTGCATGACCCTTCTGTCAAGTTGCCTACAGAGGAAGACTTGGCTGTTCCTGACCCGGAGGCACAGTTGGTGGCGGCTCTCCACATTACCCCAGACTGGACAGTACCATACTTGGCTTACATGACCCGGGGAGAATTGCCTGAGGATGAAACTTTGGCCAGACAAATAACCCGGCGGTCTAAGTCAATGATAATTATCAATGGCGAGCTGCATCGTCGCAGTGTTACTGGAACTTTCCAGCGTTGTGTTTCCCTTGAGGAAGGTCAAGAAATTTTACGTGAAATTCATGAGGGGGATTGTGGCCATCATGCCGGCTCAAAATCCCTTGTGGCTAAAGCTTTTCATCATGGTTTTTATTGGCCGACGGCTCATGCTGATGCAGAGGACTTGGTCAGTAAATGCGACGGTTGTTAGAGGTTCTCGCGATGGGCTCATGTGCCGGCTCAAGAATTGAGGATGATTCCAATTACTTGGCCATTTGCGTTCTGGGGGCTTGATATGGTTGGGCCTTTTAAAAGGTCCAAGGATAAGAAGACCCACCTCTTGGTGGCGGTTGACAAGTTCACAAAGTGGGTTGAGGCAGAGCCAGTTAGCAAGTGTGACGCGACCACAGCGGTTCAGTTCATGAAAAGGGTGATATTTCGCTTTGGTTTTCCACACAGCATTATAACTGACAATGGTACCAATCTGTCTAAGGGCGCCATGGAGGAGTTTTGTCAACGAGAGCATATCCGGCTTGATGTTTCATCAGTGGCTCACCCTCAGTCCAATGGTCAAGCTGAGAGAGCCAATCAGGAAATCTTGAAGGGCATCAAGCCCCGGCTTTTGGTCCCTTTGCAACGGACGCCGGGTTGTTGGGTGGAGGAGTTACCCTCCGTGTTATGGAGCATCAATACTACTCCTAACAGGTCTACGGGTTACACGTCTTTCTTCATGGTTTATGGAGCGGAGGCGGTCCTCCCAAGCGACATTCGTCATGACTCGCCTCGAGTGGTGGCTTATGTTGAGGCGGATAATGAGCGGGCGCGCCAAGATGCTCTTGACTTGTTGGATGAACAGCGTGATGTGGCAGCGGCTCGCTCGGCGATTTACCAACAAGACCTGCGCCGCTATCACAGCCGCCGGGTTAAGTCCAGAGTCTTCCAGGAAGGTGATTTGGTGCTCCGGCTCATCCAAGATCAAACCGATGCACACAAGTTGTCCCCGCCTTGGGAAGGGCCCTTTGTGGTCAGCAAGAACTTGCACAACGGGTCATACTACCTTATCGATGTTCGGGAGCACAAAGATTCATGTAAGTCGGAGGAAGAGACCCGTCAGCCGTGGAACATAGCTCAGCTTCGGCCTTATTACACTTGAGCCACCGGCTCTCATAATGTACATATAGCCATGTATATATTATGATAAATAATAAAGCAGGACCTCTGTCCTTTTCTCCTCCAAAGGCAAATGTGTTATTGTTATTTCTATTACAACATTACATGGTCACTTGGAGGGTGATCTGGCTTATGATCGTATTCGAATCTAGCCGTTAACAATATGATCACTTGGGGGCTTCCTGTTCAAACATAGGTCGTATTCGAACCAAAGAGAACATAGATGTCGATACCCACTTGATTGGCAAATTGCCGAGCTCATTGGGGAGTTTTTCTTGATCATATTTGAATCATAGCTCAACCCCCTTTGGGAACCGACGTGGATCGTATTCAAATCAGCGTCGTTAAACAACTCTCAAGGTCATTTGGGGGCTTCCTGTTCAAACATAGGTCGTATTCGAACCAAAGAGAACATAGCTGTCGGTACCCTCTTGATCGGCAACGCCAAAGCCACTGGGGGCTATATGATCGCATTCGAATCTTAGCTTAACCCCTTTGGGACGGGTCTCTGGTCATATTCGAATCAGAAGCCCCTAAGTTTTGATCTTTTGGTTTGCAACAAGTTCTTTTGATCATATCAACAGTGTGCAAGGGCGGTTCTTACTCCGCCGGCTTAACTTTGATTAACAATGTTGATAGCACACAATAAGTATTATCGATGCTGGTAAACCGGAGTTGAGTTCTCAACCTCATTATTTGGGTTACATAAACCGGAAGTATACTTGCAGGCTTGTAAGTATGCTATTATGGTTACCTCGAGGATATAATTGAGGGTCGGTCTTTGGTGACTTTGGTTCATATTCCGGGTTATATGTAAAGTATATGACTCTCAGTGCGGTAAGCCGCCCAGAGACTTGTGATTTGTTTTCTATGCAGGACAATTAAAGACAGCTCTTTAACTTAAGGAAGGTAGATGATCGAAAATAACCCGGAGGAATATGAAGGAGCAGCTTCACTGGAGTTAGGCATTCTACACGTGCACGATGGCACGGCAAAATTAAGTGTTTGTCCTACTCTATTACAAGACTCCCCGAGTCCAAAAGGTGAGGCATTGTTTTTAAGGTGTAACCATGAGCGCCTAAGAAATCAAGGTGCTTGTTGGGTTGAAGCTCCCGGCTCATCCCTCTCCGCTCCTCCGGCTGTTTCCATGACCTGGAAGGTTGATGATTTCCAGTCAATGCCGCTCAAAGCTTCAAATTGAGCCTCGTCATCAATTAACCCGGCCGGGTCAACTTCTGGGGCGAAGGTATGCTTACGAGTCGGAGGGATCAGGCTGATTGCTTCATAGCGTGGAGTGGGGATCCTCTGATTCTCCGCGTCATAGCCCGGCTGATACTTGGTAAGGTCGGTGTCATTCCCAATCAAGGTGGCCACCGGGCGCACGCTCTTCACACAGGCGGCGAAGTCTTTCTGGTCAAAGGGGGTACTGTCTTCCTTCAGGCTGGGGTATCCAAGAGCGATGTCGGCCGGGTCTAACTCCGGTAGAAACGCCTTGGCCCGGCTCAGAGCAGCTATAGCTCCGGCTCTTGCAGAAGCCCGTCTCAGCTCTTGGAAGCGTTGAGGAAGAACGGCAAGCCGCCTGAGTACGTCTGCCAGGTGAGTGGGAACCTCATTGGACAGATCCACAACGGCTAAAGCACGTTGTGACCCGGTGTAGAGTTGCTCCACCAAGGTGTAAACAGCCTTCAGCTTGGTCAGCACGTTCTGATTAAGATTGGAGCTTCTGGGACCTGCGTAAAAACGTCAGGTGAGCTGATGGCAACGGTGGGACTTATGAGACATGAAGAATGTAAACTTGTTAAGGGCTTACAGAATAACTTATCGAAGATTGCGGAGACCATCTGTGACACATGGAGTTTTAAGCCGTAGAGTTCGGCGGTTCTTTCAGTAAGAGCAGCCTTCGCTTGTTCGGCCCGGCTGAGCAAGGCAGTCTTCTCATCGGCCCAAGTTTTTATTTCTGTTTCAAATTTTTTCTTCAGTTTTTCTTGTGCAGCGACACTGAACTCAAACTTGGCATTGGCCTTCCGGGTCTCAGTTTCCTGAGTCTTCAGGCGGTTCTTCAGCTCAGAGATTTCCGATTCAAATTTCTTGCAGGCAGCCTGTACAAATTCCGGGTTACAGTTTGAGTGGTTATCATGCAACATTAAAGTCCCAAGCACTTTGCAAGCAAAGACACTTGGCACTTGGGGGGCTAATGTATGCTGAAAGATTCTATTTATCGTGCCGGTTCATGAAGGTAAGCCGGAATTAAGTCTACAACATATTCTATCATACGTAATAGACTTGGGGGCTAGCATGGTAAGGATGACTATGGAGTAAGCAAGAGAGTTGTACCTCAGATTTTTGCTGTATCTGCTTCACCATGTCAATCTCCAGGTCCCGGCTGTTGTGCACTTGACCAATATAACCAGCAACAATGTCTCCAATGCTCAAGTTAGCATAGTCAGTGATATCCAGTCTGGCCCTGCGGCGCTCCAACATTTCTTATTTAGCAGAGCATCTAGCCAGCACAGTGGGTCTTCCCGGCTCAACATATTCGGTCCGGGTAATCACCACATCCGGGTCATCGGCCGGTTGAGCTGGGCTGGGAATCTCCGGGTTGTCAGAACCCCCCATGGCTTGTTCTTCAGTTGGAACGGTAGTTTCTGGAGCTGGTGCAGACGGTGGCTCAGAGGCAGAAGCGTTGGGTTCAGTCAAGACCGGCTCTTCGACCGGGTTACTTTTCTTTGCCCTCTTGCTGAGCTTTGCTTGTGCACTGAAAGTCAAAAGGTTAGTGCAAAAAACACGAGTAAGATAAGCACAACATAAGCTGATCATCATTACCTGGGTGTGGTCTTGAAAGCCGGCAAGTTAGATTGCATGGAGTCCCCGGAGGAAGGTGAAGTTTCCTGATAGTTTGAATCAGAAGAATTGAGCGGTTGACGAGTGACGCCCGCCAAAGGATGAAAAGGATATAAGTTGGAGATAACCTCGGTCCGGCGCTTCCTTGATGCTTCAGGTAAGCCGGAGGAGAGGTCTGCATCCTTGTTGGTCCGGGTGTGCCTCCGGCTCTCATGAATCTGTCACTTCAAAAGAAATTGAGGATCTTGATAAGCTAAAGGATGTGAAAATCTTACTTTCCGGGTTACTCTTCGGACTTTCAGCCTTGGCAAGGGCTCCGAGTCGGAGGAAAGTATAGTTACCTCTTCAGTCACCGAGTTACTTGCTCCGGTGTCCTCCTGCTGATAATCAGTGTCGATAAGGTGGTTAAGAACAAACAAAAAACAAGGAAGAGCATAAGAATCAAAGGCTACCTCTGACTCGGAGGAGTCATCCAGCTGAAGCAGGTCTGAGGCGCTGGGTTTACTCCCCTTCTTGCGCGGAGCGGCTCTCCTGACGGCTTTTTTAGCCTTCCTGGCTTTTTTAGCAGCCTCATGGTCATATCTGACCTTCCAGAACTTATCAGTAGCCTGAAAAATACAACAAAGGTTTCTTGAAGTTGAAAGCGAAAATTGTTAAAATGAAAAGTAAAGTGCTCAGATCAGTAGCTTACCGCCGGAGCCGGGTTAGCTTTGCAGAATGGACTTAAGCCGGTCCTCCCGCAATCTGCTAAGCTCTCGTTCAGAAGGGATTTGGTAATGCCATCAATGACGTCTTCGGGTAAGTCGTTGGGGCTGTGCCGAAGAGGATCATCCTTCCGGCCGGTGTAAGCACACATTAAGCCGGGGCGGCGGCTTAGAGGGATCACCCGCCAAGCAATCCAGACCCGGACCAGATCAACGCCGTTAAGGCCGTTTCCCAGAAGAGCTTTGATTTTGTTGATGGTGGGGATAAGTGGTTGACGCTCAGCTTGAGACAATTTGTCTGGCAGGGGGTGGTTTGACTCCAGACGCAGGGCGCGAAAGCCGGGTAGAGGGTTCTCATCAGCCGGAGAAGTATCCTGGCAATAGAACCATGTCTGATTCCAGTCCTTTGGGTGGCTTGGCGGCTCAGCGTAAGGAAAGAGACAATCCCTCCGTCGTTGAATTGATATTCCGCCAAGTTCCAAGCTAGGCCTGTTGGCGCATTCATTCTGGCGGTTCAGGTAAAATAACTCCCTAAAGAGTAGCAGGCTGGGTTCCTCTCCAAGATATACCTCACAGAACACTTGAAAGTTTCAAATGTTCGACACGGAATTGGGTCCAATGTCTTGAGGTCGCAGATCGAAAAAGTTCAGAACATCTCTGAAGAATTTTGAGCCAGGAGGAGCAAAGCCCCGGCTCATGTGATCAGCAAATATCACAACCTCTCCATCTCTTGGTTGAGGTCTTTCTTCGGACGGGTCAGGGGCACGATAGGACATGACCTCCTTCTTAGGCAGGTAACCCGTCTTCACGAAATCATCTAAGGTATCATCAGTAACGTTGGATCTCACCCAGTTGCACGTAATGGGTGCCTTGGGAGCCTTGGGCGGCATTGTGAAAGACGAAAGCCTATGACAAAAGAAAATGTCCGGTTCAAATATAAGCCGGAGGAAGATTCCAGTTTAGTATTCAAGTTGGCGGCTTATGAAGGGGCCTGATGATATATGGCTAATTGTGTCGGGTTATCTAAGCCGCTGTGGATGTCATAAGTAATTCAAGTTGTTTAAAACTCTATCATGAATGAGCCGGAAATTTCACAGCGCATGGCCTCCTTTAAGCCGGCGATATGATCCGCCATAGCTAACAGATGCAATTTTTGACTAAGTGTGGCACAAACAGGTTTCACAGATCGCAGTAATTATTTTGGATCAAACGGTCGTCTAGAAAGGAAAAAAATTCTAGACCTAAAAACTGGCACAGAGAAGTTCATAAGTTCTAATGAGGCCTTTTTGCAAGCAAGAGGGATCTGCTAGTACTGGAAATGGGTGCGAAACCACTACCGCAGGAGTTTTATCCTACTTTCCGGATCAAAAGAGGCCGCGGTGGAAGAACTATGAAGAACTCGGGATGAACTACGAAGAACAAGGGAAGAACGACAGAACCCTAATGCAAACCTATTGTATGGAGTGGCAAGTACTTACTGGCGCTGATGAGATGCGGAGGTGGCCGCCGTTTCTCTGGACCAGTTCAGGGTGATGCAGCGGCCGAGGTCGAGGGAGACAAGGGGCGCGACGGCGGCGGCTGGAGCTCGGGCTCTGGAGCGTCAGAGGAGGAAGACGATGGAAGGGAAGAGTGACGAAGGCTTATGGACTGGGCCTATTTATAGGGGGCGACTGATAAATGGGCGCGAGAAACGAGGAGGCCGAAGACGTGATTATCTTGCCACAGAAGCGCCTCGATTTTCGGATGGTCATTAAAAGATAAGATCCGTTGGGATATGACAAAATAAAAAAATGAATTTAGTGGAAGATGATGTCATGGCGGGTTACCAGGAATCCAGAAGATGACGTCACGGCGGGTTATAGCCTTCGCACGAGTAGAAGCCGGAAGATTTTCTCTTAAAGGATTGAAGATTGACATGAACCGGTTCAAATCAATATGGGCCTAATGTTGAGGATATAACCATTAGAGTCACCCGCCCAGGAGGGGCCGGGTTACGTTGTAATGATCATCACGTGAAGCCCAGTACCAGGCTAGAAGATGGCGGGTCAATAGTGGGCTTAAGACCCGGAGGCGGCTTAAGGCCCGTAGTTATAAACCGCCGTTATGGCAAGACTTGTAATGTAAGGCAAGAGTAGTTGAGAGTCCGAGCCGGATACTGTTATAAGCCGGCCGGGACTCTAAGAGCCGTGGGGCGTCAACCTCTATATATAAAGGGACGACCCGGCGGCGGTTCAGGACGAGAGACAACAGATCGATAGCCAGGCATAGCGATTAAGCTCCCTGGTCATCGAAACCCTAAGTAATACCACCTCAACTGGACGTAGGCTTTTCCCTTCACCGTAAGGGGCCGAACCAGTATAATCCTTGTGTTCCTTGTCCCGCTTAACCCCTTTAAGCTTCCTAGCTGCGATGGCTCCACGACTAAGTCCTTGCACGAGGACATCTGCCGTGACAATTCCACGACAATTGCCGTACTATCAAGGGGGGCTCTCGATGAGTAGCTTGATCGTATCATTCGTAGAGAGCTCAAACCATTGCATCCTTGCATCATCTTTCTTGGTTCTTGTTTGCTTCTCTTTGTGAGATTTGGAGTTTATGTTCATCTTGATGACAAGCTCGAGTTCATCGAAAACGGAGTTCACTCATGCATCTTCTATGATGTTTTCGATGTTGGAGGTTATGCCGGTTCTTCTCGGTTGGAGGTTTCACTCCTCTATTTGTTGGCATACCTCCCCTGCCTCTTCTTACTATAACCAGTCGCTGTTTTGATGCTACTCGTCGTCTTGTATCCAACAAGCTTGAGTTTGCTCAATGCGGAGCTCATATGAAGAAGTTTTGGCAGTTCTATTTTTCTCCCTGCGGTAGTACCGCGGTGGCAGCGGTAGTACCGCTTGTAGCGTCAAGCGGTAGTACCGCTCCAGTACCGCTCTACTACCGCCTCGATTTTGGGTCTGCTCTTTTCGTGTCGGGTTCAGCGGTAGTCGCGCGGCAGTAAGGCACGGTAGTTCCGCCTATAAGCGGTAGTACTGCTCCGATCGAGCGATAGTACCGCTACTGCACTACTGCCACCGTACTCTGCTCTGTCCTGCCTCCTTTTGTCCCGTGTTCTGCTCCTCCAGCGGTAGTACCGCTGGGGTGAGCGGTAGTACCGCTTATCGGCGGTACTACCGCCCCAAGGTTCTTGTTTTGTTGCTCCTTTTCACTGATTCTTCCGCCCGAGTGGTAGTACCACTCGTGGAGCGGTAGTACCGCTCGTGTGCGGGCTGAGCACATAACGGTTGGATTTCCCCCCTCCTATAAAAGGGGGTCTTCTTCCCCAATGAACCTTTATCCCTTTAGCTCGTGTTCTTCCCCCATTGTTGACCTTCTTCGAGCTTGCTAACTCTCAATCCCTCCATGGATTCTTACTAGTTTTGGGGGGGAAAGAGAGAGGAGATCTAGATCCACATTTCCACCAATCACTTTCTCCTCTATGTGAGGGGAACCCCTTGGATCTAGATCTTGGAGTTCTTGGTGTTCTCCTTCTTGTTCTTCCTCTCATTTTCCTCCCTGGCATTAGTTGCTTCGGTGAGATTTGAGAGAGAAGGACTTGGGCACTCCGTGTGCCCTTTCCATTGCATTTGGTGCATCGGTTTGAGTTCTCCACGGTGATACGTGGAAGTTACAAGTTGAGAAGCTTATTACTCTTGGGTGCTTGGTACCCTTGAGCTTGTTCCTCTTGGGTGCTTGGGCGCCCTAGACAGTTGGTGGTGTTCGGAGCTCAATCATTGTGGTGTAAAGCTCTGGGCAAGCGTCGGGGTATCCAATTAGGTTGTGGAGATCGCCCCGAGCAATTTGACGGGTACCGGTGACCGCCCCCAAGGGTTGCCAAAGTGTACGGGTTCGGTGACCGCCCCCAAGGGTTGCCATTTGTACGGGTTCGGTAACCGCCCTCAAGGGTTCCTTAGTGGAATCACGGCATCTTGCATTGTGCGAGGGCGTGAGGAGATTACGGTGGCCCTAGTGGCTTCTTGGGGAGCATTGTGCCTCCACACCGCTCCAAACGGAGATTAGCATCCGCTAGGGTGTGAACTTCGGGATACATTGTCGTCTCCGCGTGCCTCGGTTATCTCTTACCCGAGCCCTTTACTTATGCACTTTACTTTGTGATAGCCATATTGTTTCTTGTCATATATCTTGCTATCACCTAGTTATTTATCTTGCTTAGCATAAGTTGTTGGTGCACATAGGTGAGCCTAGTTGTTGTAGGTTGTGCTTGACAAATTAACCACTAGGTTTATTCCGCATTTGTTCAAGCCTAAACCGTTATTATTTTAAAGCGCCTATTCACCCCCCCCCCTCTAGGCGACATCATGATCTTTCAACAGGCTTCTCCATAAGTCTGTGTAAACCCAAACGCTTTGATCATCTCATCAAAGCGAATGTTCCAACTCCGAGATGCCTGCACCAGCCCATAGATTGAGCGCTGGAGCTTGCATACCTTGCCAGCATTCTTAGGATCGACAAAACCTTCCAGCTGCATCATATACAATTCTTCCTTAAGGAAGTCGTTAAGGAATGCCGTTTTGACGTCCATTTGCCATATTTCATAATCGTAGAATGCGGCAATTGCTAACATGATTCGGACGGACTTCAGCTTCGCTACGGGTGAGAAGGTCTCATCGTAGTCAACTCCTTGAACTTGTCGATAACCCTTAGTGACAAGTCGAGCTTTATAGATGGTAACATTTCCATCCGCGTCCGTCTTCTTCTTAAAGATCCATTTATTTTCTATCGCTCGCCGATCATCGGGCAAGTCTGTCAAAGTCCATACTTTGTTTTCATACATGGATCCTATCTCGGATTGCATGGCTTCAAGCCATTTGTTGGAATCTGGGCCCGCCATTGCTTCTTCATAGTTCGAAGGTTCACCATTGTCCAACAACATGATTTCCATGATAGGGTTGCCGTACCACTCTGGTGCAGAACGTGTCCTTGTGGACCTACGAAGTTCAGTGGTAACTTGATCATGATCGTCATCATTAACTTCCTCTCTAGTCGGTGCAGGCACCACAGAAACATTTTCTTGCGCTGCGCTACTTTCTGGTTCGAGAGGGGTTATCTCATCAAGTTCCACTTTCCTCCCACTTACTTCTTTCGAGAGAAACTCTTTCTCCAGAAAGGACCCGTTCTTGGCAATGAAGATCTTGCCTTCGGATCTGAGGTAGAAGGTATACCCAATGGTTTCCTTAGGGTATCCTATGAAGACGCATTTTTCCGACTTGGGTTCGAGCTTTTCAGGTTGAAGTTTCTTGACATAAGCATCGCATCCCCAAACTTTAAGAAACGACAGCTTAGGTTTCTTTCCAAACCATAATTCATACGGTGTCGTCTCAACGGATTTCGACGGAGCCCTATTTAAAGTGAATGCGGCAGTCTCTAAAGCATAACCCAGAATGATAGCGGTAGATCGGTAAGAGACATCATAGATCGCACCATATCCAATAGAGTGCGATTACGACGTTCGGACACACCATTACGCTGAGGTGTTCCAGGCGGCGTGAGTTGT
Source organism: Aegilops tauschii subsp. strangulata (assembly GCF_002575655.3). Lineage (NCBI taxonomy): Eukaryota > Viridiplantae > Streptophyta > Magnoliopsida > Poales > Poaceae > Aegilops > Aegilops tauschii. The sequence goes on from NC_053035.3 coordinate 462,533,403, forward strand.
GAAACAATTCCACATGTCCTTAAGTGTGTGCCAAATTCGTGACTCAAATATTCCCCTCCACGATCTGATCGTAAGAACTTTATTTTCCTGTCACGTTGATTCTCAACCTCACTCTGAAATTCCTTGAACTTTTCAAAGGTCTCAGACTTGTGTTTCATTAAGTAGACATACCCATATCTACTTAAGTCATCAGTGAGGCTGAGAACATAACGATAGCCACCGCGAGCCTCAACGCTCATTGGACCGCACACATCAGTATGTATGATTTCCAATAAGTTGGTTGCCCGCTCCATTGTTCCAGGGAACGGAGTCTTGGTCATTTTTCCCATGAGGCATGGTTCGCACGTGTCAAATGATTCATAATCAAGAGACTCCAAAATTCCATCTGCATGGAGTTTCTTCATGCGTTTGACACCAATGTGACCAAGGCGGCAGTGCCACAAGTATGTGGGACTATCATTATCAACCTTACATTTCTTGGCATTCACACTATGAATATGTGTAACATCACGTTCGAGATTCATTAAGAATAAACCATTGACCAGCGGGGCATGACCATAAAACATATCTCTCATATAAATAGAACAACCATTATTCTCGGATTTAAATGAGTAGCCATCTCGCATCAAACGAGATCCAGATACAATGTTCATGCTCAAAGCTGGCACTAAATAACAATTATTGAGGTTTAAAACTAATCCCGTAGGTAAATGTAGAGGTAGCGTGCCGACGGCGATCACATCGACCTTGGAACCATTCCCGACGCGCATCGTCACCTCGTCCTTCGCCAGTCTTCGCTTATTCCGCAGCTCCTGCTTTGAGTTACAAATATGAGCAACCGCACCGGTATCAAATACCCATGAGCTACTACGAGCGCTGATTAGGTACACATCAATAACATGTATATCACATATACCTTTGGTATTGCCGGCCTTCTTATCCGCTAAGTACTTGGGGCAGCTCCGCTTCCAGTGACCGTTTCCCTTGCAATAAAAGCACTCAGTCTCAGGCTTGGGTCCATTCTTTGCCTTCTTCCCGGCAGCTTGCTTACCGGGCGCGGCAACTCCCTTGCCGTCTTTCTTGAAGTTCTTCTTACCCTTGCCTTTCTTGAACTTAGTGGTTTTATTCACCATCAACACTTGATGTTCCTTTTTGATCTCCACCTTCGCTGATTTCAGCATTGAATATACCTCAGGAATGGTCTTTTCCATCCCCTGCATATTGAAGTTCATCACAAAGCTCTTGTAGCTAGGTGGAAGCGACTGAAGGATTCTGTCAACGACCGCGTCATCCGGGAGATTAACTCCCAGCTGAGACAAGCGGTTGTGCAACCCAGACATTTTGAGTATGTGTTCGCTGACGGAACTATTCTCCTCCATCTTACAACTGTAGAACTTGTCAGAGACTTCATATCTCTCGACCCGGGCATGAGCTTGGAAAACCATTTTCAGCTCTTGGAACATCTCATATGCTTCGTGCTGCTCGAAACGCTTTTGGAGCCCCGGTTCTAGGCTGTAAAGCATGCCGCACTGAACCAGGGAGTAATCATCAACACGTGTTTGCCAGGCGTTCATAACGTCTTGGTTTGCTGGGACGGGTGCTTCACCTAGCGGTGCTTCAAGGACATATCCTTTCTTGGCAGCTATGAGGATAATCCTCAAGTTCCGGACCCAGTCCGTATAGTTGCTACCATCGTCTTTCAGCTTGGTTTTCTCTAGGAACGCGTTGAAGTTGAGGTTGGCATTAGCGTGGACCATTTGATCTACAAGACATATTGTAAAGATTTTAGACTAAGTTCATCTAATCAAATTATTAATGAACTCCCACTCAGACAGACATCCCTCTAGTCATCTAAGTGATACATGATCCGAGTCAACTAGGCCGTGTCCGATCATCACGTGAGACGGACTAGTCATCATCGGTGAACATCTTCATGTTGATCGTATCTACTATACGACTCATGTTCGACCTTTCAGTCTCTTGTGTTCCGAGGCCATGTCTGTACATGCTAGGCTCGTCAAGTCAACCTAAGTGTATTGCGTGTGTAAATCTGGCTTACACCCGTTGTATGCGAACATTAGAACCTATCACACCCGGTCATCACGTGGTGCTTCGGAACAACGAACCTTCGCAACGGTGCACAGTTAGGGGGAACACTTTCTTGAAATTTTAGCGAGGGATCATCTTATTTATGCTACCGTCGTTCTAAGCAAATAAGATATAAAACATGATAAACATCACATGCAATCAAATAGTGACATGATATGGCCAATATCATTTTGCTTCTTTTGATCTCCATCTTCGGGGCGCCATGTTCATCATCGTCACCGGCATGACACCATGATCTCCATCATCGTGTCTTCATGAAGTTGTCTCGCCAACTAGTACTTCTACTACTATGGCTAACGGTTAGCAATAAAGTAAAGTAATTACATGACGTTTCAGTTGACACGTAGGTCATAAATAAATTAAGACAACTCCTATGGCTCCTACCGGTTGTCACACTCATCGACATGCAAGTCGTGATTCCTATTACAAGAACATGATCAATCTCATACATCACATATATCATTCATCACATTCTTCTGGCCATATCACATCACATGACACATGCTGCAAAAACAAGTTAGACGTCCTCTAATTGTTGTTGCAAATTTTTACGTGGCTGCTATAGGTTTCTAGCAAGAACGTTTCTTACCTACGCCAATTCTATTTACCCTTCATAAGGACCCTTTTCATCGAATCCGATCCGACTAAAGTGGGAGAGATAGACACCCGCTAGCCACCTTATGCAACTAGTGCATGTCAGTCGGTGGAACCTGTCTCACGTAAGCGTACGTGTAAGGTCGGTCTGGGCCGCTTCATCCCACGATGCCGCCGAATCAAGATAAGACTAGTAACGGCAAGTAAATTGACAAAATCGACGCCCACAACAACTTGTGTTCTATTCGTGCATAGAAACACCGCATAGACCTAGCTCATGATGCCACTGTTGGGGATCGTTGCAGAAATTAAAAAAATTCTACGCATCACCAAGATCAATCTATGGAGTTTACTAGCAATGAGAGGGGAGAGGAGTGCATCTACATACCCTTGTAGATCGCGAGCGGAAGCGTTCAAGAGAACGGGGTTGATGGAGTCGTACTCGTCATGATCCAAATCACTGCTGATCCTAGCGCCGAACGGACGGCACCTCCGCGTTCAACACACGTACGGAGCGGAGACGTCTCCTCCTTCTTGATCCAGCAAGGGGGAAGGAGAAGTTGATGGAGATCCAGCAGCACGATGGCGTGGTGGTGGAAGCAGCGGGATTCCAGCAGGGCTTCGCCAAGTGCTACTGGAGGAGGAAGAGGTGTCACGGGAGGGACAGGGAGGCGCCAGGGCTTAGGGTGCGTCTGCCCTCCCTCCCCTCCACTATATATAGGGGCTAGGGGGCGCATGCCCCCCTTGGAGATCCCATCTAGAGGGGGCGGCGGCCCCTCGGGGGGCAACGGCCCCCTAGGGTTTCCAACCCTAGGCGCCTTGGGCCCTTGGGTGGGGCGCACAAGCCCACCAGGGGCTAGTTCCCATGCCACTTCAGCCCATGGGGCCCTCCGGGATAGGTGGCCCCACCCGGTGGACCCCCGGGACCCTTCCGGTGGTCCCGGTACAATACCGGTGACCCCCGAAACTCTCCCGGTGGCCGAAACTGGACTTCCTATATATAAATCTTTACCTCCGGACCATTCTGGAACTCCTCGTGACGTCCGGGATCTCATCCGGGATTCCGAACAACTTTCGGTTAACCACATACTAATATCTCTACAACTCTAGCGTCACCGAACCTTAAGTGTGTAGACCCTACGGGTTCGGGAATCATGCAGACATGACCGAGACACCTCTCTAACAATAACCAACAGCGGGATCTGGATACCCATGTTGGCTCCCACACGTTCCACGATGATCTCATCGGATGAACCACAATGTCGAGGATTCAAGCAATCCCGTACACAATTCCCTTTGTCAATCGGTACGTTACTTGCCCGAGGTTCGATCATCAGTATCCCAATACCTCATTCAATCTCGTTACCGGCAAGTCACTTTACTCGTTCCGTAATGCATGACCCTGTGACTAACTACTTAGTCACATTGAGCTCATTATGATGATGCATTACCGAGTGGGCTCAGAGATACCTCTCCGTCATACGGAGTGACAAATCCCAGTCTCGATCCGTGCCAACCCAACAGACACTTTAGGAGATACCTGTAGTGCACCTTTATAGCCACCCAGTTACATTGTGACGTTTGGTACTCCAAAGCATTCCTAAGGTATCCGGGAGTTGCACGATCTCATGGTCTAAGGAAACGATACTTGACATTAGAAAAGCTTTAGCAAACGAACTACACGATCTAGTGCTATGCTTAGGATTGGGTCTTGTCCATCACATCATTCTCCTAATAACGTGATCCCGTTATCAATGACATCCAATGTCCATGGTCAGGAAACCGTAACCATCTATTGATCAACGAGCTAGTCAACTAGAGGCTCACTAGGGACATGTTATGGTCTATGTGCTCACACATGTATTACGATTTCCGGATAACACAATTATAGCATGAACAATAGACAATTATCATGAACAAGGAAATATAATAATAACCATTTTATTATTGCCCCTAGGGCATATTTCCAACAACACGATCGAAAATATTACAGTACAAACCTCGAAGCCTCTTAGCAGGCTCATGAAGGCCTCATTCAATCCGCTTTTCGCGGACAGGACCTTTTCAACCACCGTGCCCATCAAGGTACGATGTTCCTCTGAGACGGACGCCTGTCGTAGCATGTTCGTCAATATATCCGGCGCTCCTGGATCTCCGGAAGCTGCTGTAGGAATACGGCCTCCCTTTGAAGGGATCCGTTTATTCGTCCCTGGAGTTGTCTCCGGCTGTAGGCCGGACAGTTTGGGGCCTTCATTGTTGGCCCCCGAACCCTGGGCTACCAAAGTACCACCTTCGGGTAGTATCTTCGTCATCCCTCGCACCACTTGTTGATCAGGAGAGACCCTCTGCGACGACACCTCGAAGTCGTCCGCCCTATTGGGCGAGGAGACCGGTGGAGGCGTCTCGCTTTCCATCATCTCTGGGAGAAGATCCCCTGAGGAAGAGGATTGTTGAAGAAGACTGTGTGCCGAGCTGCAAAAAAACATATATCCTAGATGTTACCTTGGTCGCAGGAAAGGAACGGGATATGTTTAAAACACCCTTGTTCACTTACGATTTGGCTAAAGGCTTGTCCTCACTGTGGGACTGCGCGATGAGGTCGTCCTCCAAGCCCGAGCCGCCCGACAGGGGCCTCTTTCCTCACTTAGGAGACTTTTCCTCCCAACCTTCGGAGGCGGCCCTTTTCTTACCATGGGGAGAAGAGACGTTGACTTCTCCTTTACTTTTGTCTTCGGACGATGGAATTTTGATTCCCCCGGACACAATGTCTGATATACCTTCGGGATGGAGGCCGCCTTTGGTCCTCCCGCTCTCCGCCTTGTCCTCCTTCATAGGCATCTGGTATGGTGCCGGGGCCAGCATCCTTGTTAGTACGGGATCCGCTGAGTCTTCGGGGAGGGGGGCCGAACACCTAATTCGCTCTGCTTTCTTTATCCAGCCCTTAAAGAAGATAGTTTACTTAGTATCGCATTGCGGCATACGTAGCTAAAAATTGTTCGGGAGTTTTGCGCTTACCGAGGTATCCGGATGGTTGCGGTCGAGGCCGATGTCCTCGGTGGTGTCCGGCCACTGTTTTCGTTTCCCGAAAAACAACTTCCACATTCCTTTGTGCGTAGTGCCAAAGAAGTGTTGGAGGGTCCGTTGTCCTTCCGGGTTAAACTCCCACATACAGAGAGGCCGTCGCTGGCAAGGTAGGGCCCGGCGGATCAGCATTACTTGAATCACGTTGATGAGATCGATGTCCTTCTCAAGGAGGCTCCGGATGCGGCTTTGTAGAGTCTGTACTTCGTCAATTGATCCCCAGTCCAGCCCCTTATTTATCCATGATGCAAGCTGTAACGGAGGGCCGGATCGGAACGCAGGTATAGCGGCCCACTTGGTACCACGGGGTTCAGTAACATAAAACCACTCCCGCTGCCATAGGTTGGGAGTCTCGGTGAAGGAGCCTTTTGGTCAGGGAGCATTGGTAAGCTTGCTCACTGTAGCACCGCTGCACTCCGCTTGTTCCCCACCGATTACCTTCGGCTTCACACTAAAGGTCTTGAGCCATAAGCTGAAGTGTGGGGGTATCCGGAGAAAGGCCTCGCACGTGATGATGAACGCCGAGAGGTGAAGGAAAGAATCTGGGGCTAGATCGTGAAAATCTAGTCCGTAATAAAACATGAGCTCCCGGTCGAAGGGATGAAGAGCGAATCCTAGCCCTCGGAGGAAGTGGGAGATGAATACAACCCTCTCTCCGGATCTGGGGTTAGGAATAACCTGTCCTCGAGTAGGAAGCCTGTGGGTGATCTCCGCGGTCAGGTATCTGGCCGCGCGGAGCTTCGCAATGTCCTCTATAACAGAGGAAACCACCCATCGTCCCTGTGGGCTAGGTCCGGACATGATTGGGAAGCTTGAAGCAATGAAGCCGAACCTTGGGTGCAAGAACTCGAAGTTAGAAGGGCTGAGGAAAGGGTCGGCGTAAAAAGAGACGGCTCTTGGCTCCTTTATAAAGCCAACGGATATCGAACGCCTCCTCTTAAGCCTGAAAACCTGCCTATTCCTAAGGAATCTTCCCAGTGGAACGGTTGGGTTACCCACGCTCGTATTGATGAGAATCCCGCAATAAGGGGACACGATATCTGCTTCGACAAGACGTGCCAATAAAAACCACGCCTCGAAACGTGGAACGGCAGGATAAGAAACGGTTCGAAATAATGACCGGGCAAGCGTGATGTCACGTTACAAAAGTTGTCAGCAGATTGGACTTGTGAAATATTATACTCTCTGCGGTTGTGTATGGTACTTGTGTTGCAGATCCGGACATTCGTTGCGTCCGAAGACTATCTTGGAGTATTCGGGAAGGGGAACCCACCTTGCAATGCCGAAGACAATCTGCACGCCGGACACCTCGTCATTGAAGCCTGGTTCAGGGGCTAATGAGGGAGTCCTGGACTAAGGGGTCCTCGGGCGTCTGGCCTGTTGTACATGGGCCGGACTGATGGGCTGCGAAGATACAAAGACCGAAGACTCTACCCGTGTCCGGATGGGACTCTCCTTGGCGTGGAAGGCAAGCTTGGCGACCAAATATGAAGATTCTTTTCTCTGTAACCGACTTTGTGTAACCCTAGTCCCCTCCGGTGTCTATATAAACTGGAGGGCTTAGTCCGTAGAGGATATACACAATTATAGTTAGACAGGCTAGACTTCTGGGGTTTTAGCCATTACGATCTCGTGGTAGATCAACTCTTATAATACTCATATTCATCAAGATCAATCAAGCAGGAAGTAGGGTATTACCTCCATAGAGAGGGTCCGAACTCTCCTGTTACCATCGACCTTAGATGCACAGTTCGGGACCCCCTACCCGAGATCCGCCAGTTTTGACACCGACACCGACCCCGCCGCACGCGTGGTTAAAAAAGGACGCTTCCACTGGCTGACGCGTGGGCCCGCTGTCGGTGGTCGTCATAAATAAGACGACCGATGGCGGTTGGGTGGCCGTCAGGTGGGGACGCGGCGGAAGGTGAGGAGACGCGCGGCGCGTCCTCTTCGCGTCCGCGCCGACGCATTCCAGGCGCAATTTTGGGCCGGAAATGGGTCGGCGCGGACGCCAGGCGGACACGTTTTGAGTTTGGGTCGGCGCGTTGGGCCGCCACTTTTGTCCGCGCCGACCCAAACGGACGCGGGCGGACGAAATGGGTCGCCCCATTGGAGTTGCTCTTACGGGAGTCTCCCCCCCCCCCCAACCAGTGAGGGTGGGACCCTCACTTTATTTCTATCCAATGAAAAACTGCCAGATAAGCCACCCCATGAAACCCGTAAAAAATTATCCGTGCGTGTAGCATTGCTGGTTTGGGCCCTCCTTTTTTTAGAAATAAAAAATAAAAACTCTGGCCTCTGTATCAACATGATACATACAACCATTTTTATTAATTATTAAGTAGAATACACAACAAACACAATCACGAGCGAACCATACAAGATATGAAAGTTTGGAGCTTCTTGTTTTCCTTGGCGGAAGCGATATAAGGCCGGGGAAAGAAGGCGATGGACAGTACCCTATATCGCTAGCATGCACCTGGATCTGAGTCGGCTGCCGTGGTGGAGCGACACTGAAGATGTCTGGTGGGGAGGTTGGCAGGTGATTCCGACTGTGATCGGGCCACTCGCCGCCCGCGCAGAGGGTGCCGGTCGTGGATGCGATCCGCTCCTCCTCCTCCCTCTTTCCTCGGTCTAGTGTGTGTTGGCTCAGCTCTGGCAATGTTCGGGGCAGAACGGTCATTGGTGGCTCTGTCAGTTGGGACTTGGGAGTTGTAGGTCAGGCCAAAGTCGATGCCTTTGGATGATCTCGGGGTTGTCTAAATGCAGGTCAGTGGACCTGACGGCAGGAGACGTGTTTTTCATTGTCAGAGTGTGCGGCTCGGGTGCAGGATGGCAACCATGGTCGCTCGGGTCGCATGGTGGCTGGTGTTTGGAGTAGCATGGCGGTGGTGCGGCTGGTGCTCTGGCGGCTGGTAGTACCTTGGTATGGCGGAGGTAAGGGAGCGCGGGGTGCATAACTTGCCCGATTTTGGCCTGGTCGGCAGCGGTGGAGTCCGTGGGCGTCGTACCTTCTAGAATGCTATGTCCTGGTCGCTCAATACCTTTCGTGTTGTTCGGGGTGAAAACTGGATCCTTTGGATCGGGCGATGACGGCACTTCAGTGTCATGCCCTTCTTAAAAGCACCGCCATGAAGTCCATGCTATGTCGGTGTTGGGCTTCACCTCTTCGCGGTGACTAGTTCACGGTGGAGGTCTCCGTCGGCTTGGTTCTTAATTCTCCGTTTGTGTACTATGCTTGTTGGTTGGCTGAGTGGTGTTGCCTTTGTATCTTTGCCTTGAGTGTGTGTTATGATGGTGTCATGTTGTTTGCAATTTGGTCGTTGCATTATATACAAAGTTAGGCGAAAGCCTTCTTCAATACTTCTACGACAGTATGACAAAATGGGCAATGTTCAACGATGCTTTTGCCAGTTGCTACTCGGCCCATAGTCCGAAAGGGCACAGACTATATGAGGTTATGCACAAACTGCGCCCACTAAACTAAGTGTCAAACAAAAAAACACTCCACGAACAAACTGAGAAATTGCAGTTCTTGTGACCGTTCAGTCTTCAGCGAGTTAACTGTTGGAAATGATAGATGAAGCAACCAACCAGATGGATAAAAACCAAAAGTTTAGCAGCTCCTCAAGTGGCTGATTTTGGTTTTGCTACACCAAAAAGTTCAGCCTATCCTCGGCCACTGCCTTCTTCGTATGAGAAGTCTCTCTCACGCGTACAACTTTGTGTACTGATGTTTGGTGTTGCGTAAGCACGGAACCTCACAGCTGGTACATCTCTGCCACTGTGCCCTGTGGTGGCTACATAGGCAAAAACAACAAATCTGAACTGTGAACGAAAATAATTCACAAACTGAACTGTTGATGAAAAAATTTCACATAGCTGACCCTTTTGTGTAGCGTCCGACAGCAAAACGTCACACTACACTATGCAGCGTCTAACTGACAGGCGCTACACGCCTGACCAGCGTCACACACCGAACTGTCTGAAAATTGCTAAGTCAGTGTGCAATGCCTGAGAGCTCGGCGCCACACAGTGTAGCGCCTAGTGGCCACTCAAGCATATGCGAAGGGGTCGCGTTATTTGGTGTGTTGGTTCGTAGCTCTGAATCTCGGAATGTGTGATGGGCTAGTAGATTAAGCAGTATTATTTACGACCTAGTGCATGCATGGGTTCCTGGCTATTATCTATGGGGCTACTCCTGATAGGTCCCTATCAAGAATCAACTTTTTCTCATGTTGATCTTCCGTATCCGTGTGTTGTTAAAATACCTCGAATCGGCCACGAAAGATACGTGAAGTTTTAACTCGCACTACACACCTGACCCCATATTCGTTTTTGACTAGGCATAGCGCGGCACCGACGCATATGCACTAGCGCCTATACGCTAGGCGATACACCGTATAATGCAGCGCCTAGCTCTAAGGAGTTGCACACTGACTTAGCAATTTTCAGGCAGTTTGGTGTGCGACGCTGGTCAGGCGTATAACGCCTATCAGTTAGGCGCTTCATAGTGTAGTGTGACGCTAGCTGTCGGGCGCTACACAAAAAGGTCAGCTATGTGAAATTTTTTCATCAACAGTTTAGTTTGTGAATTCTGTTCGTTCACAGATCAAATTTGTCGTTTTTCCGGCTACATACCTCAGTCTGAGACGTGATCGTAGAGATTCCACAAAAGCAGCCGTGCTTTGTACTACTGCTCTGGGCAGGCCCTGATCGTCCAAGAAACAAAAACGGTTGTGAGGATGTGTTGGGTAAGGTAGAATCTTCAGTGCCAAAGCAGAGTGCGATGCCAAATTGCATCGTCGCAGGCTTGTGCAAGTGCTGTTTGGAATCTGTTGTTCACTTTACTTCTGAAATCACATGCATCTCCTCTTAGTGCCTCTAAAGCTGTAAAAATCTGATACGCTGTCTTGACCTTCTACTACTACCTTTCTTTCTGGATTGATGATAACAAAACAGGTCGAGTGTAAGAGCGGACCAACAGATCGACTATATGGGCCAATATGCACAAAAGTTCTGACGAGGCTAGCTGAGAGTGGAGCAGTCCTCTCAAAAAGGGGGAAAAATCGTTAATGTCATACACTGACTAAGCAACAGCCAACAAGAAAGAATGCCGGGTCAATAACGGAGATGCATCGTGTTTCAGCATTCACCCTTTTTACAGAAAACAAGGAAACCATACATGCAGGGTGCGTCCAGAGCAAACCTGCTGTGCCACAATATTACAAGCAGACAATAATTCACAGAGATCCGAATAATTCACAAATTGTTAAAAATGTTATCAGTCTTCAGTGCGACGCTGTCGTTCCATCCTCTTTCATCGGAGACTCCACACGTAGGCTGTTCTCGCGATGGTAGAGAGATTCCGCGCCCTGGTTTTACAAGCAAGAGTTATGAATACCAAGAAGCTCGTCATGTTACCTCTGTTTGTTAAATATAAGAAGTTTTCGAATATAGGAAGTCGGGGGGCGGGGGGCAGGCTAAAGGTAGAAGGCGATACTTCTGTGAAGATTGGTACTTGAACTAAATCGCTGAATTGTGTTCTAAATTTTTATGGGTACTCATATCATTGTTATCTGGTGAGAGGAAAGGCGGTTCGTCATTTTTTTTTCATGATTGATTTGGATTCTGGGAACGGCCAAAATCATGGCTAAGAAAACTTGGTGACTCTGATGATTCCCTAAACCTAGAAATATACTTCAATAGTAAGTAAAAGCAAATCATGCCTATCCCACAAAGCATACTTCCAAGCATTGCTTGATATTTGAGAGGGTTATTACAAAAGCAAAAAAACCATGAAATCCATTTCCATGTACTAGACAATGTTTTCCACTCTGAATTTCAAATGTCATGATTCACGAATCAAATGTAAATCTTGATATAACCCACTATAGTACATGTACAAAAGTAACCAAGGGTCAACACATTGAACCCATTCATGTGGTTTGTCTGCTATGATGCACTACTGGCCTAAAAATAGGTACATCGATGTAATTTGATGATACTCCCTCCGTCCCATAATATAAGAGTGTTTTGGACACTAGTGTAGTGTAAAAAACACTTTTATATTATGGAACGGAGGGAGTAAATACTAGCAACTGAGAGTTTGTAAACCTTATGTCTTCCTCATTAACTGTTCAGCATGCTAGATGAAGCAAACCAATTCGCTAATAAAATATGAACAACTGAAAGTTTGTAGACCTTCTATATATCCTTACTAACTATTCAACACGATGTAGACTAAAATACACTTACTTGGAATATCGTTCCAAGCTTTTTCAACGCTTTTCCTCGCAACTTCAGAACATCTTTTGAGACAGTGCTATCTTTAAGAACCTGAAGACCAAAGAGATCAAGAAAGCATGAGGGGGGGAAAAATCCAGACATCTCTTTCTACGTTAGATAAGCTTTGGCAAAATAATTGTGACAAAAATATGGAAAAAGCCAAACTTACTGCTTGGCATACTCGGGAAAGAGTTGACTCGATATCGACCACATTAATTTTCCATAGAGAATTAAGCATGGCTTCTTTTTTCTCCTCAAAACTCTTCATAAGCTGCTCTTCCTTGTCGGCACCCTCCTCCACCTTTTTCATTCCTTCTTGTAGCTGCATCAGAGCAATAGCACCTGTAACAAGCAATAGTTGTATCAGAGCAACATACTAATACATTCAACAAATAACTAAACAATGGCTTAGAATTACCTGAAGCAGCATGAACTTGCGATTTAATGGTGTGACCCTTGTCTCTTACCCACTCAGCTATGAATGGTACACCCATATACAATTTACTCTTTCCAAGTTCTCTTGCCGCTTGCCGTACATAAATATATCCAACAGTGTGAAGCATAGCCTCACCAAAAGCTGAAAAATGGTTGCACGCAAGTCAATGACTTGAGAAGGCTAACTGAAAAATGGTTCTACCAACTACCAAAGATTCCTCGTACAATAAAGGGTTTTATGTCCCTTGACTATGGTTTTTTTTTCTATGATAATAAAAGTGGAACTGATTTCTTGAGGGGAAAATATGTAAATGAAGCATCTACAGGAAACAAAACGGACCACAATAGAAGGCCCACTATTGCAAATTCACATGATATACCTGCTTCTGATAAACGCTTGGCTTCTGCATTCGCCCAGTGCACAAAATCATCCTTTCTACCATCCACATATGGCTGAAGTCGATCCTTTAGGCTCTGAGTAAGCTTTTTCTCTCTTTCAGTTTGCAACTCCTGTGTCAGAGGAAGTTATTTGGGCTTAATTTCTGCATCGTCGTGGCACAACCTAAGCTGAATGATAATGTCAGCACACTCAATCAAAAAGAATAGCATACTTTTATCTTCTCTTGAACCTTTGCTCTGGCATCTTGACTGCTTAAACCTTCATCAACCTCCACTGAAGCTATGGATGCCAGAGCAAGCTGACCAACATAATCTTCAAAATAGTCGCTTCCAAAAAGCATCCCAAATACAGCAGCAGGATCAACCATGTTATCCCTGAATGCCACATTAATTAACTGAGTAAGAAGAGAATCCACAGCACATTAGCACGATGGAGTAAATTGGCAAGTTATTTCCGCGTAAAGTTAAGTAGAGTCTAGAGAGTAGTTACTTGTGTTGTTTCTGTTTTCTAAATATGGCATCTTGTTCTGAAATAGCTACTTAGTCGTTATAATTATCTATCTATCCATAAATTTGAGAGGCCATCTTAAATCAACTCTCATTTTCACCGTCCTCAGTTACTCCCAAGTCCCAAGCCTTTTTCTCATGGTGTAATCCTCTTGTTCTCTCACCATAAGCAAACCACTACATAACACTGTTTGATGCTCATAGTCAGATAGTTCAGTCTAAACAATCCATAAATTCAAGAGGCCATCTTAAATCAACTCCCCTTTCACCGTCCGCAGATACCCCCAAGCCTTTCTCTCGCCATTCTAGATTTCTAGGGGCAGCTATGTTTTACCCTTCTAAGAAAAATACCAATTACTTGCTAAAAGTCTAGAACTCAAAGAAATTCATGACTTACTGGGAAAGACCCTCCTTTCCATGCTTATCATAAGCCTCCTTTTTCGCTGGATCGCTTAGGACTTGGTAGGCCTCTCCAAGATCCTGTTAAGAGAAAGCTTTTTAAGTACTTAAACTAATGATCTATCCAAGTGGATATTATCATTCAAAGAGGCACTTGACGCCACAGAGACACTTACAGTTAATAGATTCAACATTTAAATCGATGAACACACAAGCACTACTCAGAAAGGAACACCATAATTATGAAACGAGGCGTGCTCGGAGTGAAACATAATATGCTCGCACTTAACATCTGTTAGTTGGTAATTGATCAAACTATACCTCCTAACTTTGGCTAAACTAACTTCATTCCCTCGGAGGCAAAAAAAAATTCTAATCTAACTTTGGCTAACTGAAATTCTAGCTCCAATATATCCTCAACCATGGGGTTAACTACATACATACATGCATCTAAAACACTGTATTTACATGACCACGCATCTAAAACACCACAATAAACTCGCAGGGTTAAGAGAAGGCGGCGAAAATGCACCTGGAATTTCCTCGCCGCGTCGGGGTTGCCGGGATTCTTGTCCGGGTGCACCAGCCTGGCCTGAAACGCATACAAACCCCGCCGATTCAGATTCAGCGCCAGGAGATAAGCCTAGTATTTTGATATAAGACGCTGAGACTCACCTGGGCGTAGTAGGCCTTCTTGATGTCAGAGGGGGAGGCGTCGACGCTGACCCCCAGGGTTTCGTAGTAGGCGGTCTCCTTCACCATGGCCGCCGCAACCGGATCTCGCCCGCCCGTCCGCGGCTACAGACACCACCAGGGAAACAGCGAATGCTACGACAAAATCGAGAGCGGTTAGCAGCCGAGGCAAGAAACCTGAGCCAAATAGTGGGAGAGATGCGCACCACGGCCTGTCGGTCGGTTCGAGAAGCTTCTGGAAGGTTCCCTGGGAAGAAGAAGACGAGGAGGAGGAGGGGGGATTTGGGGGAAATTTCTGTAGCCGGGAGGACAGCGTGGATCCGCGAATATCTCTGCTGGGGGAGTCGGGTGGTGGTGGTGGTGGGAGGAAGTCGTTGGCGTGGGGTCAACGTGGGCGAGTGGACCCACCAGTCAGCACGCCACGTCACGGCAGCGAGGCGCCAACGTATGATGCGCTGGCAGGCAGGCTGGCGCGTCTCTCCTCGGCCGGCTGCGGGCCCGTGACTATCGGCGGCGGACGGCGAGACGCCGATGGGCTCGGCAATGGACAGTGGACACGGGGTAATGGGTATGATACGCCCAATTTCTCTTCTGGGACAGCAATGCATGCACCTTGGATCTTATAGTAGAGCTGGTATAAGAGTACGTACCGCAAATCTCACGCGGGGTGACGACGACGACGCGTGCGAGATGGCATCGGTGGCTACAGGGGTAAGAAATCTCTGGTTGCTTAACCGCGTTGTACGTGACGGATTTAGACTTGACAATCTGACCTATCGGTCTCTTCTGTTGTGCGCAGATAGTCGCGTCGTTTTGGCCAGACTCTGCACGGTCTCTCTCTAGGCACATACGTGTATCCTCTAGATGGCAGGGTGCAGCAGCTCATGCGTCGGAGAATTTCGTCGACGTTTACACTTTGTAGCATCAATTTTTGTTACGTATATGATTCATAAATAGTTTGGATTGTTACCACATGTGTCACGTGGTTTTCTTACGGATATGATGATGTGTATCAGTACGTGCGTAGTCTACTGTAGGTTTTCAAAGGGACCTCGTATGTGACACGCGCTAGCAGTCGTATTTTATCATATAGGAGCACAAAACATAAAGAACCAAACAAGCTGCACAGATCTGAATAAGTTCAGGAATTTTGAAAGCAATTTTTTTTCAAAAAACGGAATGTTCTGTGAAACACAAACACTTACCAAGTTTGTGAAAAAAATCAAAAAATATAACAATTTCGAAAAACAGGAACATTTTTTGAAAATCATGAACAATTTTTTGAAAAGGGAACTTTTTTTCAAATTCCACAACAAAATTTGGAAACGTCAATATATTTTAAAATTCCTGAAAAAATAAAAAGAAAGATTTTTTTGAAACTTGTGAATTTTTTGAAGCTGGAACATTTTTTTAACTCCTGAAAAAAATGAAAACATGATTTATTTTTTAAAATTTATAAGAAAAATTAAAGCGGAAACATTTTTTGAAAATTTTCAAAGATTTGAACAAAGACATTCAAACATTTTTTTAAAATTCCAGAATAGTTTTTGAAAAATGCGAACAGTTTTTGAATTTGTGACAAAAATAAAACATTAACATTTTTGATTTTTTTGAACATTTTTGTAAAAACACGATTTTTTTTAAAAAAACATAAGATCATTTTATAAAAAATAAACTTGAAAAGAAAAAATAAACGGAAAAACAAACAGAAAATAAAAAATAAAGATAAAAAAAAAGGAAAAACACAAGAAGAAAAAGGTAAACTGGTCAAAAAGAAAAAAGGCGGTTCACTGAACCTTCTAGAAGGTTTCCAAAACTGGCCGGCAAACTTTGGTATAATGGGTCGGCACATTGCTAGCGATGCGGGGGTTGACCCAATGAGGGGCACATCGAAATCACTAATTGAAGAGTACTCCTTCCAAAGATCGCTCCCACCTCCCTACGATGTGACAAGTGGCACGTTGCATGTGCGCCTCTTGTCGCAACATGTGAGTTTTCCCTTTTTTTCTAGATCCGTTTATTCAAAACATTTTACTCTTAAACCGTGCATCCAAATCTTGAACCCTTTTTTTTGAATGGTCAACGGGGGGGAAGGGGATCCCCACCTGAATATATTCATTTGAATTTGCCTAGAAGCCTCGCGGCTCCATACAAGATAGGTTCAAGTGAACTAGAGTACACAGGGGAAACAAGAGAAGAGATATAACCGAACACACACACACGCACACACACACATCCAGACGAACCTCCGGAAGACCCGCCGAGGAAAAGGCACAGAAGATGGCCTTTCCGATGATCCGAAGCTGGACGCACCACCACCCACCGACCGCCATAACAAATCTCATCAGCACAACCAGCAAGGAGAAGGACCTCAACTTACATCTTCATCTGACCAAGCAAGGATAAGAGCCTTGAACGTTGGTCGTCTGGTCGCCACCCAACAACACCCCGCAGAGGTAGAGGTGTCGTATGGGAACGAGGTGATCCATTGAGTAGGATAACGCCCCCGCTAACCCGGCTTCGGATGAAAATCATACCCATTCCGACGCATGGCCGAGCCAAGATCTCGCAGACAGAGCACCACCTCCTCGCCAACAGAGCACACACCACCATCGACCCCAAGCCGGCCGCACCACCACCACCATCAAACCCGCAACGAGCAGCCACCATAGAGACCAACCGAGCTGAACCCAGATGATTCAAGAAGGGACGCGACGCAAAAATGCGCCGCCATCGTCCGCCCCGGATGAACCTGGAACATGGGTTTCCCCGGAGCTTTTCGAAGGGGCAGCCACCATGACAACGCCGCCTCCAAGGAGGTTCGCGGCGCCCGCAGGCGTCGCCGTCGCCGGCTCCGACAGGAGCAGGACTTTCATCCAAGTGAGCAGACCACCTCCAAAATAGCATCGATTTTGATCGTGGAGCACTGCTCGCTGCACCACCACAGAGAAGGGCCACTGCAGCCCCGCCGCCACACATGATCAGATCCGGGCCACCGCAAGCCAGATCCGGCAGGATCCAACATGCCCCCGCCGCTCCCCACCAGAACCGAGCCAAACCGAGGCCGGCAGGCACGCCGCCCACGCGCAGTGCTGCCAGAAGGCAGCACCACCCAGCCAAAGCGGACGGCAGCACCACGGGGGGAGGGCGAGCACTACCACCCTGCGCCTAACAGAGCAACCTCCGCCGGACCCCGCCGACCGAATCCAGCGGCCATCTCTGACGCCACCGACTCCCGCCTGGCGCCAACGCGGCAGGGAGGCGCCAGATCGAGGGAAGGCCAGCGAGAGGGAGGGATCCGCAATCGCTTCCCCCCCACCGTCCCCGACCACCACTAGCAGAAGCGACGCACGCCGGAGTCGCGCCGCGCCACCCCCCGCCGCACAGAGCTCCCCTGGCTCGTGAGCGCTCTGCATAGGGAACGACGGTCCCCCGCTGCCAGATCCGCGCGGGCTTTGCCCAGCAGGAGCTTTTGGCGGCGGCGGGGGGAGAGGGAGTAGCGGGAGGGGGTCGCCGCCCGAGCCGCCCTGGGGAGGACGACGCGGGGGGGGGGGGGCAGTTCAATGTCTCTTGAACCGTTTTCGCCGTTGGACTCCTTGCGTCGAGATCTTTAAAATTAGATGCCATGTTGATAGGTTCTGACGAACTTTTTTTGACGAAAAAATCAAATGAAAAAATGAACCGGGAGCAAGTTTTTCCCTTTCCGAAAGCCGTTTTCCGAGAGGCACGGATGTGCCTCTTGCGGAAGAAGAAAAAAGAGAAAACGCATTTTTTTTGTTTTCGAGAGACATGATTGTGCCTCTCGCGAAAGCAAAACCGTGCCTCTCATGAAAGGAAAAACAGAGAAACACATGTTTTTTTTTCTGTTTTCGAGAGGCACGGCCGTGCCTCTTGCGGAAGCAAAACCGTGCCTCTCACGGAAGAAGAAAAACTTAAAACACATTTTATTTCATTTTCGAGAGGCACGGCCGTGCGTCTCGCGCAAGCAAAATCATGCCTCTCGTGGAAGCGAAACCGTGCCCCTTAAGGAAGCAAAAAAAACTCAGTTTTCGCATAACGTTTTTTTTCGAAAAGCTAAGAAAGACCCGTGAAAAAACAAGATGTTGAAAAAACTAAAAAAAACATCTAAAAAAACCAAAAACGCGTGCGGAAAAAAATCCGAAGGAAGCGCCCAGGACACGACACGTGGCGGCTGGGAACGCATCAAGTGGCGTGCTCTCAGCTCACCGCAAGTGATAGTTGCATGGCTCCCGAAGAAGCGCTCGTTAATTAGTTTTTTTTAGGGATGAAGGACTTTATTCATTCATCGAAAACCACAGTTTGTGGGATACAAAGAGGATTATGGGGGCTCGTTAATTAGTTGCTCTCGCGGCGCATAGGGTTATCTGTTTTTGAACGCCAGGGTTCACATCCCAAGGCCCCAGGAGAATATCTGGTACTCCCACCCCTAGAGTACTCCCACCCCTAGAGTGCTCCCGGTGCTCTAAACTCGGCAGCACATTTTAAGATGTTAAAAAAATTCTGAAAAAAATCTAGCACATTGACACAACATCAATGTATGTTGTCAAAAAAATTCAAATCAAAATTCAGAACTCGAGATACAAAAATGACAAAATCGACATCAATGTGATAATGGGCCAAATCTAAAGCCCAACTTATGTTGTGTACTATTTACTGTCAAATTCGTCATTTATGTTTCTCAAGCTATGTTTCAAATTTTGATTTCAAATTTTCTGACAACATATTGCGTCTATGTGCTGGATTTTTTTCATAATTTTTCGAACATTTAAAAATATGCTATCAAATTTGGAGCACCGGGAGCATCCTAAAGGTGGGAGTCCCAGATATTCTCCCCCAAGGCCCCAATGCTGGGATCCTGATGGCGAAATGACCAAGGTCCAGTACAGCCCAGCATCGAACTTAGCCCATGCGTACAAAAACTGAGCCTCATCCAAGCGGGCCCGACCCAGCTTGTTTTTATGCGCTCAGGACAACGTTTGACCTCTCGGCCGAACACCTGGCCCCCGTGCATTGAATTCCCTATGTAACGCGTTCCGTGTTAGGTTGTCGACCATTCGCACACAAAGATTTAAAATGGGATTTTCTGATTTTTCGTTTTTGTTTATCGTCTTCAAGCTTCTTTTTTCTTTATTCCATTTCCTTTTTCTTTCTTCATAAATTCATAATTTCAAAAAAAATACAAATCTTAGAAAAATTGTTATTTTTTTAAAAAAAGTTCGGAATGTCAAGTTTTTATTTGGGCTATACTTGTTTTGGAATAAAAACAATTGTTCCAAATCATCAGAAAAATCAGCTTTTTACATTTTTGTTTGAACATTTTCAAATTTTGTTAAAAAAATAAAAAGTAATGTTTCAAAAATGTTTAAAATTTTGCAAAAGGTTTGTGTTTTCAAATTGTGTTCATAATATCAAATAATGTTTCTGTTTCCAAATTGTTCACAAACCCAGAAAATGTTCGGATTTTCAAATTTTATTTGGAGTTTCAAAAAATGTTCACATTCCCAAAATATGTTCATGTTTTCAAATTTTGCTCAAAATTTAGAAATCATTCTTGTTTATCAAACTATGTTGGTGTTTCCAAAATATATTTGAGATTTTCAAAAAATGATTGAATTTTGAATTATTTACAATTTTTAGAAGGTTAGCATTTTAAAAAATATTCAATTTTTGTCCAACAAAACGTGTTTTGAAGTTTCAAAATATGTCTCACATTTACCGTCGATGAAATTAGAAAACCATCCTATGACATAACGAACCAATGCACCACATCGTTTTGGCCCGTTAGATGAAAAAATGGTGCACAAGATTAAGATAAACTGTTGTGAACATATGTTGCAAACAACTCATTTATTTTGTCAAAATCAACGCAGAGTTCAGCTTGTGCTCGATTTCACTACATGGGGTTGATTTCGGTGAAATGTAAGTGCTTTACTAACAAATGAGCCGGACTACAGGGTGTAGTGCGGGTTGAATTTGACAAAACGTGAGGTCAGTTTGCGAATACGCCAACAACCCATCTTTGATCAAACTATGCCCATTGATTTTCCATCCAAAGGCTCAAAAGCACACGATGCATTGGGTGCGCATATTTGTTCGTTTCACATGATACATTCGTGGTAAAAAGTATCCTCCAAGCAGGTTGGGGTATCTTAGAGCATCTCCAATCGGATTGGACTAATTTGACCTCTTATCTGTCTACAGAGACGTCTGGACAATGTCTAGGTGTGTTTGTCTTGAACCCTCATTTGTTTACATATCTGTACACATGCATATGATTAGTGGGGATGGAGAGAAAAGGATAAAAGAAGAATAAAGAAAGTGAGAAGATGGTCCATGGTGGGCCGCGGTCGATGCAGCCAACTTTTCATACATCCTCGTATTCTCTCCCTATATGGGCTGAGTTTAGGGTCGTGGACAATCCGAACATACGAGGACGATTTTGAATTCGGTTGGCTGACATTTTTCTTGTCTCCACCCTATCCGGGTTGTCCGCCCGGACATATAGGTACAAAGTGAGGGGTCTGGTTGGAGATATTCTTAGTCAACGGACATGGTGCGACCGAGGGGAGCTCCTTTACAGCGCCTTAAGGGCCCA